>NW_011888847.1:2610956-2641157 GCF_000151845.1 Pteropus vampyrus | reverse complement strand
TTTAAAGCCACGTGTTAAAAGCAGCTACGTAAGTGGGAAACTAACTGCACCTTATAAAAGGCTTAACAGGAGAGGCAGAGTGCTCCTTTTGGAGACTGTTTTGTTAAATGTCGAGGGTAGAGAAATCAAAAACTGGTTAATGTTTCTGCTCTGCCCTGAAAATGGATTTCACTGAAGCCAGTCTCACAGCCTGTGTGAGCCATACTTTCTGTCCTAACTAGTGTAGATACAGCCATACTTTCATCCTACCTAGCTATAGTATTGGGTTGAGAAATTGCCCATTGACAGAGTGGTTGTTTAATATTTAAGTATGTTCTATAGCTTATTTAACATCAAAAGAGAAGAAAAAAAGATCTAGTTTATCCTTAGGGTGGAGTGGACCTTTTCAGATGGAGCAGAGAAATCCCCCGGACAGGCCCCTGGGAAAAGCACACTTCTCAACCCACACAGAGGGAAGAAGACAGCTCCCTTGGACCTGGATGACCCACTGCTCTCCAGTGGGTAGTGGTTCTGAGTGTTCTAGGTCAGAGTCCTAGATGATAAATAGTTTTTAAAATCATTACTGTATTATTACAATATTAATGTCCTTAGAAATATTTTTAGATTTTGGGGGGAAGGGAAGCTGTTTTGCCCCATTAATCAGAAATAAGAAACACGTAAAACAGCATAAAGAAAACTTCTGCTGATGTGGACGTTTGCTGGGGGCTGAGGGACTAGGGGAGGCACTAAGTGTGTGTTCCCATCATGGTTAAAAACCTTAGTAGTCTCAGAGTAAAAATGTCCTGTAAGCAGGTGAAAGATGACATGATTCTATTGCTCAACAGGAGAATTCTGGCCCGTAGGTCAGTGGTATCAGGCAGGTGTTGGAGGATGAGTTCTAAAACCATTTTCTCCATTCCTGTCATCTGTTACAGAAAAACTCCATTAGGATGTGTACCTCTACTTCCAGAAAGTTCTATGTAAATTTACCCATAGCTGCCACATGGATGAAAAATTTGGTAAAATTCTATTACCATGATGTTTTCTCAGAATCCGTATTAAGGCTTTCAGCTTTTAAAAAGAGGGCAGAAAATATAGAAGAAACAGAAAACAGCTAACTACAAGGTTAGTGAAAGCCCCTTACCTTCACCCCCTTTAAATCCTGAAGAGAGAAAATAGCTGGGCTGTAGCGATTACTTCCTGCAAAGAAACTGTAATTATGGGGCCCAGTTAGTCTTCAGAAGGGGCCTTGGAATAGCACGGATGCTATTTTGAATATTTGAGAAAAGAGTGACATTCAATGTGCGATGGAAATGACTGTGTGCTGCTGGCACTGGGGCAGTTCCTTCCAGGCATCAGTTCCCCCTGGGGAGAGCCCAATTTCCTCTCCCGTGTGGGTTTGGGAAACACTGGAATCCAGTAGTCATTGCTGACTCTCTCACCAGCAGGGCATCAACTCAGGCTCCTGGGAGAAGCTGGGGGAGTGGCGACTCTGCTTTTCATTTTAGCTTCTCATTCCAGCTGCCTAATGTCAAGGGAAATAAGATTTTTTGGAATGGCGTAAGGATGGGGGCCAGGATGAAGTCTTATGTACAGAGTGAAAGAGTAGGGGACTAAAAACCATGAATAGGCTTCAGAAAGGAATAGCCAGATCACCTGCCTGTGGGACAAACCTCCCATGTGACTTCATGGTTATGCAAGAGTTGGGCAACGTTTGGCCAGGGTGGAGAGGCTTTGGCAAACGTGCTCCTGATCGATTCCTATCTCCCCCAAGGGGAAAACAAGCATAGGCATCCCTCGTTTTATTGCACTTTGCTTTATTGTGCTCCACAGATGTTGCGTTTTTCACAAACTGAAGGCAAGACACTCACTCCACCAGCAAAATTTATGATTCGCTTCATTGTCATACTTGCTTTATTGCGGTGATCTGAAACCGAACCCGCAGTATCTCTGAGGTGTGCCTGTGTTAAAAGTTCTGCACAGCATTTTAGGAGGAAGATTAATTGCCTTACCTAGCCTAGCATACTTTCTTCATATCTTCCTGGAGTTTTATTCAGTAAACACCACTATAGGGAAGGCTAGAGACCCCAAAGGATTATAGGAGAAAAAGACAACTTTGTCCCTGCCCATAAGAACTACAGTCTAGTGGGAGCTGGGTTGGGGGGAACACAAGCATGCAGGTGATCACAGTCAAGCAGAAAATGGTAAATACTGTGATAGGGAAGTGGGGGGAAGTGGTTCTAGGGGTTCTGGAGAGGAGAAACAAGGTAGAATGGAGATAAGAGTGTAGGCCCTGGAGCCAGATAGCCTGAGTTCAAGTCCTGGCACTGCCACTTAGTAGCTGAAGCATCTTAGATGAGTCAGACACTCTGTACCTCTGTTTCCTCAACTGCAAAATGGGGGTCATTATAGTACCTGTGTCTGAGAGTGGGTCTTAATACTCATCAAGTTGGTCTTATCTCCAAGACCAGAAAGGAGAGCTTGTGCTGACCTTGAATTAGTGACTGACAACTTCTAGACCTCAGTTTCACCATTTGTACATTAAAGGGACTGGATTGAACTGGATAAATGCTAATGTTTTGTCTATTCTAAAATGCTATTATTTTGTGATTAAGTGCCTGCTGTGTGCCCAGTACTGTGCTGAACATGGGGGGGGGGGTGTGTGGAAAGTAGAATATGTGGTCTCAGCCCTCAGAAGCTATAATCAAGTGAGGAAGGGCCATTACTATTCAGGAGACCATTAGAGAATTAGAGAAGAGTAGAAATTAAAACTTAGTTTATGCTGGTGAGAGGCGAGACATACAGAGTTTAGAGTAGACCAGAGGGGTCAGATTTGATAGCAACCATAAATTTAATGTGTAGGACAACAAGGACTGGAGACAGGAACTCAGACTTGTTTACCAAATCCCAGAATTCTGAAGCTTGGAACACTGCATTAACATTGAAGTTAAAGCTGAGCCATAGAAAACTATGGTTACCTATTTAGGATTTAAATGGAACAAAATCTATAAAACTCCTGGCCCAAAGCAGTAGCATGGACTGAAACTATAAAGAGACTCACACTGGTTTTCCATATATTCTTGGATGACGATTCCAGTAAAACATAGTGCCTGGCACAAAGTAATTCATCTGTTGAGTGGCTTATGGAAAAACCCAGTCTCTGCTCTCAGCTTTGAACAGCCCCGGACATTCTGGTGATGTTCTCAGCCCCTCCTTTAGAGGGCAGCACATGGAGGCAGCCCTGCAGAGCCCTTTAGCAGCAGCTTTGTTAGAGCTTAGAGTTGCCTCATGCCTCCTGAGCCCTCCTTATCAAAGATGAGTTCTCCTGCTCCCTAAGGTTTCTGCTCCTTAGGTACTGCAGGGCCTGTCTCCCCAGCAGTGTTTGAACATAGGTTTTGAGGAAACTTGGCACAGCCTCAAATTTCTCCTGCAACCTGACTATCCCATAGTTCCTGAACGTAGATAGGAAATTGGGCCATTAGTGACCCAGGCCTACACAGATGACAAGAGACTTAATACTTGGCAGAGACTGCTACATGCCAAGAGTGGTGTAGACAGTGAAGTCACCCCACCAGACAACTGAGGACACCTCTGGAATGGGTGTGCTAGAGGCTTGAGTGGGCCTTTCTTAGAGTGAGTAGAGTCCATGTCAGCAGACATGATGGGTAGAAGGATCAAGGACTTCCATTTTCTCTCCTGCAGGGGTCCCCAACCCCTGGGCTGGGACCGGTACTGGTCCATGGCCTATTGGGAATGGGGCCACACAGTAGAAGGTGAGTGATGGGCCAGCGAGTGAAGCTTCATCTGTATTCACAGCTACTCCTCAGCACTAGCATCACCGCCTCAGCTCCACCTCAAATCATCAGGTGTTAGATTCTCATAGGAGCACGGGTCCCTGGTGCCAAAAAGGTTGGGGACCGCTGCATGGCCTCCAGAACCCTCCATACTGCTCCTCACTAACCAAACACAGGCAGTGGTAGAGCCCATTAGATCTGGTGCTTTATCCTGGGGGAAAGAAATGAGATGGAAATGACAGATGAGTCACGAGCATGAACTCCCTGGCCTCAACCAATCACTGAGAATTCCTACTCATCACCCAAGCAGTCAGCAATGGCCTGGCTTGATAGGCTAGTTCGAGACACCCTGGCTTCAGATGAGCAACCCTCACAGAGCTCTCTGCCGAATCTCCTTCACAGCAAAGAACCCAGAAATCCTGTTCATACTTGTTAGTATATTTTTTCATATAGCGCCTTCTGTGAGGGCACAAGTATATATCATATTTGTCATCAAAACATATCTTCACACAGCACCCACAAAGGCAAGGAGACCAGATAGGGTCATGGAGGTTCAGAAGGATGAATGGTGTAGTGACCTGACATTATAACCCTTCAGAGAAAACCAGAGATGAAAAATGTTCTAAACTCGAGTCTGATTTCCAGGCCAGTATTCTAAGCACCTTTCTTCTCTCCCAAATTTTACCCTTGTCCCATTCTTCTTTCCCTCCTCCTTTGCTTTTATAAAAAAAAAAAAAAAAGTTATTTTTTTCCCAAATAAGCAAGATGGAACCAAACTTTGCAACCTCCAAATGTATGAAATAAACATTATTCCTAATGAGCCTCTGGGAAAGTGCTCACCTTTGAACTTGGCCAAGGATTATGGGGGAAAGAAAAAGTCTTAAGAACTTGATAGAGTGTTAGAGCTTCCTGGATTTTTTAAGTCAAGTTACATATTACATTTCTTTTTCTTAATAAGGGCAGTTCCAGAAATCTTTCCTGGCTGATTAGACCATGTCCAAAAGCGGAGACCTATGGTTGGCCACTGACGCTGGTTTGGGAATTTGTTATCTGGGTGCTAGGCAACAACATCGTAGGCAGTGGAGTTTCTAGAATGCTCCTGCTTTCCTAGGACTCAGCCCCTACTCTCTGGATCCTTGCAAGGCAGGAGAGGGACAAGTAGATTATCCTGGTTTGGGGTAAAGGGAGACCCAGTAAAGAACAAAAGGATATATATTCAAGGAAGCTGGCTGCTAAGAGGTGATGGGACTAAGGATCCCTCTGAGGTTTTTTTTTTTTTCCCCCCGGAGACCTTGCCTGTTCATTGGTATGTGCTCATCTGTATTTCTATTCCTAAAGAATAAGAAGAATAGTAAGATTTCTTTAAAAACAAAACAAAACAAAACAAAAACTTTCCCAAATGTAAAACACCTCTGGCTATCTGTATAGCCTCTGCATGCCTCATATGGAATATGACACATTTTCATTTCCCTAGTTATCTATCCCCTCACAGACAAGAAGTTTACCTATAGGCATCAAGATGAATCATTCACAGAATGACTGAAATCCAACTAAAAACGTATAACTGCTGTCAGTATTCTGATTGAGTTTCCAGAACCTTTGTGCTGCCCTGTGTTTGTTGTAACACATAGAAGAACTAGTAATATTTTGTTTCCCTTTTCTTAAAACTTTCCCTCCAGTGTCCATCTTAAGGCTTTCAATCATGACAGAGTCAACCCAGCTCTGTGCTCTCCCACCCCTGTGATGCCATGAACTGCACCAGGTACTCCCGTGCCCACAGGGGTCTCAGGGGGAAGGCTTTATGGAGTTAGAAACATGGATGACCATTTCTGAGCTGTTACTACTTCATGGCAGAGGCTGCCTTTCTCTTCTCTCCAGTCCTTGCACATGGAGCTAGGCTCACATAGATGTTTAGTACACGGCCCCTGAATTGAACCATCCCATGTCCAACACCTGTTTCATGCAGCTCATCTTTTAAAATAAGCCATCCTGCCAAGAGCAGGTTCCCTAGTGGCCTTGGGGTTTGTCAGAGGTTCTCTGGAATTGGCAACTTAGCTGCGACCTCAGAAGTCTTGGCTCTGGCAAGGCAAGGTCTTTGCGCTAAAACAGGCTCGGTGCCCATGGAGATAATCACCTCTTGTAATATCCGCACAATCATCTCATTGTCAAAGCACAAGGAATGCAAAACTAGAAGAAATACCACAACAGGGTTGCCCCATGGGTCAGCTAACCCAGGGCTCTGCTTCTGGCTGAGGGCGCCTTGGGACACCTTGGTAGGGATGGTCCCAGCCACAGAGGTCAGCCCCGATTGGTAAGACCTGTACTCCTAAAATCTGAGCAGAGAACCTCTTTAAGTAGGCCTCATATACCTGATTCTGCTCCATCTTTTTGGAACCTGTTCACTACCTCTTTGTCCTGGATACTGCTGTTTTTTGGGGGGTGGGGGGTGTTGGGGGGGGTTGTTGTTTTTGGGGAGGGGGTTGTTTGTTTTTTTAAATCTCACTGAGAGCCCAGCATAAGACTCCCTTTCTCCCTACTTTGGGTTACGGCACCCTCTGTGCTCCCAGAGCACTTCCCGATCTCTGTAGCTTGAGCTTCAATGCTGCCAAGTGCATGGTATATGTCAGGCACAGTTCTAAGCGTGCTACATGCATATATCAGTTAATCCTCACAAGAGCTCTAGGAGGCAGGGACTTTTAGAGTAAGTGGTTTACAGGACACTGAGGTTTAAAAAAACCTGAGTAACTTGCCCTGGGTCACAGAGGAAGGGTCTGAGCCCCGAAGCCCAGGCAGTCCATTTGGCCCCATGTCCTGGTCTGCTCACGTGTCTCCAGCCCTACTCTGTCAGCTCACTGAAGGCAGAACCCTGTCTTTCTTTCTGTATCCCCAGTGCCAGGCACAGAGTAGACACTCAGTAAATGTTGAATTAACGAAAGCTGAAAGCTCACAAAACATAAATACCAGATGGGATATTAATTCCAAAGAGCCACGTTTCTTGCAAAAATGCTAAAATGCAAAGGGGTACTTGCTCTTTTAGTTAAGTCGTGGCTTTTTTAAAGCTCTAGTTGCTTCAGAACTTTCTTCTAGATGCCAAAGTTGTGGGACGTGGCTGACTGCAGTGGGTATAGGACAGATGGGTTTGTCAGAATCTCTGATGCAATGAGAAATTACTCCAATGAAACCAAAGCCATATCTGGCATTTTAAAAATAATTAGGAGAAAAAACTGAGCAGGGACACAGAAAAGAGCATTTCTTAGTCGATTCTGAAGAAATGAACCTTTCCCTTGCACACACTGCCAGCAGGGACTTGGAGTGTCCCAAGGCTGAAAGACGACTCATGAGAGCCACTGGAATTGCCCAACCACCATCCGCTCGGGTCTCCCTGCACTGGGGCTAATCTTGTAAATCGTTTAATCGAACACGGCGCGGCCTCTGAGGCTGCAGGGACTTTGGGGCTGTTTCTTCCCTGGGCTTAAAGTCTTTCTCTGCTGCTGACTCACATGTTAATTATTGCTTTCCACAAAGTAGAATTAGCAGTGTGACTGTACTCGCCTGCCTGGATGTTATACAAGTGTTTTATCTGCAGCAGAGAACTGAGTTTGCAGGACGGTGGCTATGAAACCATGGTCCCTTCCCGAGCAATCAGGGAAGCAAGCAGCACAAACACAGAAACCAGCCCTTGCTTTAGAGTCACTGAGGAAAAGGCTGCGGGGCGTGATTTGCTTGGCCCAGAAAACAGAGGGTTAACTGCCCAGCCTTTTGACCAAAATCTCTTGAAAAGTGTGGCCAAGAGTTTCAGTCCACTGTCACCTGTCAGCATTAATGAACAGAGCTGGCATTTCACAGAAAAAATATGACTTGTTTTCCCTTTGACTGCGGGGCTGGATAATGAAGTAAAAATGACATTATCTCTAATAAAAGTGATTTGCAGAAATCACTGATAGAATCTCAATAGCAGAGATTTGCCATTAGCAGGTTAGCCAGATAAGGGGAGCAGCTGGATTCTATTAACCCCCTCCTGGTCTGGTGTGTGTAATGGGGGTAAGGTTGAGGTTTAGGAACTAGATTTTTAAACATTAAAGTTGGGGCCAATGGAAAGTGTTTATTCCAAAGTGTAGTCATTCTCAAATACCACTTGCTGACTTTTAAGGTTGTCACTAGGTTTTTAATTTGTTTCGTGTTTTTTTCTTCGGATTTTTGTATTTAGTGGATTTTTCTTTCCTTTTTCTTTTTCTTTTTTTTTTTTTTCGCTTGGCCCATTTTCTCACCTCCATGTTATATCACCAAAAGGTGGAACCCTGGCCAAACCCTGGCATCCTCTCTAGCAGAAATCTGACTCCAAGAAAGGCATCTATACATGTGATATGAGGCCTTGGGGGATGGGTAGTGTTGGGCAGCAGATAGTTCTGTTGTGTCAGGGAGGTGGGATCGGAGGCAGAAAGCTCCCTGATCTCATTGAGAGGGAAGCGGAGGGCAAGGAAGCAGAGCAAGGAGGGGTCTGCCCTGTCCAGGCTTGTTCACCAGTGTCAGTGAAAGCTGACTGGCATCTGGCTCACTGAACACCCCCACCCCCCACCCCGGGATATGGAACTTTCATACAGAAGCCAGCAACTTCTGTATGAAAACATCCTTAGGGGATGGGGATCAGTTTCCTGGGGACAGTGAGGAGTCACCGGATGTTAGGTAACCTAGTGGTGAATGCAGCTGCTGTCATTCCTCTTTATTAGCCCACTTTCTTTGGTGCTTTTCTTTGGAAAACCCCAAAGCATTATACCTCTGCCATCCTAGTCCTACAGCTGGGGTTCATGGCTGGTTTGGCCTTCATTCCAGCCCTCCATACTGTATTTGAAAGAGCCAGATGAAACTGTTATTGTTGGGGTAGGGTACGGTGCCAGGCACTGTGATACACGGGAAGTTTGACATTTTGCCTCAGCCCTCAGAGAAGACTAAGAAAAGGAATAATGAGGTGATGCTACCTTGTGGTTCAGATCAGTTCTCCAGGTGTTCAGGGCGGGGATGGGAGGGGAGATCAGTGTGGGCTGGGTAGAGGGATCAGGAAAACCTCTGTGGAGATGGTGGGCCTACATTGGTTCTGAAAGTATCAGGTTTAGAATGTAGGAAAGGAAGGATGGCATTTCAGGTAGGAAAAAAATTATATAAATGTCAGACAGGAGCTGAGTGTGGGTGACAGAGTATAGGCTGGCTGGAGCAGGTAGGGTGCTGCAGGCTTGTAGGAGCTAAGATTGGAAATTAAAGTCAGGGCTGGTAGACCTCGAGGGGTATCTAGAGCTTGAACTTCATTGTGAGAGCAGTAGGGAGCCACTCTTGGTTTTAAACATGGGAGTGACATACCGAAATGATTTGGGGGGAAGGGGATGGACTGGTGAGCCGCTCCTCTCCCTGAGGTCTGATTGGAATTGTATTCTATTTGATCAGTGGTCATGGAGGGGAAGGGCAAGGGGAAACAGCTGGAAGATTGGGGCTAAAGTTTTTGAAAATAAACAGAATACCACTGGGGCCAGAGGAGGCGTGTACCCTCAGTGAAGTTTGCTTTTCGTCCCATGAGTAGCATTTGTGAGTTACTGTTCAGCAAGAATGCCTCGCCAAGGTCTCTGTGGGCTGAGCTGAGGCTTTGGCCTGTGGTGGCCCAAGGGTTGCTGCCATATATAGAGCTCCTAACAAAGGGACTCATACCCCCTGGCTTTGCTGCCAAGAAAGAGGGACATACTTGCTGTCCTGTGTTCCGTCAGCAAAAGAGGGATCCAGGCTGGGTTCTGCCCTGACTGACCACCACCTGGCTCAGCAGGTACTCTAGTCAGTGGTGTAGGCACTTATCAGATTATTTGACTTTATTTACCAGTCTTCTTGTTGGAAGCCCTCTCCGGTGCTTGGCACCTGGTGGATACTCAACAATGTTTATTGAATAAATGCATTCCCATTCTGGCTTATCCTGTCCTGCACCCTGCCCTTCAGCCTGTCTCCTGCCCACCAGCTACCCTTACTCATTGCTCAGCAGTATCTTTGTCCTTCTCATCCCTCCTGCCCGCCTGATTGCCCATACCTGCCCCTCCTTCAAACTCCATCTCCAGCACCAAGCACTCCTTGTACTGTCCAGCCTTGCAGACTTCCTCCCTCAGACTTCCATCACGTCACTGACACCAGGCCAAGTCCTTCAGGACTTCACTCTTCACTCCTCTGCAGGCTCCCTGAGATGAGAAGTGTCGTTCCATGTTTCATTCCATTGCTCACAGCCCCAGCCCATGAAGAGGGATTCATAAATATTAGTTGAATGAGTGGAGAGAAGCAGCTATGGCTGCAGGGAAAATAAACAAACGTTATTTCCCAAATTGCTCCATATTATCATTTTAGAGCGTGACAGTAACTTGGGGAATACTTTTTGGCATTTCCCATGGCTTTTGATGACTCCTCTACAAAGGAATGGCGTGTAGCTTCCTAAACTTGTGTGAATATCTTACTTCTCATCGTAGTATGACAGGGCAAAATTGGGAGAAAGCACAGGCTTGCGCTGTGGTCATGAATCAGATCCCACAGCTGTAGACATGTGACCAGGTAAGTAGGCTGGAAATCGGGGTTCTAAAGGAAGCTTAGGGGAGAAAAAGCCTCTGAGACTCTCTCCGGTCTCCTTTCTCTCTCCTTTCACTTTCTCTTTGCTGTCTCTTCTTTTTTTAAATGGGGAGAAGAGAGGGGGTTATGGGATGGGGGGAGGAAAGGGAGAGATCCTGTGCTTCCCCCCACACCCTTCTCTTGCCATTTTAAAATACTTTAAATACCAGGCACCAGAAGTTCTGGCGTCAAATTGGGATTAGAAAGGCAGATCCTAAGGTGTTTCACGATTGGCATATGATTAAGTATCAGTCCCTATTAAAAGAGTAAATAAATGTTATTTTCTTTGAAATTAAAGTGTCTGAAATAAAGAATAGAGAACTGACCCTTAAAATCATATTCCGTACTTGAAAAGAGCTCTCTGACCACTGTCTATTTCAGTTATAGCTTTTTAAATTTTTTTCACCCAGAATGTCTGACAACACTGCCAGGGGAATTTCTGCCCCCTCCTTCCTGAATTTACCCGCGCTGGCCCCTGAGGCGGCCCAGTTCTGTCTTCTCATGACACGATGATTATTTTTGGCATTGCACATATTTTCTCTAATGTTATTACCACCCCCTCCCCTCAGATGCCTTTTGAGGGGCAGTTTTGGCAACTCTGCGTAAATCGGGGTTAGTTTTAATTTAGCGTGGTGACGTGGGGGAGCGGGAGAGAGGAGGACCCCTACTTTTACCTCCTCAACAGCAACGCAACCCCCACTCCAGTGCAAACGCAGAGGTCCTCTCCCCACTGCTCATGAAAGAGCTCGCTTTCACTAGGCTCTGTGCTCACCATTCATTCTTTTCTGCCGGCAAGGCTTCAGGGGATATCTAGAGGTGACGCTGGGGGCTGCACCTCGGGGATGGCATCTTAATGACTTGACTTGGCGGGTGTTAGAACAGCCCCATTCAGAGCGAGTTCACTCCCTGTGCAGTTGGCTCGCTCAGCCTCTGTCCATAGATGTTCTCTTGTTCACGCTGCATGAGGAAATGGAGATTTCCAAGTGGGAAGCAGCCTTCCCAATGCTTTAACTCTTCACTGAAGGGAAGAGGAGCTGCAGAGAACTAAAATTTAAGCTGGCCCAGCTGCAGCTTCCAGGAGAAGAACAAGGCCCTGGGGCTGGGGATGGAGGCCAAGGCAGCTGGATCACTTTTTCTTTCCTCCCTGAGAGGGAGAGAAGAGTGCAAGGCACACTTGAATTGCCTTTGCAATCAATTAGCAAATATTTACCCAATTTGTCTGCCATGACCCAAGGTCCTGTGAGGGATGCACAGAAGTAGAAGATGTTGTGTCTGTTCCTCCCCGGCCTGCCCCCCACCGCCCCAGGCACTAAGGTACTTACAGTTCAGTTATAGCAGCTGGAGGTTTGCATAGAAAAGCCAGCAAGACAGGGAGGCCTTTAATAAGGGCCAGTGAGTAATGTGGGCAGGAAAAGCCTTGGAGAAGGGAGCGAGAGTGGCCAGGGAAGCATTGCGGGGAAGTAGCGCTTGAACTGGCCCCAGGGATGAAGTTATAAGAAATAAGAAGGGATGAGATGATAGAGGTGGAGAAGATGTGAAGGAAGAGACATCAAAGTAGGGTTTAGCGAATCCCATAAAGAAATATAAACAGAGAGCAAGATGCTTCCTGGTGGAAAAGAAGGAGACCTGGCTTGTTAGACTTTAGGTGGCTTTGGATAAGGATGGCATGAGGGTGGCACTAAGCCTGCCAGATGTCGGCATCTCCATCGTGTCCTTGGTCTCGAGATCTCATTTGTCCCTGGGTCTCTTTCCACTCGAAGTGTGGTCACAGACCAGTAGAATTAGCATCATCTGAGAGGTTGTTAGAACTGCAGACTCTCAGGCCCCAGCCCAGACCTGTTGAGTCAGAACAGCATTGTACCAAGAGCCCAGGTGATTCATGTGCACAGTTAAGTCTGAGAAGTGCTGGTCTATGTGACCACGGGCAACTGTCAGACCCCAGCACTAGTTCAGGTCCCAGATTTGATTCAATGTTTAGAACATGCGCGCGTGTGTGCACACACACAGGCATCTTTGACTGTCTCTGTACTATGGCTCCTCCCACATGGAAACCTTTTATTCTGATTAAAACTTGGAGTCAAATTCTGATGAAAGATCTAGAACAATGAGCAACTTTGAAGAATTCGTGGAACAGAATTCATTTAATAGTGGTTTTAATCCAGTGTCTCCTGTTTGTACCGTTCTGTACCATTTATGCTTTAGAGAACACCAAAAGAAGAGATGATGGGTCCCTTCCCTCAAGAATGTTTGGTCTACATAGGGAGACAAAAGCTACAGAAGTGAAATAAATGGAGAGCAGCATGGGGCTGGATCGTACAGCGCAGAACCTCTAAAGTGGGGTGCAGAGAGGTCAGCGTAAGTGAGGCCTTCCTGGAGAAAATGGAGGTCCTGAAAGATGAGAGTGATTTAGACAGGCCAAGGCAATGAAGAGTGTGACTCCAGGAAGGGTGTGGGGATGGGGAGGAGCAGGGGCTCGATCTCAGGGGAGAGGAGGCAGTGAGCCGCGCCCCGCTCACTCCAGAGAGAGTGCTTGCTTCATGCTGGGGACTCTGTTTTACATCTCGGGCACTTTTTTCTTTTTCCTTCTGCTGTGCCATTTCTTTGTCAGTGTTCTTAGCTGAAGGCAGTGTAGGAACAGGATGGCTGTACTCACAGAATGGCTTGAGCCAGACCACAAAGTATGCTGTTGGAAGCCTGTGGGATCCAAAGGAAGAAGCCCTAAGGACAAACCCTCAATCATACCTGGTCACGGTTTGGGTATGGGGTAACACCCTCAAGCCCACAGAAATGACACAAAGACAATAGTCTAGTGAGAGTGAAACACTTGACCTGTGGCATCCATAGACTCTACTAGCAAAGTAAGAACTTTTTTTTTTTTTTTTTTTTAAGACAAACATCTCTAAGCAGAGAACAAGTATTCCACTGGGCCTGGTTTGTCAATTAAGGGCTGACTCCAGGGAAAGAGGGTGACCAGGATATCTCCTTCTCTGCTTCTCAGATCAAGAGCTCATCAAATTGTGTCCTTAGGGGGCTTTACCCGCAATACACCCAACTCAACTAAGCCTCTGAATCTGCAAGAGGGACCTGCTTAAGGGCATTTGGGGGAAGGTTGCCCAGTTGCAATCAAGAATATGGGATTTATGGTCGAATGATAGGAATGGGCACAGGTTCCATCACTGAGAGACACTGGGCATGTCACTAACATCCTTGGAGTCTGTTTCCTCATGTGTAAAGTGAGGATGAGACAGACCATACCTACCTCATGAGATTATTTCAGGATTAAATCCTGATGAGAGTCCTTTAATCAGTCTACAAGTAGTACATGTGATTCTTTCCTAGATGCAGCAGCAGCAGCTTCTCAGCTTGCTGGGGTTAGGTAGTCCATCAGCTGGAGTCTGCACAGTGTACGGGTTGGGCGGTAGCAGGGCATCGAGGTCAGAGAGAACAATGGAGGGCCAGGCCAATGCCTGCTGTGGCTGCTTGCTATCTTCCCCTTTTCCTGTGTACAGATGCCACCCAGGCTTCTCCATCAGTGCACTGGATACGGTGAGATATGGGCAGGTGGAAAGAACACTTATTGTGGGGGATGAGGTCCTGCTGACCAACAAGAATGGCCATCTTCACAGAACTGGGTTCTCCAATTTCTCTGGCGTTGGTCACCTCTCTTCAGATGCTTTAAGTTGGCATGAGAGAGGAGAAAGCCTAAAGGAGCCAGTGACCGGGCAGGGAAAGGTGCTGAGGCGATGTTCACACCCTGCTTTCCTTCCCCCTGATATCACTCTGCCGCACCTCCTCTGGGACCCACATTCAGTGGCTGTGGTCCCGAAGGTGCTGATGGTGCCAAATCAGTCTCCTCAGCTGTCCCAGGGGATCACTGTGAGGGAGCTGTGGGGAGCTGGCAGCCAGCTGGGTATGTGTCGTCTTTAATTATAAAAAATCAAAAGCAACACCTGATACAAAGGTAGATATCGTAGTGTTCTTTATAACAGCCAGAAATTAGAAACTATATCTGAACAACAGTCAAGTGCGTTGTGATCCACCCATACAATATGATATTGCTGGCGGTTACAAACACGTTTAAAGAATGCTTTAAAATGTGACCAAATATTAAGTAAAAAGCCATAAATACAATCAGATTTCAAGGTTTTTTTAACCTTTCTGTATCTTCAAAGTCCCCTACACTAAATATGTATTACCCTTATTTCCATCACAACCTTTTTAAAAAGAAATGATCTGTTAAGATAAACTAGGTTATGAAGTGGTAATGCATAATGGTCTATGTCCAACTGTGTGACAAGACTAATGCTGGTTGGCAATGGGCTCTCTGTTCACGTGTCCTCGAAAGAATCAGAGCTCAGGGGTTTTGTTCCAACTCCACACATTCCCATTACTTTTCTGAGCCTCAATTTTCTTCATCTCGAAAATGGGAATCATAGTACCTGCTCTTTCTATCCTACTAGCTAAGATTTACAGGTTTACTTACAAAGTGCTTTATAGTGAGTGATACAGACGCAAAGTGGTATTACCAACATGTTGAGTAAAGTGAACTCTGCTAAGGCTTGGGTTTGGTAAAGCTAAGTGTAGGGGCAGTTTGTCACTGTTACTCCTGTGCATGCACGGCCTTTCCCAGCTGGGCTGAGGACTGCACATGTCCTCCGATTATGTAAGGAGCTGGGTTATCTGGAGTCCCAGATGGGCTGTACCTATGGGGCTGCTCAGTAATTGCATCTGCTGCTCCCTTCTCCGAGGCTGCCTGGAGCAGAGAAGGCCACCAGATAAGCATCTCCAGTGAGCCCCAAGCAGAATTGACCATTAGAGGGCCATGTTGGGTGGGCTCCAGACATTACTGTCAGCTCTGAATGCAGTCCAGGCCCTCTCTCCAGGGGCACAGGCCATCAGGGTGAATCAGGGAGCCAGGGGCTCAGCCCCAGAGGAAAGGATGTTGGGAGGTTGAGGTATGAGACACTTTTTAGGATTCCTCCTTCAGGGAAAGGGTGAGTGAAAACATCCGCTCCTGTTTTAGCCACTCCAGCCTCACCTCCTCTTTGTATCCCCTCTCTTAGGACTTTTGATATGTTAGTCTGTAGTGTTAGTCTTATCTCCCAGTTGGGCTGTGGTCTCTTTCAGGGCAGAGACCATGTTCCTCACCAGAAGTCCGCATCCTGAAACGGGTTAATGCCTTTTCCTCCTTGTCTGAGTCTGTCTGATCTGCCCAGTTCCTCCTGAATTTGCTCACTTGATTCCTTCTCTTTTGACTGGCTAACAATAGATTCCCTATTAATCACTATTGCCTTAAGAGAGACCTCAGAATGTCCCCAGAAAATTGATCGCCAGAACACCACCCTCTTCTAAAACATTTTTGCCACTCCTTTCGAATTGCTTTCAGAACCAAAGACCATTCTTTTGAAAACCTTCAATTGTGGCAAGGCCTTATCTTTGAGGGCACATTTTATTCTTTCAAATAACCAAATTCCATCCACAGCCAAGTCTGGCAACTAGGGGGAGGGGTGGGTAAACAGGATGTAATATTGTTTGGGGTTTAAAATGAGGCATGTGTTGTGAAGTGTTCTGACTAATTTTCTTATGTGGCTCTGAAACTAATTCTGAAAAGACCTCGCAAAATATTGAGCGCAGTGGCCACTTCACTGGAATCAAGTTTGTACCTTCTCCCAAGGTGGCTATTTTGAGGGATAACCGCCTTTTATGTGGCATCTATTCAAATCTCTGCCCTTTTATTTTCACCTCCCTCTTTCTGTCAGCTGTAGAATCTGGTACAGTGATGGTCACATGAGCTCCCAGATAAATAACTTTGGTTTAGGATGCTGACTCCAAATTTGCTGGCCATAGTGAATTTTTGAGGGAAAGAGTATGGTTAGGTTTAAGAAGCCAACCTGGGTATCGGTCCTCCGAAGACATGATCACAAGCTCAGAAACCTGTGGGTTAATAAGCCCTCCCGGTGATTCTGCTGCATGCTAAAGTTGAGAACCCTTGCTCTATAAAAGCAGAACCACAAAATACTGCATAATTTAAAGGAGGATCAGATGAGATTGTTTATGAAATGCACCTAGCCCCAGTGCTCAATAAATATGTTTCCTCTGCCTCTCTTCTTTAAAAAAAAAAAAAAAGCCTTTTCATTTTAAAGCTAACTGCTTTGCAATAGCGGTTTCCATTCCTGGCTGCACTTGAGAATCACATGGGACTCTTTAAACCCTTGATGCTCAGGCTGCACCCCAGATATGTTACACTGGAATCTCTAGGTGATTATGCAGAGGACCCAGGCATGACTTTTGAAGGCTCCTCCGATGATTCCAGTGAGTAGCCAAGATTGAGAAGCACTAGTTTTGGTTCTTCTCTAATTTACTAAGCAATCACCCTCTAGGGTGTGGGCCAGACACTTATCCCAGTCTCCGGGACCTGAGCTGGTGTGTTCCTCAGGCAGCCCTTGTGTAGTAGCCACACAGCCTCACTGGGGTTATGAGAATCCCCTAACCCCCAATTGTATTTGACCTTCATCTTCTCCATTCACCCACCTGGAATTTCACCGCCAACCAATAGACTGATCTAAGATGGCTTAATTAGCCTCAGTCTCTCTCCCCTGCTGAGTTCCATTTTGCTTCTAAGCCATCTACCTTATAGGTAACAAGCATATTGTTTTGTTTCCCTGATGGCCCACAGGCATTAGGCATGGGAGTCCCGATCATACTAAAGGTCAGGAGACTATCGTTCAGCTACCAATCCCACTGGTGCAACTGGTGACATCTTGGAGGCCCCACACCAGGCTGCGTTCACCTGGAAATCAGGAACCAGGATCATCTTGGCCAAGAGCTGATAATGGCTCAAATACTGACTCAAGTACGGATCCCTACATCAGGCTTGGAACAGTGACCCAAAAGTTAAGAAGACATTTTTAAGATAGTGAAGCTGTGGACCAAGAGGTTTTTCCCAGTTGAATTGTAGCATATATCTGCTGGAGCTTTAGGACAGTGTTTGGTTTTGTCTTTTGACTGGCTGCCTGTTTCTTAACTGGTTGCTTTCCTTAGTTGGAATCCAGTGTTTCAGACTTTGAGTTTCCAACTAGGAGAGACAAAGTATAAATTTGTATATATTAAGATGCCAAAAAAAAAAAAAGAAAAGAAAAGAAAGAAAAAGAAACTGCTTGTTCTCCAACTGCAGCATGGAGAGATACGTACAGGCAGGTTGGACCCACAGCTTTTATGAGGCACTGTGGAGTCTCCTGCTAACAGCACACCACCCCACCCACCAGCCCTGCAGTGATGAGGGCAGCCTCCTGCTAAAGCCCATAGCACTGATTCCCCTTCTTCCTATCCACACTTCATGTGAACTCAGATATTAGTTCTTACTCCTACTCTTAAGGTTCCTGGTCTTTTCCCAAGGGGAGCGGGTGCTCACTTAAGGACAGAATGTCCTCACCCACCATGGAATCTTGGTGTCATGGTCTCTTCCAAATCTTAACCCTCCTCTTCATCCTGTCTTGTATATGAACATCTAGTTTGTAGGAAAGTATAACACAGCACTGGCCATGTCTAAGTCATTCAGTAAGTTTCCTTGCTGCCAGTGGAGAAACCTTTGTTCTTGGACCCAGAAGAACTCGGTTTGAGACAATGTCTTTTAGCAAATTACTTAATCTCTCTAAATCTCCACTTCTTCACCTATTAAACGAAGATAAAAGTTCCTATCTCTCGGTGTTGCTGTGAGACTTGCATAACACATGTGGAGGGGAAAAGTGCCCTCAAACACCATAAGGGTATTGTTATTTGTCCTTCTAGGATCCGCTGAAATCCTGCCTCCCTGAGTAGCCTTCCCTGACCTTGTTTGCTCACACACACCAGCTCATTTCTTAACCACCTATAATGTTCATTGCCTGTACTTATTTCTATGGTTAATAGAAAGTTATTAAGCCAAGTTATTGGCTTATTAACTAGATGCATTCTCCTTGAGAACAAGGAATGTATGCCTTATCTACTCTAAATATATATATATATATTTATATATATATATATATATATATATTTTTTTTTACAAGAAACTGGAGAATTCTAACATGCCATATCTAGAATTGTCATTTCAAAAATCTGGTCTATTGCAGTTAATTCTAGAACCCATCTAGAGAGAGAAAATAAAATGCAAGTATTTTAAGAAAATGAAGCCTCATTGACCTAAGAAGTTTCAGCAACATGACACAAAGAACTGGTCTCGATCAACATGACTGCAAATACACCCCTAGCCCTGAGACAGCATCGATTTGGCGATAAAGAATGGCTATTATGGCCAAAGTCTGAATGTGACTAATCCTCGGATTAGCCAGATAATGGGATCATTATTATCAGTCACAACAGTTTTCATCTGTGGAGTGCTTTCTAGTACAGGCATACCTCAGAGATATTGTGGGTTCAGTTCCAGAGCATCGCAATAAAGTGAGTCGTAATCTTTTTGCCGGTGGAGGGTCTTACCGTCCTTTTGTAAAAAATGCAACATCTATGAAGCTCAGTAAAGCTAAGCTCAATAAAGTGAGGTATGCCTGTACTTCCAGCCCATCTACACTCATCTCATTTGATTCTGACAAATAAGACATGAGATCTCTCTCATCTTACAGCTGAGGCTACCGGGGCACAAAGAATGCATTTTCTTGTCCAAAATCAAATAGCTAGATAGTCTTGTGGCCAATACATTAAAACATCAGTCCTAACTTCTAGTTTCCTGTTCTATTTAAGAGACCTAACCTGGGATGGGTGGTATGAGGAAGTGGGCTGTACGTGCATCAGTGGGCTTAGGGAGGTCTTACCTTCACGCTTGGCGTTACTTGTACCTGTTCTTCAGTGTTGGTAATTAAATCATGACAGTGTTCCACATTTTTGTCTGATGTTCCAAGAGTCAACATTAGATATCTCTGGACTGTGTCAAGTTTAACTAGATAATCTAGTTAAAGTCCTGTTAGTCCTTAGAGTGCAACCGTAAAAACGAGGTAGCTAAAAGGGAGCTCATGACGTTTAAACCAAGAGGTTGTGTGAGATTCTCAATCTTTTTCTAAATGTTAAGATGTTGCTGTTTTTTTATTTCTTGCTAGAACCACTATCTCTTATCATTAAGCATTGACCTAGGAGGAGATGGTTTCTAGCCCCAACTCTGCTACTAATTAGCAGGATTGCCCTTGGTAAACCACTTAACAGGGTTGGGGCTCAGTTTCTGTGAAATGGGGACAGCAGCAATGCCTGCCTTGCTCCTCTCACATGTAGTTTGTGAGGATGGAATTAAATAGGGAGCATCCACATTTCTCAGGACTTCTAAGTGTCTGCTCAATAACTGTAAAATCTCCAAGAGCTTATACAGGCATTTGCTTTGTGATCTTGGGCAAATTACTATTATGTCTGAGCTTCAGATTCCACATCTGTAAATTGTGTTGACAATACCCACCATATTGTGTTCTTAGCAGAATTATAATGAGGTAATAACATGGAAGATTCTTGGTACAGTGCCAGGCACAAAAGTAGGTATCAATAAACATTTGTGTGGTCCAGGAAACATGGTAGGACCCAAATGTCAAACACCGTTGCCAGACAGAGTACCGGCTCCAGACTGCCTTTCCCCCTCCTGGTTCTCTCTGTCTTGTCTGCTCTTCCACTCTAAGGAAGGGGCAATATAGCAAAGGGAAGCTCTGTGCATGTTGGTGTTAATGTCATAGCCTGTATCGGGGACTTCTACCTCAGCATGGCTTCTCTAGATGCCCCTCATAACTGATCATGTGTTGATGCTTTTGTCAGGGAATGAAAAGGTTGGTGCTGGAGAATGGAATCCAACATCTTAAAGATGCTGGCCCTCCTTTACCTGGCTTCCATGACACACAGGCATGATGGGTAAAGTTTTAGTGTCTTATCTGCTTCCTACCCTTCTTTCCTGTGCCAGGATGCCTGCAAGCCTTGAATAATTGCATTTGCTCCATGATCAGAGGTCAGGATTAAGATGCAAATGGGAGGGACAGAGATACAAAGTATCACTAAAGGTCTAGGGCAAAAGCAACATGATCCTGAGGGCAGGCCTGAGAGGGTAGGGATGGCTGAGGTGCCGGGCAGAGGGTTCTAGGAATTGGAAGTCAGGGACAGAGGAGGGAACAGGGATTAGTTAAAGGAAACAGAACAGAGAGATAGGACAAGAAAAGTAATTTCACCCATTTCATAATTTTTCTGAAGGTTCTTCTTGACCATCAACAGCTATTGGACATTCTTCCTGCAGTCTGAGTGTATGGTGCTCAGTCCATCCAGGGAGCTAGATGTTCTTTTTTTTTTTTTTAAATGAAGCATGTCATAAAGTCAAAACAGTGTCTCTGCCCTAAATCTTAAAGGGTTTGAGGGGCATGTCAGCATTCCATGAATCCCAAAATATTGATTATCTGTCCAGTTAATAGGCTACAAAGCCAAATAAAAGGAGCAGCAGCCCTGGTTTGTAAATCTCAGAAGGGAGAACCAAGACCATGAGCTGGAGCTGGTTGGATGAGGCCTTAAGAGCCATGAACTGCACTGGACACTTTAAAAAAATGAAACTTCTTTACTAACCATGCAATATAAGTTATTTATATAAAAATAAAATACAGATAAGCATGAAGAAAAACACACATAACATCACCACCCTGAAACTGATAACATTTTTATGTATAGAGAGACAGGACAGTTACCCATGGTTAAGAGCCTGGACCTGGGGCTGGGCCACCTGCCTGGTGCAAAGTCCCACTTCATTTATCTGCTGAAAGGCTGCAGGTAAATTAGCCTCTATGGACCCATTTCCTCATCTGTAAATTAGGGATAATAATAATAACTGTCTCCAAGGGTAGTTGTAAGAATTAAAGAAGCTAAATGGTAGTGCTTTAAATAGTACCTGGAATATATTAAGCACTATATATGTGATAGCTGTAAGAATAATAGTTATTATATTTCTAGGCTTTTTCCTCTATAAAATATAAGAACAACTATATATAATATATTTCTATGAAAATCAGGCTGTTCTATACTCTTTTGTAATGTTTTTCATGTTCATTTGTTCATGGACAGATTTGTTATTAATATCAGCTAATATTGATTGAGTCCAGTTGGGATAGGCTTGTGCTAAACATTTTACACAAATTATCATATTCAATACTCACAATGGCATATAAGTACTCTTATTACCATTTTCCAGGTGAGAAAACTGAGGCTAAGCAGTTTAAATAATTTGAATATAACAGAGCTAGCAAGTGAAAGAATTTCAATACAGAGAGTGTGGCTTTTGAACTTGCCCATGTCAGAATGTAACACAGGCTTTGTAAAAAGATCCAAGATTTTGTTAAGACTTCCTGAAAGAGGCAAGTTTTGGTATATGTCATCTTCCTTCTGTCTTGCAAAGCAGAGAGAAATGAGCATGAGACAGGCTAGGAGCCTATCTTTCTAATCCTGATAGGATTAGAAAGAAAATGTGCGTGTGCTCACTCCTTTGTAACCCTTGGCAGGTGTGCACTTGGGGACACCAGAGTGATGGATGTCTGGCTGACAGTTCTTGGGCTCTAATGGCATTTTCTATTTGCACCATGGAAATCACTCTGATACTGAATGGGAGCTAAGGTCTAGTACTGTACTTAATTTTTCTAAGAGCGTTTAATCTAGAAAGAACCTTGAAGCCGTCTTTCATCTTCTTTTCCAGAGCCTTTGACACAGCCACTTGGGTCCCTGGCCTCAGTCACTCATATGTCCCTCCCATTACCGCACATTCACCTCAGTCCCCAGATAACCCAGGACCACGTCCAAGCTAGCGGATGAATTTAATTGGCAAGCCTTTGCTCAAACCATGTGAAGCCCTGTCCTGGACACTGTGGGCATACAGGAGGAAGGGCAGTTGAGAAGATAGGCACACACACAACTGACAATATAAAGCAGGCTCTGTGTGGCTAGACAACCAGAGTGAGCCCGGATGGGTGCGTGAGAGAGTTTGGCTGTACCATGGGTTGGGAGGCCCTGGGGATGTCTTGATCAGGGATGCGATAGGATGACAGCAACGTTTTAGGCACTAAACTTTTCTCTCTCAATTTAGGAGTAGCTCAGAGAGGAGGAAGGAGAAGTCCCGGGATGCAGCGAGGTGCCGGCGAAGCAAGGAGACGGAGGTCTTCTACGAGCTGGCCCATGAGCTGCCCCTGCCTCACAGCGTGAGCTCCCACCTGGATAAGGCCTCCATCATGCGGCTGGCTATCAGCTTCCTGCGAACACACAAGCTCCTGTCCTCAGGTGAGGCTGGTGGACTCCCCCGGCTGGTGCTGATAGCCGCCTTACCAATGCGTCCCCACACACAGGAGGCTCTGTTGTGCCATAGTTAGAAGGCTACTGGAAAGGTCTCCCCACCCAGGAACTCTCACTCTGCAAAACTTCCACCCGCAGAAACTGTCACTGGTGCTTTATTCCTTCCTGTTACACATCTTTACAGCAATGACCTTTATGATGAATACAGCCAAGGGCAAGGACAGGACCAAGGAAGCATCTGGGCACCTAGCGGCTGAGGAGAGAAGGAGCCGGGCGAACGGAGCAGCTTTGCTAGCCTCCCCGTTGCCACTCCACCTGGCCGTAAGACCCGCACTCCACCCCAGATTGAATCCTTAGGAAGTGTTCTAGTGCTTATCTTTCAGCTACCTCTCCAAAAGGGCAGAGGCGTGCCCATACAGTCTTTTCCCTCTTACTAGCCAGTTTGCCAGGCACATAATTTGGTGTCTCAGCTCTTGCTTTCCTTATCTGTAAAAAAGGATTAAAAATACTTATTGCACAGGGTGTCTGTGAAAATTAACCACGATCATGTCTTTAAGCACCTGACCCACCATACTCATTCACACCGGGGAGTATCTGATGGATAGCAACCTCCTCACAGGACCAACTCATTCTCACCCCGCCTGGTATCTCCACAAGTGTCAAGTTCACAAAACGTTTTTTTTTTTTTTTTATTAGAGTTTACATTCTTCCAAAAACCATTTCCTGTTAGCCCTGACCAGAAAGAGGTAGCCTGAGTTTTCCAGTTTCAGATCCTATGGCTCGTTTTGTCTGTCAGTTTCATAAGGAAATTGGTCGGCAGATAGTGTCCCTCCCCCACTGGTCAGGGTGCCACAGGTGGGCAGCATCTGAGGTAGTGAGCTTGAGGAAGGCAGGCAGGAGGGGCAGGTTCTTTTCTGGATGGTTTCCAGTTTTCCCGAGTGAACTCGGTACCTTCAAGCCGGGTGGATCCTGCCATCCTGTTATGAAGTGGCTATTCTGGGAAAGAAACCCTGAGCAGAGGGGATCCAGTGTGAGGCCGGGAGGCCAGACCGGCATGTGCTATTCTGGGCCCTGGAGCACAGGAAGGATATGGGGGAAAGACTTTCAGAAAATAAGATGACAGCTCAGTGGGTCCAAGGGTTGGAGGCTTAACCCTGTATTGCAAGTCTAAAGAGTCTTAGAAAAGAGCAGAGAGGAGGGGGAGAACCTAAGGCAAAGACATGCTCTATAAATACTTTCAAAGGAACAATGCAGTCAGTGGCAGATTCGTCATCATACGTGCTAGAGAGAGAGAGAACAATGGGCTGAAGTGTAAGAAAGACCTGGAGACACCATCTCAGGGCACATGTGTACTTCTTTCTTTTAAAGGGCTCGTCTTCCTGGACAGGCGAGGGCAGTGTCTGGTAGTGTTGGAATCACCTTTATTTATACACAGAGTAGGCAGTGCGGGATTTAATGACTAAATGAAGACCCCTCCCCTACACCCAGAAACATCTCCTCTACTTCCCTGTTATAGTATTGAAATTTTATTCTTAGACGTTGATTTCTTTGGGTTAATCATCGCTTCCTTCTACCACCACCCCCATCCCTCCACCAACAGAGAGCCCTGGAAGGGGTAATACCTCAATCCTGGGTTACCTCCCTGATTGAATTTGGACTTGCAGAACATTTCATAGATGATGGATGAGAAGTGAGGCACAGAAAAGTTAAAGTTGTCCGAAGTCACATATGTAGCACATGGGGAATCTGCACCAGGAGTTGAAGTCCTTTGAATCTTTGTCCATGGGAAAGACAGACACAAGAAGGCAGGAGCGTCTGCAAACCTGGTCAGGCGAAGATGCTGCTAAGGGCTGGTCGTGTGAGGAAGGCGGCAGGGTAACCAAAGTTAAACAGATCACCTAGGGGCTGGCCTCGAGCAGTGGGAAAGGGAGAAGGTCCTCCCACAATCAGTGAGATGTTTCTATCCTTTCTCTCGATGCAAGGTCTTGTTTCCCATGCTCTCCAACACATAAGCCCAGTCTTCCCTCTCAGTGGTTCAGAGGTTGGCTTTGAGAGGACCATGAATCAGAGGCCGGGCCTCTGAGCACGTCTGCTTGCATGTGTGCTGACGTGAACCCTCTGTGCACCAGATACACCCAGAGAGATAGGATTAGAGTGGCCACAGACATCACACATCCCCACTCAGGAGCTGTTGCAAATTGTGGACACTAACTGCCTGCCCTCTGGCTAAACTCAGCCTCAGACCAACCAGAGTCCTCAGCATGTCAGCTCTGGTCCTCTCTGTTTCAAGGAAAGAAATGACAGAAAAGGATAAAAAGTGTCTACATTTCACATGTGGTCATGGTGTCCTTGAAGGAGCAGTTCTCATAAAAGAAGCATCGCCTGGGGGGAGGAGGAGCCAGAAGGCTTTCAGCACCCTCTTTTCCTACACTCCCTTCCAGGCTCCCTCCACGCATCCTCTCAACCAACTGTCGAAATCGTCTTCAGGAATTAAGTGGGAGACAGGACTCTTTTCTTTTCTAACTATATTTTGCTTTTTCAACGCATACGACTCAATTAAAAAGAATACACAAGTTGTGGGCAAATAGACCTTGTGTTGGAACCTCAGTCTGGCTGCCTTTCTTCACGGCAACCTCGTGAAAATCTCTTCTGTCTTTGAGCTTGATTTTCCTCATCTGCACAAAGGAGCTGACAGTACTTACCCTGGGATGCTATTTGAGGACTGAAATAGCAGAAGTAAAAGCCCTTATCCTCTTGCCTGCCACATATTAGGCTCTCGATAAGTTATAACTGAGAAATCAAAATTATTATGAACAAATAGAGTAAATTCATCTATAAGTATATATAAATAAGATATATAATAAGCATACAATTCTCTTACCCACCTTTCAGCAATTTCTATCAAAATGCAGTTGCCAAGCTTTTCCAAGTCAAAACAGGCTCGTTACTGAAACATTTCTAACAAAGGTGAGCACTGATGTTGGCTCATTTTATAATAGGAAATAGCTGGTTGCATACCTCAGAGTTCAAAAGGCTAAAAAAGACCAGGTTTTGCTTTAGAAAAGTTTCTTCTTTACTTAGTAACACGTTTCCCTTTGATTTTCACAGTAGGCTGTTCTGTGTGGGAATGTTGGAGAGGAAACCTCAACGCTAAGAAATTCAGGCTAGGAGTCTAGGCTGCCGATTGAGATTCCTATCACAGGAAGCAAACTGAAACAATAGCTTTATGATATTAGCTTCCACGCTGGGCCGAGAACAGAACACACTCTGACGGGAACATTGGTGGAAATACCACTCGATTGTCTTAAATCCTCTTTCAAGATGAGCCCCACAAACCGTGACCAAATGAGGGTCACTCCTGCATTCGAAGGGCATTCAACAGCAGTGAATGTGCAAAATTGGCTTTTCACCATAAAATGGATTTTTGACTTTTCTACACTCATACATGGTAAAAATCAAATTAATTTCACATAGGAGCCGCAGGTTAACGTGAAGCAAGCTTTCTAAGAGAAACGTCGGGTTTATTATTGAGTCATTGGATTTGCTTAGTGAAGACATCAGTCTTAATAAGAAATTATGATTTCCCGATCTCTGGACGACTAAGAGAAAGATATTAAAATATGGGACAAATGATTTTAAAGTTTTTACTGTGACTTTTTCATGCAGGAAAAGTGGAACCAAAGTAGAGAAATTGTGGAAGCAGATATGGTTTCTGGTGCCTTATGTACCACTTTCAGACTTGCCTAGGTTTTCATCCCTTGCCTCACCCACCCTCCAAACCAAGGTCTTTTTCTGTCCTTTTTGGAGAAGCGCTGATAAACTAATTCATGCTAGCATGTTAATGGCTAAGAGCAGCTAATAATCTCATGTAGAGATGCTGGCCTTTTTCAGATCATTCCCTTAACTTAAACCAAAGAAAGATCTAGTCAATCAGTAGATATTTACTAACCTTAGCCCTGTGCTACAGCTTATGAAGGTTAATACAGAGAGGTAAGACAGGATAGTAAGTTATGTAAAGAACAAAGGAATGAATCTCTGATAGTGGACTTTCGAGGCCCTTTGGATGCCAGCAACATCAGGTAAACTCAGTGCCTTCTGCTAAAGATGTGAGGGTAGCCCAAGTGGAGTTTAAAGGTATGGCTAATGATCCAGTAAGTGATCGAAAAGTAATTTCCTCGTGGCTTGACTGGCACTGCTCTTGTAATCAGTACACCCAGGAATGGGGGCAGGGGGTGTCCATGGCTCCGGGATCACTGGAGGGGAGGAATCCATTTAAAAGGAAAGCCCCTGCGATGATAACTAAGTGACGACTGTCTGCAGATCACATCTGAACTAGGAAGATCACAGCAGAATGGTTTTAAGAACAGTCAAAGCAGTCCTGGAACCTCTCAGATTAAAGAACAAGAGAAATGACCCTGGTGGACTAAAAATGCATCCTCACCAGCAGCAGCACCTTGTGACAGCCTGGTCTCAGGGACCCCGTCAAGAGTGCCCTGCCACCCTGCCCACTCACGCCAGATGCCCAGCTCCTGCTGCCCATGGAGTCCCACCCCACAGGGTGGTGCTGCCTGAAGGAAATGAGCAGTGCTCCGGAAAAAGTGCTCCGAAACCTCAGCCGGCGCATATCCTGACTGTGGGGAGTCATCAAAGCCTGTTTACAGGGGCTATTTTTAGCATTAAAGGATCCTGTGCTCCCCCGGCTGAGCAGGGCTGAGCAGGGCTGAGCAGGCTTCATCTCAGCAGAGTGCCTCTGATTCTAGTGACCTGCCCCTCTTGTTTCGGGTCAGACCCCAAAGGACCCTACGAAGCCGAGAATCCACAGCAATTTAAAGACTCCTGTTGGCAGCTTACTGAGCACCTACTGTGGGTTCCTCTTTGTTGGGCACCAAGAGTTTCTCTCCCTTATTGTATAAGCTTACGGCAGTTTGTCTTCACCAGCAGCAGAGTCCTGGAGGCAAAGGATTTTGCTCTTACACCTCTCGGTAACTGTGATTCTCCCTAGGACAGGACTGAGCACAGAGTAACATTTGTTCACAGATTTCTGATTTCCTGCTTTGTGCCTTGCACAGGGCAGACACATAGTAGGGCCGCAATAACTGCATAGCTAATAAGTACATTTTTCAAGTGCCTAACACTGAGTGGGAGATGAACGATACGTTAGGGAAGACACAGTGTTCACGGGAAAGAGCAGGAAAAAACGCAGAGCAGTCTTCAGCGAGGCGGGGTTAGGGGGTGATGCGCATGAGCCCCTGGCCCCTTGTGTGAAGGTCTGACTCCACCCCATGGTTTTCACCTTCAGTTCCAAGCTTACAGTGAGTTGGCCAGACTCCTTCAGAAGCCTCCAGGAGGATGAGCAGGTGCTGTGGGAGCAAATAGCTCCATAGAGGAAGGAGTCCTGGCTGCCCCAGGGTCCTTGGGAGCCGGCCCCGCCAGCTTCCTGATCCTCCAGCCATTGTGACTTTAGTTCCAAGATGTTCTGTTTCCATTTGTGCTCCCCCCCCAAGCACCCCTCTTCCTCCCAGAGGCCAGCTGGCCAGCTGCTGCAGCCAATTTCGCCACCTCCTGGAAGCAAGTGTACTGGGCACGGATGGAAACAAGTTTAGCTGTGTCGGAACTGTTAAAAACAGGAAATTTTAAGCAGAACTATTTCCTCTGGGCCTAGTTAACCCAAATAAGGTTGTCTTGGGATTACTCCAGATTTTGAAGTCAGTGTTGCCACTGAGATCAAAGAAATTGGAGAGAAAAAATCTTCTTCGCAGGCCACAGATAACGGAGCTGGCCTCTGCCATCTGGAGGAGGTGGTCACCTATCTGATGTGATTTAAATGGTACTGAAAACCTCTCCTCACCCATCCTCAGAAAAAGTCACCACCTGCCAGAATAGGCTGATTTTCCCATCATTGGGGTCATCCATAGGAACTTGTATTAGGGTGGTTATTTTAAACCTGTGGTCCTAGGGCCAGCAGCCTTGACATCACCTGGGAATTTGTTAGAAAAGCAGATTCTCAGCCCTCACTTTAGAGCTAACCAATCAGGACCTCTGCAGATGGGCCCATCTAGGGCCAGCTTCCTGGGTGTGTGGCTTGTGTAGTGCCACAGAGTTTCACAATTAGAAGCACCCTGGGCCTGGTTTAATTTTTCAACAAGAGGTCCCACATTTTTACTTTGCACTGAGCCCTGCAAATTATATAGCAGTCCTGGGCCCAGAAATCCTTCCTTGTCTTAGCAAGCCCACCAGGTGATTCTGGTGCTTGCTGAAATTTGAAAGCACTGAGTTAAGTCATTGTCCCTCCTAAAGCCTCTGTTTAAATGCAGATGTTAAGTGAGAGCCCTAACGTTGTCAGAGGCATCATCCCACCTGGATGTTGGTTCGTTATCATCCATTCAGCTGACTAGTACTTGGCAGACAGCCTAAACAGGGATCGAGTGTGGGTGTGGGTATGTGTGTGGTATATGGACATAAGGCCGGCCACCTGAACCAGGGTATGAAGAGGAAAGAATTTCCCTTCTTTTGTTACTTTTCTAGAGAGAATACCACCAGGATACTAGTCTGTACAGCCCAACTCTTGACTCTAAAAGCTGGCCTGTCCTTGTACAGGCTTGCTCTATTCCTCTGCAGAAATAGCATCATCTGTGATTCTGGCACATTCATTGATCCTGTGTGCTCATCCTATGTCCACTGCTTGGGCATGTGGCAGACACTTAGGTGACTGGCAGTGTGCATTTCCAAAAAAGTCCACTTGATGCCTTTGTACCATTCCTGGCAGACACCTGTCAATGCCAATTGCATCTGTTTAACACCGCATTCATGCAAGCCATCCAACCGTCCTGTCTTTCCAGTTTGCTCTGAAAATGAGTCTGAAGCCGAGGCTGACCAGCAGATGGATAACCTATACCTGAAGGCCTTGGAGGGTTTCATTGCTGTGGTGACCCAAGATGGCGACATGATCTTTCTGTCAGAAAACATCAGCAAGTTCATGGGACTCACACAGGTGACATGCTTCTCTGGCTCTTTCAAAAAGGGAAACATTACCTTTTGGGGTAGAAATTAGTGGGGGACTCTGGTAACATCCCTCCTGACCTCTCCCGGCACATACCTACCCTGCCCCCTCTCCAATCTCAGGCCACAAGCCTCAGGAACACACAGCCCCTGGCATTCAGCTTGGCATTGCCGATGGTCATCCTGGTGGATAGCTCTGCTGACTAGATTAACAGGCCAACCCTTGTGAATCCAGTTTCTGTCACCAATGGCAGTCCTCAGTTACATCCATATGTCTGAGGACCTAAGACTAGATTGGGAATGTGAGAAGAACTGATTCTGTTTCCTCCCTAGTGCCAAATCTAGAAGTGGCTCAGCTGCTTCTTGGAATCTTCTACTTCCTTGTTAGGAATAATGAAGCCTAACCTTGTTTCTGAAACAGGTGGAACTAACAGGACACAGTATCTTTGACTTTACTCATCCCTGTGACCACGAGGAGATCCGTGAGAACCTGAGTCTCAAAAATGGTAAAGTAGTCTTTATTGTGTGT
>NW_011888847.1:2597860-2609576 GCF_000151845.1 Pteropus vampyrus | reverse complement strand
TGCTGCAGAAGCAGACACTTTATTGGCCCACTTCCACCCTCGTTACAGTCTGAGCATGCAGTCTGGGCCTGCAAAATACAGAATTACAACCACCCCTGCCTACACCCCCGCCACCCACTGACCTCTCAGGCAGCCCCTTTTCTCTCCTGAAGGCTTCAGGCCACCTAGCTCCTAGAGTACACAGTCTGGAGAGCACTACATGGGCTATTCAGTGTCTTAGCAGTGTTGCTGAGAAAGTCCTATCAGTTCCTTGAGGAAGGGGTGGCCAGACTTTCTGAATCCCTGTCTAAAGCAGGTGCTTGAAGCCTGAGAAAACCAAAGCCTCATATCTTCTACTCCAAAAACCCTTTGGTCCTTGGGTTCTCAGTCTTAGTTCAACCACTGACCTTAATCTCTGTCTGAACATGTGACCTGAAGCAAGTCACTTCATTGCTTTGATCCTTGGAGTCTTTCTTTTCAAACTGGCAGTATTGGAACAGGCAAAGTCTAGGACCTTCCGGCATTCAAGTGCCGTGATTCACAGCATGATACTACTTCATTTATCTGAGTAGAACTTCAGGTCCCTTGGTCCCTGTATTGAGGACTTGGAATCAAACTCAAAGAATCAGCAAGCAGATCCTTATTGAAGGTGCCGGCCTGAGTGGACTCATGATCTGGAAGCAAAGGATTAATACCAGTACCTAGAGGAAGATAAGGTCAGGAGGCAGATTGTGGAAGACTTTGAAAGCCAGGTGGAGGGCCTCGAACTTTATCCTGTGACAGAGGGGCGCTACTGAAGGTTCTTGAGCCAGAGGTGGAGTAATCTGATTGGAACCGTGTTTAGAGAGATTAATCGAATGGCAGAATGGCAAGAATCCAGAGGCTAACAAGTTAGGAGGCCACAGTAATAATAACCCAAGCCACAGCCACTCTCATCCCCAACACCTGAGCTGGTCCTGGTGGTAGGTCCAAGCCCCAAGATTACAAACCCAAGATATGCAAACCCCAGCTATGAAAATTAATATATGTGCTACCAAAGTGAGCACAGCCACCTATGAAAATTTAAATTGTAGGAAACAAGTTTGAGAGGCATGGTTTTATGATCATGATGGAGGGATATTCTTTCTTAAAAAAAAAAAAAAGGTTCACCATTTGGTTCATTACTTAGTGGGCTCTCCTAGGGATATTTAGGATAGATTCAAAGGTGACATAGTTCACTGGACACACAGATCTTTGGGCATATGTCAATCAAATCACAGCCCTCTGGAGTTTTAGGTGCGGATGCTGGTGCCATGCCTGGAGAGAGGAATGTTGTGAGCATTTGAAACAAGGCTCTGGATTGTTCTGTGTTGCTGGGCAGGGGGCAGGCATGTACCTTGGCAGGCCAGGATGGGGGTGGTGGGTTAGGCAGAATTTAGGCATGGACAAAGGGACTCTGTCAAACGACACTTGCTACATTTATCACTTCGTTTTGCCAAAAATGGAGAAAGTTCTGAATGGGCAGGCTATGTGGAGACTATAAGGAAGGAAGCTATATTATTTTTCTTGGTGATTTATTTAATTCTGGCTGAGAAAGGATGTGATCCATGTTGAGTTACTCCTTGGAGTGGACTGGCTCACCAAATCCCAGGAGATTTGGACCAGCGGTCTCTCTTGAGCTTGACATGTCACTTTAGGGAGAATGCTGATGGTACACTACAATGGATTCAGCCATTGCTGGTTGAGAATGGGGCATAGAAGGATTCCAATTCCTATGGGACAGGAATGAAGAAAAGACAGGCATCTCTGAAGGACATTTCTAACCCAAGAGGCTTGTCCCCTTGGATAATTGTGGTCTCACCCAGACCATCCCTTGGAAGTCCACCTAGGGAACCTGGGCCTGCCCCAGCAGAGCTTTGCTGAGATGATGGCTAATAGTCACTCATTGCCTCACTGCTCCGAAGGGAGCCCTGCCCATGCCCTGAGTGCAGCGGAAGAGCCCTACTCGTCAGGTGCTTATACTCCAGTTAGGGAGGCAAGCTGGAAGGGACAAAGCTTTAGTCCAGAGGCCAAGACGGTATTTATTCAGCATTCATGACAGGCTACAGATACTATCGAAGGAGCAGATGTTTGAGAAATACAAACAATACATTACCCAGAAAACACTGCAACTGGGCCCCTCCTCTGAATATAAGTAAAAAACTAAATTTAACTGGTTCCCTCCACCCTTCCCCATCCAGGCTCTGGTTTTGGGAAGAAAAGCAAAGACATGTCCACAGAGCGGGACTTCTTCATGAGGATGAAGTGCACAGTCACCAACAGAGGCCGAACCGTCAACCTCAAGTCAGCCACCTGGAAGGTAGGACAACGTCAGGTGTGGGTTGGAGTCCCAGATGTGCACCCACCCCATGCTCTCAGCCCCACATCTGACCCTCCATGGCTGGTCTCCAGGTCTTGCACTGCACTGGCCAGGTGAAGGTCTACAACAACTGCCCCCCTCACAGTAGTCTCTGCGGCTACAAGGAGCCCCTGCTCTCCTGCCTCATCATCATGTGTGAACCCATCCAGCACCCGTCCCACATGGACATCCCCCTGGACAGCAAGACCTTCCTGAGCCGCCACAGCATGGACATGAAGTTTACCTACTGCGACGACAGGTGGGGGCCCCGGACTGCCTGTGCTGTGGGTAGAAGTGTGTTTTACCTGCGTGCTTGCGCATGTGTGCAGGCATGCGTGCGTGTGTGCGCGTGCATGCGTGTGCGTGCATGTGTGTGTGTGTGTGTAGTTACGGCCGTGGTAAAAGTATGGGTCTGGAGCATGAATATTGCCTTGCTGGGTGCAAGTTTGTGGGCCCGTGTCACCAGTTCCATCTGTGCAGCTAAGGGGTTCCTAATATTGTGTTTGGTGGTTCCACACTGACACAGCATCACAGTCTGACTGCAGAGCTGTTCTGGTGTGCGACTCTGTGGCCATTCTTGGTCATTGTGATGCATACGTATTCCTCCACATGTGTATCAGATTCCTGAGGAAATTTCCAGGCCAGTCGGCTTCCCCAGCAGACGAGTGTCAAGAGGTGTCCATCAGCATTCCCAACTCGGAGGCCGGCTAGGAGCTCAGGCTCTGGCCCGGAGCTGCATGGCTCCCGAATGTTCTCTCATGTTGCTGAGCTCTTCCCTCAGTCTTTGCTCCTCCTGCGTCAGCTCCATCCCAGCCACCACCCAGCCTAGTCTTGAAGGCTTCTTGCTGAAGGGGAGCTAATCCAATAGGAAGTGTTCAGTGTTAATTGTTATTCTCTAAATGGTTTCTTTATTAAAGTTGTCAAAAGGGCACCTAAGACTGCACATGTAAGCCATGTCAGCTCTAGTTCTTAGCTCAAGGTGAGGCTGAAACAGGTTGAGAGACTTGGGTTATTGAGGGAGGGCCGGGAGGGGCTGTTAAAGCCACTTGCAGCTCCTGACTCCCCCGCTGCCTCGTCCCTGCCCCCGCTCTGTGCCCTGGTGTTGGGAATGTGGAAAATCAGAAAATGGAAGGAGGAAGATGAGAATAGATGCCACGAGCAATGACCACCATCATGGAAGGAAGGAAAAGCCAGGACAAGGGACTGGGCCTAGGTGGGCCTGGCTCGGGTGGATCCCACTGTGGCTGGCTGATGAGTGTATCCCCAGACGTGCCCTTCAGGATATAGATGTCCCAACGTGACCTCAGCTTTCTGCAGTATCCAGAGTTGCCATTTCTTTCCAGAGGCACTGTTTTTGTGGTTACTCTTCTCCACTCAGCCACTCCCCTCTCCCCTTCTAGAGTTTCTCAACAAACTCTGAGAACTCAATTCCCATTGTCTAAAATGGAGATGATCATTGTCAAATGAGATCATGGCTATGAAAGCACTTCGAAAAGTATTAACACCGTAACTGATGTGAAGCTTGTCGTTACTGCTTATATAAACTACTCCCTCTGTCCTTGCCCTCCCCCAGAATAAGTCTCTAAATTCAAGGGGCCAAGATCACTTCTGGAGACATGTAGTGGCTGGGGGCCTGGAAGGAGGAGAGACCACCAGCAAGAAACTGCCTTACCTTCCTAGCCAGCAGGAAGCCACCAGACCCCAGGAAGATAGTTTCTGCTCAGCCTTCCCAGACTCATCCACTAGACATCCAATATCTGGGTTTCTTTGTGGGTGGGACCCTACTTTCCAGGCTGGGCTGAGTTTCTCTCCCCCGATTCTAGACTGACCCGATGTTGGCTGGTACCCTTTCTTAGAATTGGCCATCATTCTAGGCACAATGTAAGAATTTTTCTAAAAGTGTCCTTGAGTCATTCCTGTCCCTCAGTTCTGACCACGATGTGCCAGGACTCAAGGCTCTTGGACGTAATGAGTGGTTATGTAAGTAGAAAGAAGTGCTCTAACCTCATAGGGGGAAAAAATGTCACATATGAAGACTCTCGTCCTGTAACTAACACGGGGAGCATTAATCACAGTTGTTAGTACTGTGAATATGGTGATGATGATGATTAGAGAGAAAAATTGCTCCAAAGGCAGGTACCAAAGAAATCCATGCTACGTGTAAGGTTGTTTATCAGACGCAGTCTTTGTATTCAAATAAACATGCTAGGCAGAAGATAGTTTTGTAACATGCACCCCTCTATGTACTCTTCCCAGATGACAAGGGAAATCTCACTGCAGAGCCTCCATGTCACTGGCTTTGGGGTTAGCTGTGTTCCCAGTGTGTTAGCCATACAGCCTGGGAACAGCTATAGTGCTAGGGACACTGAAAGCTGCATGTAGTCCCTGTGAATGAAATATATCCTTAATGTGGTCCCAGAAGCACTGGAAAGACCCTCCTGTCGTAGAAAATAACTTGTCATCCCTAGATAATAGAAAAGAGGAGGTTACAGTTAAGTTTAGAACTTTGATTCTTGTTAAAGCGAAGGGAAAAAATCCTCTGGAAAGGGTAATTCAGAGTTATCCTTCATTCATTATCTTGTTTTGAGTCAGTTTCAGGTTATTTCCTAAAAGCAACTAACGTTTGGATAAAGGAGAAGGGGAAAACCATAAGAAATTAGGGGCCTAAGAGTGTTTGAAGAGGAAAGGGACACAGAAAGGGAGCGACCTCACACTGACTGCTTAGTTGGGTTCAGGACTGGTGGGGCAGAGTCTATACTGGCTTGAAAAGAACCTGTGATTTAGGGCTTTGCAACTCAGAGTGTGAAAGGTAACATTGCCTGTCAGTTTTGCTGGACACGTTGCAGTTTCAGCAAAATCATGCCTTTCAAGACACCTAGTTACGTGGCCCAAACTCTGAATTCAGTGGTGCTGGAGAGATGAATGCAGAGGCTTTTGAAAACATAGAATGCTGTGCCACACAGAAGTTGTCTTTAACCGATTAGCAGATTAGTTAACAAGGGCACAGACATGGCTTAGACAATTTATAAACTGACTATTTTAAGTCCTTAATCCCTAAGTGTCATTTCTTGATTGTTTTGATGAGGGCTGGGATTTTTTCCTTTTGGTAGCGTGTTTTGTTTTTATTGTTTGTATTTAGATGGGGGGAAGAATCTCTCTCTCTCTCTCTCTCTCTCTCTCTCTCTCTCTCTCTCTCTCGCTCTCTCGCTCTCTCGCTCTCTCGCTCTCTCGCTCTCTCTCTTGCTCTCTCTCTCGCTCTCTCTCTCTCTTTCTCTCTTTCTTCCTAATATTCTGATTCTGAGGTCAATGTTTCAAAAACCAATACTTGCATATAGATAATGGTGGGGGATGGTTCTTTCCATTTTAATCAGAGAATTCACTAGATTTGATGACATATGACACACATGAAGGGCTACAATTTCCCACAAAGGGAATTATTTTCCCATAAGGAAAATTAGAATCTGATGAAAATGTAAGACAATTAGAGTCCACAAAAATCACTTTGGAGGCTGGTACTTTTTCTTAGTTATGTTGAGATCACAGACATAATCAAAACAAGGATCATGGAGAAAAAAATGGTAAAACAGACAGAAAGAGGAGGAAAGAAATAAAATGGAAGAGGGAAAAAAGATGACTAATCCTGTGTTTAATTCTCAGGTTTCCAAAATCAGTTCAAATTGAACAACCTTTTCTGAAACACCTGAAATTAAATGAAAGATGCAGATGGTTCAAAATGCATTTGTCCTGTTCCTCTTAATAAAGGGTCAGAGGACCATGTTCAGTCCTGTTTGATTATATGAAATATGTTAAATGGTTTTTAAAGTGAAATAAATCATATAACAATTTATATGTCAGTCATATTTGGTATAGGGTTGACTGCTCCAGACAGGAAGAGTCGAGTAGCAAGGTTAAAGAAGAAGAATGTCCCAGTTATCAGTGTAATTGATGATCTCATCTCCATGTTTCCTCAACTACTGAGCAACCAATTAATTTATTGAGTATCTGCTATGTATCTGACCCTGTGCCAGAGACATTTATGTCAAAGAAATTAAAAAGATGGTTTCTGATCTCCAGGAGTTTAGAGCTTGAGACATGAGCAACTTAATGAAACCACAGTGAATGGTATATGACAGAGCATTCCATTCACCCAAAAGGAAGACAAAATTGGTTCCCAAGTGGTTTAACTTTAAAATTGGGTGGTTCTTAAATTCGGGTGGAGGTGCCATCTAGTGGAGAAAGAGAATAACTGTGAAGGGAGCCAAACCATTAAGGAGGGAGGACAAAAATCTGTAATTCACATAATCCCACTGATTTTGTCAGTTTTATGAATCTTCCTGTATCTTAGAAATTAATTGTAAAGGCTAGTAGCAGTATTACTGGGGGAGGGGGAGGCATCAAAATTGCAGTAAAAATTTCAAATTTACAGAGAGGGTCATATAATATTCACAGATAAAGAGTTTGAGGGCAACCTTGCATTGTCATTGGATTAAGTCAGCATAGGGCATGATGATATCAGAAATTAATAAAGTTAAGATGCCTGCATTTCAAATTCTGTGGAACAAATTTATGATTTTTTTTTTTAAATATACAAACAAGTTGGGAATAGCAAAGATGATAATGGGATAGTTGAGGATCATATAGAGAATGTCAATGTAGAAAATTATAAGGAGCCATGAGTTGTAAAATAGACACACATTAGTACACTTTGAAGACAAGTACTGAAGTCTGAGAACATAGGCTGACTTCAGGCAAATTAGTAGTAAAAGATTATTTCCTTTTGTTGAGATATAAATTGTTTTACTTTACTTTTCTTTAGAAGATAGGTAGCATCTTTAAATTCAAGGTGATCTTTCAGATTAATATGTTACATGTAGTCGTTTAGTTTAAGATGTAGTCTATTCTAAACATTTTTGCAGACATGCACATTAGCCTTTCTCTACACACCTTATGCTAGAAGGTATAGTGTGTTTCTTTAAATCCCTGAATTAAAAGAAACAAAGTGCTCTCCTTGTGTCTCCTCCCAATGACAAAGTTCTGAAATCAGCCCTAACAGAGTTTGAGCATATAAATGAGAAATGCTTATATATTATCCTATGTAATCTAGAAACAGTCTACTTAAAATACTCCCTGGAATAGGTAGCTCAACAAATTCTCTTTGGACTTTATTTCAAAGTCTAATAGACCTCACAATTCAAAAGGTATTCATTCCACATGATCTGCTTCTCTCCCGCTACAATTCAAGGCAGATTTCCTCTGACTGTTTCAGGGTAATGCAAGGCAGCTGTGCATTTGGTGGCACTCAGAGCAGGGTCGATCTAGAATTGAGCCAGAGCCACCTTTCTATGAATAAAGTCACATCACACTGATAGGATGGAAACTGATTATCTATTAACTATAAAGCTGGTTCTATAGATTTCACATAATCATGTAATAATTGAGAAAAACACAAGACTTAAGTACTGATATTTAAAGCAAGCAAAATCTGTATTGAAATATGTTAAAATAGAAGGCATTGAAATCTGAGTTAAAGAGTAGTCTGGATATCAGCAAGGAAATGAAATTTCAAATCTCATAAACACATATAGAAACTAAAATGAGGTGAATCAAGTGTTGCCTAGGAGAGGCGTTGCCGGAGGGTGGAAGGAAAGAAAGCAGACTTTAATAGAAGTATGGCTTATTAGCAAACGCAGTCTTCGGAAAACAAATTGGTTTACTTAACCACCTATTTTACAAAGCACTTAAAACTTTTATCCTCTTAAATAGTTGAAATACTCTCACCATCTTGTTTGCGTGATTAATTTACCTAGTCAATCCTTTACTTGCGTGGCAAACAAGGGTGAAAACTGCAGCCAGACCTCGAGTGACTCCAGGCCGTGGTATCTGAAGTCAGGGAGCTTGCTGCAGTATCACACACATGGACAGGCACTTGTCAGTGCCACTGGGAAGTGGAGCAAGCCATCTTAGGCCTCACTGGATTTCTTCTGCCTCTTGAGATAATGGCACTGACGCTGTAGCCAAGAGAATAATTTTCTTCCTAGCACTGGTCCACAGGTAGTCCATGTTCAAAAGAGCCCCTGAACATTTTTAAGGGTAAAGAACAATTAAAGAGCAATGAATGGCTGTCCTTTTACATTGCGAAGGCATATCTAACTCAGAAATCCAGACCCTGGTGGTCTGACCCACTTAGTTACTTGGGGTAATACTAACTGCAGAATTTAACAACTTTTTCTGCTCTACATTTTGTTTTCTTTTTGGATTCCTTCTTCCTCGACCTCCTGTGGTTGCCTGTGTCTACCTCCCCCTTTCCAATCTCATCCTTGATCTGTTCGGGTTTTTTTCCCACTTTATTATTATTAAAGAGTGACCTCTATTCTCATTTCTCAAATCTGGTGATTTCAACCCTTTTACATTTCCCTCTTAAAAAAAAAAAAAAAGAAGAAGAAGAAGAAGAAGAACAGCCCTGTGGAGCTGATTTTTTTAATTTATGGGTGACCCCAAGCTGATTTTTTTCCTAGTGAGTCAGGGGCCCTTAATTAGAAAGAAAGAAAAAAAATAGTTTCTCTGCCGCTGATGAAATTGTGTTATCACAGCCCAGCTCCAGAGGCTTCTCAGAGACCCAGGGAAATCAGCGGAGAAGGCCCTTCTGTGCCGTATGCAGTAGCTAACCCTATAAACAAGCTGGGTTCTTAACCTCCCCGCCGGCGTCTGCGTGCCTACAGATGAAGGCGAATGACCATTAGCTTCAAGTTGGGGTTTCCTGGCTTTGTGAAGTCTGACAACTTAAATGTTCTTCAATTGTGTTTGGGGTATGCGTATTTCCCAGTTTTTATAGTAGTCTGTTTAAAGGAATGAAGAAAGAGACATTAAATATTTATTTTAGTTGACAAGATAAATGAAGGCTGTTACTGGGAAGATAGCTGGCAGTTCTGAAATCTAGGTTTGTTTGTCTACTTCCAAAACATGCCTATTGTGTGCCTTTGAATGGATGGTACATTAATTAGATTAATTAGATAATTAGATTAAAAACATTTTATTTTGAGGCTGATTATAATAAACATTTGCTTTGAACGTTTTAAAGATTCTAATCTTAAAAGAAAATTTAATTTTTTTCACAGAGTAGAATCAAATCTTTCCCAGAAAAGCCTCATTTTTGAGAGTCTCTAGAAAATTCTAGACTTGCCTGGGAACAGAAGCAGCTTATCCGGCAAACCAGGGAGCCTGTAAATGGCCAGCCCATTGTCACGAGGGCCCACTGGTGCAGTTCTGATTCCCCGGCTGAGCTGGAAAGGCACTAGACCTGACAGAAAAGCTTTTTGGTTGTAGGGAAGGAAGGGCTAGCAGTGTCCTACTCTCTCCTTACTCTCCCCCAAGCTCCATATCGTGTAAGGTGCCATAGGGCACCAGCCCCAGGGTCAGCCTGACAAGGACTATGTCCATCGCTGATGAGTTCAGAGACATCTCTTCTCAGGGCCGAGTAACAGGACAGATCCTTCTAGTCTGAGATGCCAGCTGTCTCTGGCAGGTGAGCTGCAGGAATCTCACCGGAGAGATCTCCACTGGGTTCAGTCAGCTGAGACCTAAGCTCTTCAGCCCTGTTGGGCTGTTTGACAAAGGCTTTAACACCCCCAGTCTCATCTAGGCAGACAATTTGCCTCTTCTCTGCCCACATCAGTACCAGACACACCTTTCAGAATGAAGAAAGGATGAACTGAATATCATGAGGGGTTCCGCTGAGGGCTGCGTATATGTGTACCACCATGCACTGAGACAGTTAATCATGTCTATGAGGAAAAAGTAGAACATCGCTGTCCGAATTCTTTAGCAGTGTTGGGATAGGCAGTGATCTGGTTGTACCGTAGGTCCTAAGAGACAATTGATCATGGTCAGCTACTCAGATGTTTACTGAGCACCCATGTAGGGGAGGCCAAAGGAGAACATGGTCCCTGAGTTCGAGAGTTGACAGCCTAGGATGTGGAGAGGCAAATACATAATTCTTTGTGACATTATGTTCACCTATGAGGACTTCCTGAGGAGACGTTGGCAGGGGCTAGAGGAATTGGAGAGGGCGCTGTGAAGAAGGTGAAGCCTTGAGCTGGTCCGCAGTAGTGAGGGTTTAGAGAAGAGGCGAGAAGAGAAGACCTCAAGGTTCTGCAGCAAGAATGAGTTTGCCAGGTGTGGAGAGCCGTGAGGAGAGGAGCCTGCCAGGGCAGACGGTACAAGACAAGCTGCGAATCGGTTGAAAAATCAAACTGCTGGGAAGAGAGAGACTAGATTCTGGGGTCATGTGGAAGTTAGGCAGAGTTTATTTACTCTTGATATGGTCAATATTAGGGAAAGCTGGAGATGTTTGAATAAGGGAGTGACACAATGGAAATAATACTTTAGGATGATGTTTACTGATTACGACTCATTCGGAGGAGGAGAGTAGAGACAAGAGACCAAGCCACTGCTTCTGCTTTCCTTCCCTTATTATTAATCTCCAACATAGATAAATGATGGGGCCATACCTAAAAGGCATGCATTCTGAAACAGAGTTTGGAATGATGAGAATAGCATCTCTTTCAACTTGGGACAGGCCAAATTAACAAGACAATGAGCCTATTAGAAAAATGTGTAAGATAACAAAGATTATGAAAAATAATATTTAGATATGACGTGGGAAAGTGGCTAATCTTGTGGTTCTTGGGTGGAGCTTGTTTGTTTTAATGACTCCAGTACAGAGAAAAGGGTCTTTGGAATGTTAAGTGATTCTTCATGGTTCTTCACATTTGCTTGTTCTCTGCTCACTTCACATCAAAAACAGAAACCTTACAGGATGAAGCAAGGGACATTTGGGACAGCCAAGCCCTGTCATTTCAGAGCTGTCTGTTTACCAGAGAGTAATGAAGAAGCACATTTCTACGACTGTGATTTTGTATTTCTCTTGGCACCTCCTGCCCTCCCTCCGTTCCTTGAAATAGGGAGGGACAAGCAGAAGAACCCATGGAAAGCAGACTCCATGTCCAAGAAGAATCTGAGGTCACTACCAGGCAGGACATGAGGAGAAGCACTCAGAAGAGTGAAGCTTTAAACATAGATGGGGTTCTCCCTGCCCAGAGTTCATCCTCACTCTGTGGTTCATACGTAGACAAAGGTCATCTCCACACTGTTCCCCACTTGGGGCCATGCATTTTCACTTTTCGTTTATATCACCCTCTACTAGAATAAGCTTGATCTAAGTAATCAGGAGGCCCTGGTTTTCATTCTTGCTCTGTCCCTAGACACGTGCATGGACATCAAGCAAATTGTCTGCTTTCCCTGGATCTCTACTTCCTTATCTGCAAAAACTGAGGGTTGGGGAGGGGGCAGTGAGAGCCCCTT
>NW_011888847.1:2563779-2597130 GCF_000151845.1 Pteropus vampyrus | reverse complement strand
GTGCTTTGCAGCTTGAAAGAAACCTGAGTTATGAAAGGAGTTATAGAACAGGACTGCACAATAGACCTTACTGCAATGAAAATGTTCTACATCTCTGTAGTCCACATGTGCCCTACACAGTACTTAAAATATGTCTAGTACGACTGAGGAACTAAACTTTTAAAATTTCATTTTAATTACATCTAAATAGCTACACTCTGCTAGAGGCTACCATAGTGGACAAGGCCGTTCTAGCGCAGTCACTTGGCCATATTCCCAGTTCAGTCTTCCCATCTGCAGGCGATCCAAGACAGTCTTCTTGAGTCCATACAACCCATCAACATGCAAGAACTCTGGGTTTATAATCCTATACTTGGCCCACTGAGAGACACAGAAATTGATCCTTGCCCTAATGGATCTCATTTCTGAGGGAAAAGGAGGGCTGTGGGCTCCGTGGGAGCCTGGTGGCTCATACCGTTAGCCACAGTATCTAGCATAGTGTTAAGTATAGTACAGGCACTAAATTAATGATAAACCTAATGGCCAAAAAACATACTTGAGGAAGAATACTTCAAAATAAGTGCTCTCGGTAGAGGTGCCGAGAGGATTAAAGAAGGATTAAAAATGGGTGTGTCTGAGAAGATGCCCAGTAGCTCTGCTGGTCTCAGGCTCCCAGGATCAGATGCAGCTTGCAGTTGCTATGAAGAAAATAAAAGCACATCTATTTGTCCATTGTTCCTAAATCCATTCTTCTATCCTGAGGTTAGGACAGCTGAAGTTCAAGAGCAGCTAACAGGTCAGTAACCCCGTAAGCTACATGCGAGCACTATTAATAGTCTCTAATGGAGTGAGGTTTACTCTTTGCAACCGGTTTCTCTGCCGCTTCCTCGTGGTTTTGGGGTTTGATCTGACAGTGCAACAGGGCCCTTTATGATACCTCAGAGAAGTTTCAATGCTGTCTAGCAAATAAATATGTAGTAAACAACCTAGACTCAGCCACATTTAGGGACCCGGGAATGGGAGAATGAGGGGGAGCATGCAAGACTGGGTGTGACCCAGATCCAACCTGCCCAGCTTTGAAATTGTAGGATATGGTTCCAGCCTTCACTTTGGGGTGTTCCATGCTTTTCTGCTCCCAAAGTCATCATGATACAGGGACTCAGGGAACCTGGGCTCCATCCCAGCTGCCCTACTGATCCCCCTGAGCCAGGCTTTCTGAGTCTTTCCTCCTTAAAATGTAAAATCGGGGAGAAGTCCAGCTTTTCTTCTCAGCCAAGGGCGAAGTCAAAGCAGAGGACAGCAGTAAAATTTTCTGAAAATTCCCAGAGGACAATATTATACTTTATTTTCTGGGGTGGGAAAAAGTAGAGGAAACTACTGTCCAAAGGAAAAGAAACAATGACTTATCTCTAGGATTTGTCCCTTCTTCTTAGAAAAGCTTTGATTCGTGAAAAAGAACAGAAATAAAAATTTGCCATATCAGTTTTCTGCTGAATCCAGGGAAAATATGATGCTTTTTATTGAATCTCTGAATTTAAACATTAGGCATACTTCAAGGTAATTCGCAGCCCAAAAAGAAATTTCAGACTTCCTTCTTCCCCTGGTGGAACCAAGTAAAGCTGCTCTGAGCTGAGGCCTGTACCCAACCAGCAAGCCCAGATCCAGCAAAGGGAAATCTGCATGGATTGGAAATTGGGTTAATGCCAGCTAAAACAAAAGCATCTATTCCTCCCTCCCTTCCTCCCTCCCTCTCTTCCTCTTCCCCTCCCCCTCTCCCTCATCGGGTTTGTGCAAATACAGTTGCACCACAGACCCACACTCATGCTGTGGAATAGCTGGAGGCCCAGGTTTGAGCTGGTCCACGTTGACACACCAGCGTCCCGAATTTCCGCACGTATGTGTATCTTAGCCTCTGAACATTTACCATTGAAATTGCTGGGGAAGCTCAGCCCTCAAACCAGATTTAGATAATTGAAAGCCACCATTTCCAAATGGATTAGTAATTTATACATTGTTACTTTCAGAGGGGAGGGGTTGGGGGTTGATTTCTCTTTGTTGTGTGAGGACATTACGTGCTCTTAGGGAAACAAGATTAAAGGCCATAAAAAGCCTATCTACCAAGTAGCAGGCCCCTCACCAAGGCTGGCATTAATGAGCAGATGATTAGAAGGCAGGCGTAATTATATTCTACTGACAGAGCAGGCCCTCGCCTGCAATCGCTAGAAATGCAGTTAAAACCTTTGCTCACTGTATGTTTAATCAAGAAGAATAAGAGCCCTGAATTTTGTCTGCGTTAAGAACCGTCTAAATAAGTTAACTCCAGCCACTTGAGATTGTGCAAGACTCATTTCGCTGCAGCAGGGAGCTTCAGTGGTGCAGGTAAAGTGGTGAAGTCAGGGAGGAGAGAAGTTATTTCTTTGGCCAAAGAGTGTATGATGGTTCAGGACAGGAGCAACAACAAATTGTGTCTTCTCAGTGAATTGTGGCTGAGGGGAATGTGTAAGAGAGTACAGGACGAGCCCAGACTGAGTCACTATTGTCTTGGGTGATGTTAAGCAGGTCACAATCCCTCTGGCCTGAGTTTCCTCGTGTTAAAAGGTGATCTCTATCCTCCCTACAGCACAGAAAAAAAAAAAAGAAAAGAAAGAAAGAAAATGATTAGGATGATACAACCGCTTCAGAAAATAATTTGGCAGCTTCCTAAAAGTAAACACATACTAAGTATATGACCCAGCCATTGCACTCCTTGCTACACCCATGAGAAATGGAAATACATGTCCATGCAAATGTTTGTACACAAATGTTTATAGCAACTTTATTCATAATAACCGAACACTGAAAACAACTCAAACATCCATTGATAGGTGAATGGATAAACCAATTTTGGTGCATCCATGCAATGGAACAGTACTTGTGCAATGAAAAGGAACAAACCATGAATACCTGCAACAACATGAGGAATCTGGAAAATGTGCTGAGTGCAAAGAAGCCAGACACAAGAATATAGACTCTTGTATGATTCCACTTATATACAAATGGAGAAAAAAGCATTTCAATATACAGAGACAGAAAACACGTCAGTGGTTGCCTGGGACCAAGGCTGGGAATGGGAATTGAATGTCAAGAGGCAATAAGGAATTGGGGGAGGAAGTGATGGAAAAGTCCCCTACCTTTCATTGTGGTGATAGTTACAAGCATATGTACATTTGTCAAAAAATGGATGTATTTTTTTATTGAAAGTAAATTAAATCTCACTAAAGATGATTTTAAAAAAATGAAAACCAAACCAAAATAAGGTTAGACTAGGAGTCTTTAATTTGAACTATAATCTCGTCTACTGTTTCCTCTAAGGGGGCCTTTCAACAAATCCTTCAATGGTTCTAAGTCTCAGTTTCTTCATATGTAAAGTAGGAATAATAATAGATACCTCATGGTGTTACGGTGTCCTAAGTGAGGTGATGGTGACACTAAAAATCCCTATTGACGCTTTATGGGCCAGGCACTGTTCTAATTGCTTTGCAGAAATGAATTCATCTGAAGACGGTTTTGAACACTGCAAAGCACTTTATGCATGTTAAGTTATGGTCTTTCCCGCACCTTGGAGATGCTTGTTACATTTTTGAAGAGGGCAAAGTATACAAAGAAAAATATAAGTGTAAAGGATGACAAGCAGCTTTAGTATGAACCAGGCTGTATCCTCAACCACACAGGAGGTGGCCCTCCAGCCTACCAGGAGAATCTGGATATTCTCTCACAGGACCCCTCACAGCATTATCCACAGACACGTCCTGTAAATATGACAGGGCCTGGACATTATCCATATTAGTAACTTTGGGAAGAGGTGGCTTTTACTATATAGCATTTGTCAGTGACATTCAGTCAACATTCTTGTACCCGATAAGCCAGCCAGGCAGATTTGGCCCTCAGTACAAACAACCGTGATATACTGCATAGCTAATAATGATAATGTCGTTACTATTATTATTATTATTATTATCATCATCATTATTATTATTATCACGATCCCATTTTGCAGGTGAGGAAGCCAAAACTAAGAGGGATTATTCTTTCCCCAAAGTCTCTGCCCTAGCAAGATTTCCTAATCCTTCCACCTTGCCTCTTTCCAATTCTCTGTAACTTGGGGATTTCTGAGTTGAGATTCTGAAGAATAAATTCGCAAAGAATAAAAGTAAATAGGCGGTTCAGAAAACTACCAGAAATTTTAATATTGGAAGACTTTCATTTGATGGGTTTATTAATTTACTTTTAATGGGAACAGATAGAACATTCTGGACTTGGGAAGAGGGGAGCCGGGGATAGGGGACCCCTTTTCCAGTGTTTTTTTTTTATGCAGTAAAAACAAATATTAACTGAACATTGAAAACAATCTGGAATTGGAAAGAAGTCGTACACAGGCAGCCTAGCTGGGAAGGGGAGGTGCGGATGGACTTACCACAGCTTTTGAGGAGACCGAGTGTAGGCTGCTGGGGACCCAGCCCCTCTTCAGCCCCACATGGGGCTGGGGTCTTGCCTCTGCCTTTGCTATGGGTCACAAACCTTCTGTGGCCCTAAGGTGGCAGCCTGACCTATGACCTGGAACAATCAAGGATATTGGTTTTTTTAAAAACTACATTTATTTACAAAGTGAATTTTGGTTATAGGTCTGCTACAAAAGTCTGCCCTGAGGAGGACTTTCTCCAAGCTGCTTCCAAGTACCACACCCCCCAACACACAGACACACACATGTACACATGGAGTGCTTGACAGAAGAGGCTCTTCCTGGCATCCCCTGTGGGGGCTTCCTGTCATCGAACCCTGGGGGCAAACTAGGCGGTGGATGCTGCTCTAGGTTCCACTTATAGCTAGCTAAGCCAGTCAGTGAGCCACTTGTCAAGTGACTGGCAATGGGCCACTCCCCTGCTGGACAGCCTTGAGCAAGTCCTTTAACCCCTGTGGTCCTCCTTTTCCTATATTTAACAAAAGCTGTGAGATGATCTCCAAGCTCCCTCCAGCTCACTTTCCTCAGCCCTGGTCCAGTGCCTAGTTTCCTCCATTTCCCTACAGACGGCCCTTCTTGTGAGGTCAGTACTCCCCCACTTCCCTGACCTCCGCCTCCATTTCTTCTCCCCTAGTGTGTACTAAGGGCCAGGTGGTGAGCGGCCAGTACCGGATGCTGGCCAAGCATGGGGGCTACGTGTGGCTGGAGACACAGGGCACGGTCATCTACAATCCTCGCAACCTGCAGCCCCAGTGCATCATGTGTGTGAACTACGTCCTGAGGTGAGTGCGTGAGGGCTAGTGGAGGGCTGGGTGTGCGGGGTGCCCGAGCTCCCCAGACTGAGGACAGCAGGCCTCACCGACGCCCAGCCTCACCAAGGGCTCCTTGTGAACCCATCGCATTGCTGATCAGAGGACTACCGTGGATGTCTCGGGCAGAGCGGGACACCGAGGATATCCCCTTCACGGTGCTTTTTCACCCTTTTCCCCTAGTGTGTCATCTGTGACATGCTCTGACTCACGTAGAGAGGCAGAGTACAGTTGTCACTTAATAAGTATTTTCTGAATAGGGAGAAAGGGAAGAGAATTGTTCATGTGTTTTGGGAAAAGATATAACACCTTCGCTCTGGAGCACCCAGGAAGAAAGCTGGATAGTCATTGCTGGGGTGAAGCAAAAATCTTCAAATCTTTGCACACCACGCAGCATCTGATAATAGAATAGTATCTAAGACAAATTCATAGTTGGAGGGCACCTTCAGCATCGTTACCTCAACTCAAACTTCTGTTGTGTAGTTCTTTACAAAATACCGACACAGTGTCCATACCCATGTGTTTGGCTGAGAGGCTTAGCCATCAGGGTTTCCATGTGTCTGGGGAGCAAAAGGATTTTGTTAGAAAATGTGGATGGTCTGAAGCACCCTCTTGTCTCATCAGTGAGATCGAGAAGAACGACGTGGTGTTCTCCATGGACCAGACGGAATCCTTGTTCAAGCCGCACCTGATGGCCATGAACAGCATCTTCGACGACAATGGCGAGATGACTGTGTCTGAGAAGAGTAACTTCCTGTTCACCAAGCTGAAGGAGGAGCCCGAGGAGCTGGCCCAGCTGGCCCCCACTGCGGGAGATGCCATCATTTCTCTGGATTTTGGTGGGTGCTTCTCAGCTGAGCCGGGGCCCCTTGCCCCCTCTTGGGGTCGGGGAGGTTCTTACCATAACAGGCCTCCCTGACTACAGCTTTTCCTTCACCAGAGCTGCCCTGTCCCTCCCCCCGAGTCTCACTAATCATCTCTTAGTGGCCAGACTCTGCGCTAGGTGTAAAAGAGCAACACACGCATCCGCCATGGATTAAGGGGTCCTGTTTCTGACCTCTCGAAGTGCTGAACCCGGCAGGCTTATGGAGGGTTCCCTCCTGGGGCGTCACATCTCCACCACAGGCAGTGGGGGCCTGAGATGGGAGAGGGGACAGCAAGAGATCTGCTCCAAGGCCTCTAGCTCGATTTCACCAGAGAGGGCCGATCTCCACCTGGGCCTTGAGAGACAAATTGCTTGTTTAAGCAGAGGGCTAGGATAAAATAGTGTCGGGAGAAATAATTCCGGAAACAAGGATGGAGAAAAGAATCGGGCCCAAATTCAGCCTTCATAGCTACTGTCCCTTTAAAAGGTGTGCCTGTCCCATGGGCACGTTGAGTCCTTGCATTCCCAGATAGAGATCAGGCCCTGCCCCACCGCCGTGCTGGAAGCACCCTTCATGTGTACCTGGGCACCCCCTCCTCCCCAGTGTGTGACCCTCGGCCTTGCCGTGGCTGCTGGAGGGATAAGTGCATGTCCCTGTGCTTGCTCTGGACTGTCTCAGCACTTTAGATGTATTCTTGAGAGGTCATGTGAGAATCGCAACTTCAGAGAATTACAAAGGACAGCCCCGGGATGAGAAGTCATGCAGGCTCACCGTGTTGTGGCAGCACTGAGGCTAACTGCCTGATTCTCTTCTCACGACCTCTTCATCTCTATCCTAGATTGCTTTTCAAGGAAGAGTGCTCCTAATACAATTCATCTCTGGAAAGTAAATGCTCCAGGAGGGTGTCCTTTTGAAAGAGAGTCCATACATTGACTCAGAGCCCCAGTTAAAGTCCCTGTTGTCCTAGCTAAGCCTCAGGATGCTGAGGGCCTAGCCCCAGGCATGATTTCCAGAACCTTTAGGGTTTTATTGTGCACCTCTGGGCTTTCTCTACCCTGGGGGCTGAGCCCAGTGGATGTGAGCATTAACCAAGCCAGGCCCTTGTCTCCACAGGGAGCCAGAGCTTCGAGGAGTCCTCAGCCTATGGTAATACCATCCTGCCCCCAAGCCAGACATGGGCCAAGGAGTTGAAGAGCCACAGCACCCAGAGCGAGGCCAGGGTCCTGCCCGCCTTCACCATGCCCCAGGATGCCGTCCTGCGGAACACCAGCCCTAGTGCCACCAGCAGCAGTAGCTGCTCCACGGTGAGGCCCCCTTGGAGTGAGCCAGGGCCCCTCAGGCCCTCTTGGGGGCCATGGAGAGGGTGGGCTACTCCTTCTGGCTGCTGTGGGATTGCTGGATAGTCTGGACAGAAATACTCCCCTCTTCCTACTCAGGTTATCCTGGAGCCCCCTAGAGAGGTGGTGACATTTACCTGCCAGGTATGCAAGCTGTTTGCTTGCTGTTGGTACCCATCCCCACCCCTACCTAAGTGATAAGTTCCTTAAAGGCAGGGGCTGAGTCGCACACAGCTCTGAGCCCCTGGCTCCCTCCCTGTGTAAGGCAGTAATCATCATGCTCAGGGCACAGAGTGTACAGTTTCTAGATCCCTGTCGGCCACAGCCTTTATCCCATTTGCTCCTCAAGATAGGCTCATTTTATAAGGAGGAGTTTGAGGTTCAGAGAGGTTGATGAATTGACCTAATTCACACAGCCTGCAGGGAGTGGTCCCTCTGCAAGTACTTGTTCGTAGAATGGAGTTGATCTGTAGGTCCAGGAATGTATTTCTCTTTTCACCTTGGACTTCAGGGAGGTCAGTGTCATACCCTTGACATGGTCAACCTCCTTCCTGGCCCCCAGCCCAGCAGCCCTGAAGACTATTACACATCTCTGAATGATGACCTGAAGATTGAAGTGATCGAGAAGCTCTTTGCCATGGATACTGAGGCAAAGGACCAGTGCAGCACCCAGGTAGGTGGCCATGGAGGTCAGGTGGTGTGCCGTGCTGGCCAGCTGGTGGTGGTGAAGGCTCATGTCCATTCTTGCAGCCTCGTCCCTTTGTTGTGGAGACCTGTCCAGATGCTTAGCCAAGGCCACGGTCCCTAAGTGGGTGAGAGTGCAGGGGAGTGTAGTCTGTGGTTGTCCCCTTATCTAACCACTGGCCTTTGCTTTCCCCGTGTCAAACCCAGCTCTTCTGCTTTTAACTCTCACCTTGTTTATCTCCTACTTACTGAGAACGCTTTCTTTGTGCACAAAAACCCAAACTAAGACCGAATCTTTCTTTAAAAAGTACATCCAGATGCATAAGACATTTATAAGTATAGGGAACAATTACTCCCTTCATAAACATAATCATGATAGGGTTCTTTGAAATAACTTCTATTTTAGAAGCACTTAAAAATGACATCTGATTCATAAATTTTCATTTACATACAACTTTTCAGGAAAGGATTTATTACTTTAGGCTAAATGTTCTTGCAAAAACTGTGTAACAGGGCTGAGGTAGGTGGACGGGTGCATGTTTCAGAAAACCCATTAATTCCCATTTGTCATAGTCTGAGTTATTCATCCAAATTTCCACCTTGCTCCTCAGCTCGTATCTGCCTGGCACAAGTTCCAACTCTTCTGCAAAACTTTCCCTATTTCAGCCCTTCGCTCTCAGCCCTCCCTTCTCTCCCTTCTGAACTGCTACAGGATTTATTACGTAGTCCTTGATCATCGCTGTCTGCTCTGTTCTTTAACTGTTTTGTTTAGTTGTAATCGTCAGTACATTAAGTAGCATCCTCCCAGGGAGGGTATCATTCTGTGAGGGTAGAAACTTTTTTCTGCGTCTACTTGTGAGTATTCCTCGTGGTGTCCATCGTGAGACTGGGGAACGAAGGGGCCATCTCCAAGGACTTGCTGATTAGAATGAAAGTCCCTCCACCACTGGGGCCAGCTGTCACCTTATGAGGAATCCACAGATATCTCCCAGGCATTGACTCTCTAGGCCTCTGCCAGCCGGGGCATATGAAGAAGAGGAGGACAGAGCTGCCCTTGGTTCTCCAGGAGTCATTTTGTGTGCCACAGGCCTAAGTGTCATGGAAGGACAGGGACAGGGCAGTCACCGTGGGCCAGAGTAGGCAGGGATGGCTTTGTGGAGGAGGCAGGGCTTGTCCAGGCCATGTGAGAGAAGGCAGGATTCGGGCAGGTAGAGTGGAGAGAGGAGAGCATTTCGGGTTGGGCGGGGGTGGTGACACCAGTGTGGTTCGTGGAGGGATGTCTGAGTGGAAAGTAGAGACATGTGACACAAGCTGAGCAAGGGATGAACCACATGGGAAGGCTAGAAGAGGAGTCCGAGTTTCCTTCCGGTGGGCCGTAGTGAGCCAGCAATGGCATTAGAGTAGGCGACTGCCCCCGTCAAGCTGTGCCTGGGATGAATGACTCTGGCAGGGCAGAGAGTGATGAAAGGCTGAGCTGCAGTCGTGTGGGAGGCAGCGCCAACTGCTGAGCTTCTTTGTCTTTGCTCTGTGTCTCTGCAGATGGATTTCAATGAGCTGGACTTGGAGACGCTGGCACCCTACATCCCCATGGATGGAGAAGACTTCCAGCTAAGCCCCATCTGCCCCGAGGAGAGGCTCTTGCCGGAGAACCCTCAGTTTACCCCGCAGCACTGCTTCAGTACCATGACGAACATCTTCCAGCCACTGGCCCCTATGGCTCCTCATAGCCCCTTCCTCCTGGACAAGTATCAACAGCAGCTGGAAAGCAAGAAGACAGAGCCTGAGCACCAGCCCATGTCCTCCATCTTCTTTGATGGAGGGAGCAAGACGTCCCTGCCACCATGCTGTGGCCAGGCCAGCACCCCTCTCTCTTCTTTGGGAGGCAGATTCAACACACAGTGGCCCCCTGACCCACCGTTACATTTCAGGCCCACAAAGTGGCCTGCTGGGAATCAGCACACTGAGGCCTTGGGGGCATCACCGTTGGGGCCCCCCAGCACCTCGCCCCACCTCTCCGTGTTCAAGAAGAGGTAAGTGGCAGTGACCCCTTCCGTGTGTCAGCAAAGGCTGTGCTGGACAGGGAAGGGGCAGATGGGCACCCACCGGAGGGAGATCTGGGGCCCAGAAAGGCTTCCTGCCCCATCACCAACTCCCACGCCACAACGGCTGGTCCTCCAGCTGTCCTTTCTCTGACCTCCAAGAGCTTAGGCTGTGGAGGACCTTCCCAAGGGCTGTGAGGCCTCAAGTGGAATGTGTTTTTATCAGGGCTAGAGGAGACCGAGAGGGGACTGGGGACAGGAAAAGGGAAAGAAATAACTTGTCCAGGCCTTGAACACCGATGTCTCTCTCAGACCACCCCTTGGAGTGCCTTCTTCATCTAGAGTTCATGATCTGAGCCACAGAACACACAGAAACATTATCCGAGTGATTTCCTCGGTTCTCTCATAGAACCCTGGTTGGGAAAAGTGAAAGGATGCCATGCCCTTCCCCTGCTCAGGGTCTAGCAGTGCCTTCCCTGCCCTGCCTTCTCCCGGCTCCTTCAAATCTCCCCCAACAAGCCCCATGGGAACCGCTGGGCCTCACTGGGCTAAGGCACAATGGTTGGCATATGACCTCCAGCTCCCAGGGCCCATTGGTGATGCTGCCCTGGGGCACTTGCCCTTGGCCAAGCAGCCTCACCAGTCCTCAGTGGGAGCAATCTGAGCAGTGCAGGGGGAGATGGGGCAGAAGAAACCCTCCTAAAGCCTCATGTCGCCTAGCTAGGCAGCTGCAAACAAGGTCAGGCCTGAAGGCTGCCTAGGTACAGCGGGGCAGGTGGAGGGAAATCCAGCAGACTTGAACCGTCAGCATCTCACTAGGTAGTGGAAACTAAGAAAGGGTAGCAGAGCCGAATTAGGCCCACGCCCCTTCTCTGGGACTCTGCCTTTTGGGTCTCAGAGCCACCAAGTTATACATACTAGTTCTGGAAGGGCCCTCCGAGGGCCCTGAGATCAGGTAAAGGCATGGGATGGTGTGGGGCTCCAGACTCCCTCACGGCCCCCTCTCTTGGGCTTGGCAGGTCTGCAAAGGGCTTCAGGCCTCAGGGCCCAGATGCGATGAGCCCGGCCATGGTAGCGCTCTCCAACAAGCTGAAGCTGAAGCGACAGCTGGAGTATGAGGAGCAAGCCTTCCAAGACACGAATGGGGTGAGCCATCTCCTGACTGGCGCCGCCATGGGTTCTGTCCACAAGGGAAGGTCAGGCGGGGAGTCGGGGCTGAGAGATGAGATCCAGGCTGGCTGGACGCTCTTTGTTACCTCTGTGAGCTTCAGAGTGCTGGCCAGGAACAGCAGGGCGGGTGGGGACGCGGCCTCTCAGGAAGAGTGAGCACCAGCCCCATTCCAAGCACAGCTGCTCTGAGCCCACCCCACCCCCAACTCTAGGGCCCTCTCCTCTCTACAACTTCATTTCTCACACCCAGGGGGACCCTCCGGGAAGCAGCACTTCACATTTGATGTGGAAAAGGATGAAGAGTCTCAGGGGCTGTGGGAACTGCCCTCTGATGCCTGACAAGCCGCTGAATGAAAACGTCTCCAGTGGTGAGAAACCAGCCTGGGTCTCCTGGGGTTGGGTGGCAAGGAAGGCATTTGCAGGTAGAAGGCCTGGAGGCCCAGAGGTCTACCCTGGTTCCTCCACTCAGTCACCACCTGGCTTCCCTGCCTTACAGCCAACTTCCCACTCTGGCTCAAATGACATCAGAAATCTCTGGGCTTCGAGGCCCCAGGGGCTGGCTCTGAGTACCTTTTGTGAAGGAAGAAGGGATCTGGAGGCTTCAGGTCTCTTCCCTCCCTCAGGTCGGCACTGCCCCTCACTCTCCAACATTGATCTTTCAGATGAGTTCACCCAAAATCCCATGAGGGGCCTGAGCCAGCCTCTGAGACATCTGCCACCACCACAACCGCCATCTGCCCTGAGTCCTGGGGAGAACGCCAAGAGTGGGTTCCCCCCGCAGTGCTGTGCCTTCCAGTACCAGGACTACAGCCTGCCATCAGCTCACAAGGTGTCAGGTGGGTGCCTTCAGCAATTGGAACCTCCATGCCAGCGTCTGATGTGTGCGAGAGGCAAGGGCCAGGAGGTGGACATCACAAAGCAGCAGGTCTCAGCTCAGTGTCAGGATGAACTTGCTGCCACAAAAGGCTGCTACCTTAAGAGGGGTGAGTCCTCTGTCCCCAAAAGTATCGCAGCAGGGGCTGGAAGGCCAGCCACAGGGCTTTAGAAGGAACCTTCCAACGATCAGGTGACATCAAGTGCTCTTACAGGCTCGAGGACTCTTCAGATTGAGTTTTTTAACCCAGTTCTTCGTATTATTGTACCACCTAATACCCCATTGATCTACTGGGGGCGTAACCCTGCGTTCAGGCGGGAGCTGAGGACGTGCATGGAGAACATGCTGCTGGGAGGGTGGCCTGGAAAGCTCTGAGAGCAGTCATCCTGCTGGACCTTCTGGAAGGGTTAGTCACCTGACGCCTGCCTTCCATCCTGGGCCTCCTGAATCTGTTACTATCGTGCAAAACATAGATGTCACAAAATGATTGCTAAAGGAAGGCAAGTTCCTAAGCACTATGATTTGGGGCAAATTGCTATTCAGTGCTTCAGAATCCAGGCTTTAGAGCCACCTGACAGCACTGGGCTTAAATTCCAGTTCTGCTCCTTACCAGCTGGAGGACCGAGCAAGCCAAGCCTTTAAATGAGGGGTTTGCCCTCAAAGTGTTGAATCCTGGTTTATTTTATGTTTAGTAAATGATAACTAGCATTGAACTATAGAAATCATGGGGACTTCTTTCTGATAGTAAGTAAAAGAAGGAATTAGAAAGGGATGATGAGCAAGTATCCATGGCTACTGTGGGGGATGCAGAGAGGTGTGAGACCCGCCCCCATCCACAAGGGAGCCAGGTCAAGTGGAGAAGGCAGGCGTGGGCTGTGGGAAGGGGCTGAGGAGGAAGAGGGCCCTTTGCACGTAAGCCGAGGGAAAGGAAAGTGGGTACCCCCCATTGGAGGGGCCCGCTGAGGGATTCCATCTGTCCTTCGGGTGCCTCGGCCTCCTTTCCAGGGAAGTAGGGTTCGGGTGCTGTGAGGTTGCCCTTTGCCCCTCCCCTTCAGCATGTGGGGCCGGTACACGTGGGTGTGCGTGCAGAGTGTAGCTGATTCAGCATTCCCTCTCCACGCAGACTTTCCTCCCCACTGCCAGTGCACCGTGGGCACAGCGCCCCAGGCTCTCACAGACATCTCCTCCAAGGCCAGGAAGGCTTCGTAGGGGCTCCCACCATGCAACACCCCCAAACCCTCTTCTTACTGCTCTCTGCACTGCACACGTTCTTCCTTGGGGCTCAGCACCCCACCCAGTGAGAGGGGTCCAGAGGCAGACACGTTCGCTGCTGGTTCCACTCTTAGAGCACAGAGTAGCTCACTCAGGAAAGACAACATTGAAGAAACAGAGTTGAAATTAGGGCTACCCCACCCTACCCCTGAGTGACAAAAACTAGAAATGCCTCTTGCTCTCCACATGTGCCCTTCTCATCCCTGTTAGCCTCTCACGGAATAGACTATCTTCTGAATATTTGATTGCGTTTCTAAAATATGATACCACCCATTCTTTCAGGCATGGCGAGCCGGCTGCTCGGGCCCTCATTTGAGCCCTACCTGCTGCCTGAACTGACCAGATATGACTGTGAGGTGAACGTTCCTGTACCAGGAAGCAACACGCTCCTGCAAGGAGGAGACCTCCTCAGAGCGCTGGACCAGGCCACTTGAACTAGAGCCTTCCACCCGGGCAGGCACCCCCGCATCCTGCCAGCTTCACTCTCTACATCTTTTTTTGCAGCTAGGTATTTCTAACACCAACACACTTTTTACAAGATGTACTTACCTGCCAAACTTGCCCAGGCTACCAAGTAATGGCCTTTTTCTGAAGATGCTCACTTTATTATCCATATTTTTAAAATACACAATTGTTTTACCAGTTATGTTTTACTCTGTCAATGAAAACGTTCTTAAATTGTGTAAGATTTTTTTCCCCCAGCTTCAATTACTTCTAATTTATGTTATTCATAGGCCTCTCTGTCTCTCTCTCTCTCTCTCTCTCTCTCTCTCTCACACACACACACACACACACACACACACACACTCTATTCATACTAACAAGTCTGGTATATGTTTTACTGTAGGGAAAGCTTTGGCTTCATTTAACTAAAAAGATTGTGTCATTGCCAAAGAGAAACAATTTTGCTTTCCATGCTTGATTTGTGGCCATTCCCTCTCACAGCCCTTCTCTTTTCTTTTTTAAAACTAATCACCGTATTGTAAATTTCAGTCATTTTTTTTTTTAAGCCAACTCTTTGCTCTAATTCTGATGACTTTTGGGGGGTAAAAAAGAAATGTGAAGGGTGAACTCCAGTGTATGTTGTTATCTGTGAAAGTTGCACAGTGTGGCTTTTCCTAAACTGTTTGGTGTTTTCCCCCACATTTGGTAGGTTTTTATTATTATTATTCAAAACCATAACTGAGTTTTTTAAAAATTTATATCTGGGTTAAGTGTTTATCATATATATGGGTACTTTGTAATATCTAAAAACTTAGAAACAGAAGTGGAATCCTGTTCACAAAATCACTTTAAGGTCTTTTTTAAGCTGTTGATTTTCTTTTTCCTGGTGTTGCTGACACTGCAGAATCGTACAGTACTCCCACGGGCCTGTACTAACACTGCTCAAGGTCCCTCTCCGTTGGCTTTCGCTTTTGGGGTATGCCATAGGTGTGACAATCCAAGATGTGGAATCATTAAGTGGGAGCACTGCAAGCTGTCTTCTCATGTTCTGTATGTATTATGTATGTATGTATATATTATTATTGCTGCCAAGAGGGTCTGATGGCACATCATGGGGCAGGGGGGTGGGGGTGGGGCAAATCTAAGGAAGAGGAAGTGCTTTAACTTTTCTTAAGGTTTTGTTGCTAGCCCTTCAAGTGCACTGAGCTATGTGATTCTAATGGGCTTTCACGTGGCACATTTAGATACTTCCAGAACTACCGTGAAATGGTTTAGGTGGGAATTCATGAGAGTAAGGATTCAGAAATGGTATAATGATCCAGTCCGTGTGTTCCCAGCTTGCCACCTTGGAGCACATGGAGCTGGACTTAGAGGGTACAGAAAGTGGGGGTGGCTGGTCCTGACCAGTCCCATCCTGGTGCCCTTCCTCAGCCCACCCTGCAAGGCCAAGGTGCAGTGCCCCTGCTGGCGAGCAGCGGGCAGACCCCTGGGACCTCCCCAGCCTCAGGCCTTCTAGAGGTCTGTCACTTGCAGTGACTTTTATAGGTAGGACGCACTGGAAATAGAGTGTTCTTGAAGCACTTTAACTCACTGGGTAAGAGGGAGATACCTTTTTGTTTTTAAATACCAATCACATAGAACTTTTCTGTCATGGGTACAATGAAGAAGTTTCTAGAAACACATACACACAAAGCACAGCAGGCCAAGAATTGGGTAAGCCTGGATGGATGTATTGCCAAAAACGATTTAAATTTCGAAAGAAATCTAAGTTATGAGAAAAATTATCTGTTCACTGTGTTGCCCAAATCATATTTAAGCACCACACACGGCAACAGAACTTGAAGGGTTACTGACATGCAGATGCTGGCGTTTGATTCCTGTGTGTTGCCTCAGCATTAAGGGTATTTTACCCTTGTAGTTTTACTAAAACACTCTGAAAAATATCCCGAGCTTCAATATTAACCTTACCTGTCAACGTAACAATTTCATGTACATTATTATTTTGTTGAATTCCTACTGACAACATTATTACTATACGGGAGCTTAACTTTATAAGGAAATGTATTTTGACACTGATATCTTATTAAAGTATTCTGATCCTACCGCTGCTGGTGGCTCTTGTTTCCTATGGCTTTGTCCTGGGTTACCCCAATGTAAAGAAAAGTATTTATTAAATAGTTTACAGAAAATGAACATTGGCACTGATCTTTGTGAGACAACTGAGGCCAACTGACAGAAAGATGGGCGAAGGAAGAAAAGACTAATATTAATACTTGGCAACGGCCTGAGACTGGAAAGCCACGGTGCATCATAAGTATTTCTACCTGCCTAGGGCCCTTTCTGTATCCAATGGGGGACCCGGGGAAAGAGCTCACAGTCCCTGCTTTCGGAAAACTACATGAAGCAGTTTGAGAGCCATGCTGGTCTACACGTGTTCACACTCCGCACTTTGTGATGAGGGCCAAGCCTGGGCTGTGGCAGGACTCAAGAGGGGACTTCCCAGACAGAAGGGGAAGGACAAAAAGATAAAAACCTGAGACAGAGCACAGTGAAAGCCCCAAATTGGACATGGGCATGATGGGTTCCCCAATTCACATTTTACCTTTCCAGATCATGACCTTGTGAGCAGACAGCTGTCTCCGCAGTGGGACGGGGGGATGGGGAGACCCAGCAGCGGTCTCTACACAGTCATCGGTCCTGGAGCCAGCCGTTCCAGCATCGTGCACTTTGTTTGCCTGAGAGTTCGGTCCACATGGTGTGGTCTCCCACTTACTTTATTAGTTCACTTGATCCTCAGGCCGAGCAATCCTGTGAGCACCCAATTCACTGTCGAAACAGTCAAATTAGGTGGCTTCCACAGGTCATACCCTGTTAACGGAAGAAATGAAACGTAAGCCCAGTCTTGGCCATGCTTCCCTCTTCTCACACTCTGCCGCCTAGGAGGTATATTTTAAGCTAGGACTCTTTCTCATTCCCAAAAAGAACATCCTTGTCTTTATTACTTTAACCTTTAGACCTCCTTTTGGTTCAGCTACTCATCTCTTCTCTTCCCAAACTTGGTATCTGGACCTTCAAATTGGGTATTCTGGGCTCTGCCCAGCTCCCACTGACCTTTGCCTGCCATTTGGGCTTCTGAAAACGTGTTCATTTCTGAAGCTCTTCTCTGAATGATACATCTCAGCCTGGCCTCTGAGTTGCCTCTGAGCATTGGCAAGTTCAGGACTCAGACGGGTACCAGCCTGGCCCCCAACTTGAGCGGGCCGTGGGTCTACAAAGCATCCTTGGGCAAGGCCGCTGGTCTTAGCCACCCAAAGGTCGTGATGGTGTCCCCCAGCCCCTGGGGGTGAAGGCAGCTCCAAGTTTCTTGTTTCCAAGTCTAGCAAAGGGGGTTGGAGGGAGAGAGAATACACCCAGGCTATTGTCCCCAGTGGATTAGAGGAGCTTAGCCTCTCCAAAGCACTCAAGCCCAAGACATGAGCCCCACACAAGATATACCTGCTTTCTTTGTATTTTCTCTCAATCCAGTGAAGACTGACGTAAATGCTCCTGATTTCATATTTTACTTTTCAAAATGCTGGTGGCTTAGGAGTAGGTATGTGCCTGCATGGCCAGACGTGCCAGGGCAAAGGCAGGACCCCTGTATAGAATCAGTGATCATTCAGACACTGGAGGACCTGATTCTAGAAATGTGCTCCTCTAGGCAAGCAAGCCCCAGCAGGGTGGGACATCTTCCCAGCATTTGCCTTGCTTGGCAGCCTCGATGAGGAGTGTCTCCGGGAAGGGGACTCAGACCCAGAGCTAAGGAGGCAGAGAAGGGCCTGGTAGAGAAGGGCCAGCCCTGTCTCCCTCAGATCCACACAGGGCAAAATTTACCCTCTCTTGAAGCATGGTCGCTGATGTGCATTTCAAATTGGGGGGCAGGAGGAGGGGATGTGAGTTTTACTGGAGATAGAATACAGGCCTATTTCCTTCAAAACATGCAAGATTCAACCATCCGCAGCCCTGCCCTTCCCTGTCCTCTGCTTTCTGTGAAAAACAACTTTCACCAGGAGGCCGGTGGAAGGGAGATCAGGTTAACTTGGCTCTCCCATTCTTGAGGCAGGGGCGGCCCTAGTCAGGCAGGAGTGGGTGTATTTTCCCAGATTGACTCAGGATGCTGAAAAAGACTAGAAATGATGTAGCCCAACCCCACCATTTAGTGTTTCAACCTCCTCATTTTAGAAATGAGGAAACAGAGGCCCAGGGAAGCCAAGTAGACTAGCCTACAGTCATAGAGCGAGTGGGTGGCAGGGCTGGGAGCAGAACCCAGGCCAGCATCACGGGGACTGAGACCAAATTCACTGTAAATGAAAGGGGCCAATGTCCCAGCCCCAACACATGTGCTCGTCCCATGACATCAATTCTCAATTTATCAAGCAGTACAGAGGCCTCCCCGCACACGGCCCCTCCCACTGCCACCTCATAGGTCTCCAGCCTCTTCCTTGTCCCTTCCCTCGGGGTACTTTCAAAAATGGGGCATCAGCCCCATTTTTTCAAAATATTCCTTTGAACTCAGTGGCCCCTATGGGATATGCTTGGCTTCTCTGTAACCTTGGTGAAATCTAAATCGGTTTCTTCATTTCTAGACTGAACTTTGCTTGGCCTTCCAGGAACCAGAATAGGATTTTGAAGTACAGCCAACCCTTGAACAAGGCAAGGCTTAGGGGTGCCAACCACAAGCAGAGTTGAAAATCTACATGTAACTGAAGTCAGCCCTTTACATATGCAGATTCCCAACCATAGATCGAAACTACATACTCCCCTAAACATACACACATACATAAACACACACACACTCACACGAGTTTTTTTAATAATACTTATTTGGCGAAGTCATGATCTCTCTCTCTCAGAGCTTACCAGCTAGCAAAAGAAACAAAAGGAATCCTGGATAACTCAGCCCCCTGCGATGAGATGGTATGTAACGATGGAGGCCTGTGGCCCACGTCTTCCCAGGCGATCCCAGTCCCAAATATCATGCTTCAGTGTTCCCAAGTATGAACTTTACTGGGGCCAAGGACCTCCATCTTGGGTTCAGAAAGCATGAAACTTATAGATACAAATGGGCCCCCAATTGTTTTAGGGTAGACTCCAGGTCCTCTGGGGGTTCAGAGGAGGCCAGGAGAGATCAACCTGGGCCTCAGGAATAGAGAAATCCCCCACCAGAGCTGGAAGGAAAGAGGATTGTAGAGGCAGAATGGGGGAAGGCAGGGGGAGGGCAGAGAGGTCATTCCAGGAGAAGTGGACAAGGGGAACAAAGGCATCAGGCCAGGCTAAGCAGCACATGCAGGAGAGCCTGGGGAGCAAGCAGGACAGGGAGCTGAGATGGAGGGAGAGGGCAGCAGGAGAGCCTGGTCACTCACAGCACAGGCCTGGAGTCAAACAGACCTAGGTTCAAATCCTGGCTCTGCAGCTTCTAGTTGTATAATCTTGGGGAAGCCCCTTAATGTCTGAGAGCCTAAGTCTTCTTTCTAATGAAAGAAGTAGGATAATAGTTCCTAGGGTTAAGGCTAGAGATATAAATTTGGGCATCGACAGTAAGTGAACTATACTTAACTCCATAACATCGGATAAAATATACCTCTGGGATCAGAGCATAGACAAAGAGTAGAGTCCTAAGATAGAGCCCTGGGCCATGCACATGCTGGAAAAAAGTCAAAAGAGGCAGATAAGGAGAAAAAAATGCCTCTAGGATTGGGCAACATGGAGATCATCATTGATCCTGACCTGAGCAGTTCTCATGGAGAGCTAAGGACAGTAGTTTGATGGGGGTGGATTGAGGAAGAAGCTGGCTGGGGTCAGGGGGAGAGAACCCACAGCAACCCACAGCTCTTTCAAGAGGTTTCCTTGTGAAGGGAAACCGAAAAATGATGCAGAGCTGAAGAAAGTGGTCAAGGGAAATGCTGTTTCTTTTAAACATTTAATGAACTTTTATTTTCGAATAATTTCAGATTTATAGAAAAGTTGCAAGAATATTATAGAGAGTTCCTGCACCCAAATTTCCTCTATTGCTAACGTTACTGTGGTACATATATCACAAACTAATAGTTGTCAGACGGGAGAGGGTTGAGGGCAAGGGGGAAAAGGTGAAGGGGATTAAGAGCTATAAATTTCAAGTTATAAAAATCAGTAAGTCACAAGGATATAACATACAGCATAGGGAATATAGTCAATAATATTATAATAACTGTACGGTGACAGATGGTCACTAGACTTATGTGGTAATCACTTCATTGGGTATAGAAATGTGAATATCTTATATGCCTGAAGCTAATATAATATTGTCTATTAGCTATATTTTGATTTAAAAAAACAAGTTGAGATGTCAGAGGTGGCTGAAATAACGTGGAGAAGGTCTGAGGAAGCAGGGGACACAGGATGTTGTCCGGGTTAGTGGGGTAGGTGTCACACCGACACTGAGCAGAGCGAAGGAGGGGAAATACGAGCTGGGAATTGAAGTCACCGCAGGAAGACTGACCAGAGGTCAAGGTTGACAGATGAGGAGAAACAAGAAGTTCAACACGAGTGGGAGGAAAAAGGGAGAAGTGGTTTGGAAGCAGCATTAGGAAGCTGGAAAGACCCCTCCACCTCCGGACCCTGCCTCTCCCTGAGGGCTGTGGAGAGCAGAGGCCCTCAGTAGAGAGTCGGGCTCCAGTTAAAAAGGAAGGTGAAGCCATGTTCAGAGAAGAGAGGAGGATCTAGGGGGTGGCTGATGTCGGACAGAGTTCCAGAGAGTGCAGTAGAAAGATCTGGAGGGTGAAGAGGTGTGAGAGATGGAAGCGAATGAACTGTCCAGGGGTAAGGGCCAGGCGGTAACGGATGACCTAGAAGCCTCGGTCTACCACTGGTGACTGAGGCAAAGAAAGTGGGAGAGATGATGTATCACCCTGAGGGTCTCTTTGAGGTTCAAGCCAGGAAGCTGGGGACTGACCCTCCTGCAGCCTGAAGGGGCATGACAGCTCCTCCAATCTGTCTATGGAAATTTCTAGGCCCTTCTTATATCCCGCAGCACCTGGGGACCATCGTAGGAACGTACTCACTGGACTAAGATGGGGCTGTTGCTTTCTAAGGCGGGTGTGAGAGAAGCCAGGGGTGGCTCTGCCAGAATCACAGTGTTAAACCCTGCAGGTGGGCAGAGCATTTGCTAGAACGAAGGAAGACAGCTGCGGTTGGAGGGCCTACTGGCCTGAAACGAAGGGGTGTTTCCCTGTCCTCATGAGCCTGGCTGAGGCCAGGGTAGCTGAGCACCAACACTGACATTGTTTGGGGGTCACCGCTTAAACGCCAAGGCAAGGTTCCGACTGAAGATTCAAAGCCGGGTGAGACAGGTGACTCAGACTGGGGCTTGGATGGGTGAGGGAAACCCGAGGTACAGGCGTCCATTCCTGCTGCCACGTAAAATGTGGAGAGACAGCTGCACTGACCAGAGTGTTCCTGCAATTAGTCATGCCTACCACCCCACATGAGAAGGACCTGAAGGTTAGGCACCCACTCTGAGCCTCACCGAGCCGTGGAACCTGACGGATCCACAATACCATGGGCTAGACAGCAACCCCAATATATTATGTCCCTCTCCAGGCACCATATTTTGACACGCATAAACAGAAATGTGTTCAAAGAAGGTAACTAAAATGTTGATGGGACTTGCAACCATGTCACAACAATTGACTGGAGAAGTTGAGACAGTTTTGTCCCTGAGGAAATAAGACTGGGGGAGCTCAAAAGCCCACCTTCAAATATCTGGAAAAGCATAGTGCATACGGGTTTTCTGGGTGGCCCCACAGGACAGCATTAGGTTTAAAGATTTGGGGGGGGGGGGAAAGAGTTCTGCTCAAGGCAAGTACATTCAAGAGTAAACCTTACCCCTCCCCTGATGTGTCAGTGTTTGCTCATTCAGTATCACCAGGAAATAATATTTCACCAAAAGAAAGCTATTTAGAGGATGATACCACCTAAGGATATCTGGCAAAGATAAAGAAAAGCTATAATTTCAAATCTTTGTTCAGGTCTTTGTGCAGATAAAGCCTGTCCATCAGATATAGATGGCCCATGGAACCCAGGATGAGCAGAGGGGAGCTGGCACTGCCCCTTAAGTGTTATCTCCTGTCTGGGCAGAAGAAAGTACAAATTACGTTGACTTTAGATTTTTTAAGTGTTTTTCTTAATGTACATTTATACTGTATGGTCACTAAGAATTACTGCTTCTCTTTGGGAGATACTAAGGAGTCTCGTCTAAAGTTAGTGAGCAAAGCAAAATCCACTCAAGTCAAAACTACCCTGGAGAACCTCCAGACTGGAAACTGACGCTCCAGATTTCAGTCAGCCCAGCACAACCAATTTTTCCTCCAGTGTTGAGACAATTGTGGTTTCTTTGGAGGAGCACCAGATGCAAAGATTGGCTTACATCTAGGGACTGTGTTGTAAAGAAAAGGCATGTCTTCAAACATAACCATACGCAGCATAGCAGGATGCTCACACTTTGAGAAGGGTGTGGTGACAGGCTCCCTGAGGAAACATACAATCCAGAACTCCTTTTTCATTCTGTCAGGGACATGGGACATGTGGTCATTTCCTGGAATGGTCAATAGGCATTGTTACCCAGAGTTAGGGGTCCATCTGGGTTTTGAGGAGCCTGTTAATTATATGCACTCTTTACATGATACGATAAAAATGACATTTTAATCTGTGCTTCTTTATCTCCAAAACCTGTTACAGCAACCTAATCACAGAAAAAACATCAGAAAAATCCCAATTGAGGGACAGTCTATGAAATAACTCACCAATATTGCTCAAAACAGTCAGTCATTAAAAACAAGTAAACTTAACTAATTGTCACAGCCAAGAGGAGCCTAAAGAGACATGGTGATTAAATGTAGTTTGGTTTCTTGAGTGGGGTTAAAAATAAAAACAAAACAAAACAAAACAAAACATTAGGCAAAAACTGAGAAAATTTGAATAAATTATATACTTAGTTAATAACGATATATCAGTATTGGTTTATTAATTGTAAGAAATGTACCATAGTAATGCAAGATGTTAATAAGGAAAGTGAGCACAGAGTAAATGGTAATTCTCTGTATTATCTTTGCGATTTTTCTGTAGGTCTAAAACTATTCTTAAAAAGTAAAGTTTATTTAATAAAAAAAAAAAAATGATGGCAGATTAAAACAGAAATGCACGAGGGAATGAAGAACAAAGAAAAGGATAGGTAAATGAGTAAATCCAAATGAATATTGATGTGAAGACAATCACAGTGATAATATATTGTGGGGCTTAAAATAAATGTGGAATTAAGGTACATGAAAACAACAGTACAAAAGGTGGGAATGGGTAAATGGCGTTAAGTGGCTTTCAGTCTTTGCATTGTCTAGGAAGTGGTAAATACACTAGTTTATATTAGACTTTAATGAGTCCAGGTAATCACTAGGGCAATCACTAGAATTGTAAAATGATGTGCAACTAACAAGTTAAAAGGGAAATGGGATCTTTAAAAAATACATGATCATTCTAAAAGAAGGCAAAAAAAAGCAGAGTAAAATGAACATAGAATAAGTAGGATAAATAGAAAACAAATAATAAGATGCTAGATTTAAATCACATAAAATATAAATGGGTTAAACATTTCAATTAATTTTAAAATGTCTTAACTAAGTTTAAAAAATTAATATAAGCTGCTTATAGGGTATATACCTTCTAAACAAGAATATAGATAGGAGAAAGTAGAACCAAAAAAAAGACAAATACTAAACCAAAAAAAAGCTGGTGTAGATACTAATATCAGACAGACTTTAAGGAAGAAGCAGTACTAAAATAAAGAGGGACATTTCATAATAAAAAAAAAAAAAGAAGGGCATTTTAGAATAAAATGTGTCGACGCAATAGAAAGATATTATAATTCTATATTTGTACACATCTAATGTCTCAGAAACTGATACTGCTACAAGGAAAAATAGAAAACCTATAATCATAGTAAGAGATTTTAACATACCTCTCTCAGTGAGTGATAGAACAAGCAGGAAAAAAATTAAGGATCTTTTTAAAAATCTAACTTATTAAGACCGACACAAGAAGAAACAGAAAATATAAATTCTATATTTATTAAAGAAATGGAATCCTTAAATAAAACATTCCCACTAAGAAAAACTTATTCCCAGATGACTTCACCATTAAATTCCCCCAAATGTTTGAGGAAAATCACTTTCGCAAAGATTTTTAATAAACAGATATAAAAAAATTAAGACTTTGAACTCATTTATGAGACAGGCATACTCTTGATACCGAAGCCTGACAAGCATTTAACAAGAAAGAAAATTTACAGGAGCCAATCTCTCTCACAAACATCTATTCAAATAGCTTCAATGATATATTACCTAATCAAACCAGTAATATTTGGAAAGAAAATGCATTGCTAGCAATCTGGCTTTATTATAGGAAGGCAAAGCTAGTTTAACATTGAACAATTGACCAATGTAATTTACCATATTAACCAAATAAAGGAACTCAATAAATGTAGAAAAGATATCTGATAAGATTTGAAATGCATTATTAAAAAAACAACTCTTAGCACACTAGAAATAGAGAATAACTTCCTCAATCTGATAAATGGTATTAGAAACTTGGAAAAAACATTATACTTAATTGTGAAATTAATATTCAAACTAAAAGTTTTCCCCTGAGAGAAACAACATAAAGATGCCAACTATCATCACTTCTGTTCGACATTATACTAGAGGACTTAACCAGTTAAATAAAACAAAAAAAATAAATAAAGGTTATGAAGATTAGAAAGAAAAAAAATTGTAATTATTTACAGTCTACATGATTATGTATACAGAAAATGCAAAAAGGTCTTTAGTAAAGCATCGTAGTTTATTAGTGAATTTAGTAAGATTGCTGAATTCAAAGATAAAATATAAAAAATCAATTCTACTTTATATACCAACAACAAATAACTGAAGTTACATTTTAAATGATAGTATATACTAAATCAATTAAAATATATATAATAGGTCTAAAAGATGTGCAAAAGTGCTAAATATAAAACTTCAAAACTTTGAGAAAAATAAAATACCAAAATAAATGAAGGGCTATCTCATGTTCATGTTCATGAGTTGGAATCCCAATCAGAATACTAGCTTTTAGTTTGTGTATATATGTGTGTTTGTAATCTAAAAAACATATTCCAGAATTCATATGTGGAAATTCTAAGAGTCAAGAGTATCCAAAACAATATTGGAGAAGAACAAAGTTGGTGGACTAATACTACTGGATATAAAAACTTATTTTGATAAGTTTATACATCACAAAAATCATGATAACATGGTATTCTGTAAGGATAGACAAATGACAAACAGACCAATAAAACAAAAAACCCAGTCCACTAATTGGCCCACTCACGTATGGACACTCACTCTGAAGCCAAAGTAATATCACAGAGCAATAAGAATGTTCTTTTCAATAAATGTACCAAGTCAATAGGATAGCCACATGGGAAAAAAATTATTCTTGGTTCCTACTTTACACTAAACATAAAATTTCCAGATGAACTAGAGATCTAAATGTGAACGATAAATAAAGCTTCTAAAAGATAATATGGGAAAATAACTTCATGACCTCAAATTAGGCAAGACTTCTAGATTTCTAAATATGAAAAGGCAATCCACAGAATGGGAGACAATATTTGCAATATTTATATCTGTCAAAAAACTCATGCCCAGGATATATAAAGAACTCAGTTTTAAAAAATAGAAAAATGCATGAAAGACTTGAAGAGATACTTCACAAAAGTTTTTATGGCCAAGTAAATGGAGCTCAAACTCAGTAGTCATCAGGAAAATGAAAAGTTAAAACCATGAAGAAAAACCACTTACACATCCACCAAATGGCTAAAGTTGAAAAACTGTCAACACCAAGTCCTGGAGAGGAACGAAGCAGCTGGAGTTCTCATACAATACTGGTGGGAGGGTAAATACGCACTGCCACTCAGGGAGGGTGAGCATAAGCATACTCTCACCTAGCTATTCTCACAGAAATCCTCAAGAGAAATGAGCGCATTTGTTCTGAAAGATAGGTATCAGAACATATACAGCGCCATTATTTCTAATGGCCCCAGACAAAAATTACCCAAATTTTATCACCAGTAGAATAGATGGATAAGTTGTGGTATATTCAAAAATAGAATATGCTGTAACAATGAAATTACCTACTGCCACATGCAAGAACATGGATGAACTGCATAAATGCTGAGAGTTAGAAACCAGAAGCAATAGATTACAAAGTATATCATGCCATGTATAAGTTTAGGACAGGTGTAATTAACCTATGGTATTACAAGTCAGATATTGTGTTTGGGCAAAACTGTGGGTAGTGATCAAAAAAAGCACAGGAGGCGGGCTTCTGCGATGCTGTTAAATATTCTCTTTCTGACCTACAGAGTAGTTATATAGATATGTTTCATTTCCAGAAAATTAACTATACATACATAACTTGTGTGCTTTTCTGAATTCCATACCTCAATAAAATTTTATCAACTGGTAAAAGAACTTTCATAAATATTATTTATTAGTGCAGGTATGTGAGGAGACAGGCACTCTATATTGTGAGTCAAAGTATAAATTATAAATATCTTTGAAAGGCAATTTGGTCATATCTGTACAAATTGAAATGCCATCTATATCTTTTGAACCAGCAATTCTACCAGTAGGATTTTTACAGTTATGCTTCCATGTGTTCACAAAAGTACATGCACAAGGATATTTATCGTGACATTATGTTTAAGCCTAAATGTGGGGAGCAAGGTGGAGAGGGGACTGTTTGAATGATGGGGCAGCTGAACAATAGCATAGCAGTGCTCAAAAAAAAACAAATGGTGACCCAATCTGGCCCAAGTCAAGCCACATTCTAGGTTTACATATACCGGAATGTCCCTTGAAGGACACACCAGGAAGTGGCAGTGGTGGTAGCCTCTGTGGCCGGGCACTAGGAGATGAGACACAGGGTGGGAAGAGAATCACCCTATTGTACCTTTTCAGTTCTGTACCATGTCAGAGTGTAAATTCATTAATCCGAACAGAAATGTGATCCTGGCCTCATGATGGTATCCAGGAATGAAAGCACCTAGGATGCCAGAGAGGGCAGGGTTTCAGAGGCCATCTGGTCCAACTTTCATTACATACCATGAGGAGACTGAGGCACCCAGGGTCCACATTCCTCAAGGATGCAAAATACGTTATTTGGGAGGCACTATCATCTTCCACCTGCATGCAGATGAAGCTGTCAGATAGCAATGAAGTCCCCGGGAAAAGGTACAGGTGCCAAGGTGGGCCAGGGAAGGAATCGCCACGTGGCCTGCATGGCATCCTGGGCAGATGGAAGGTAGCGGAATCCGGAAGAAACTTAATTGTAGGCTTGATATAGAGGAGCTGGTGGCATATCCAATCACTTCTCTTAACTGAATCTTAGTTTCCACAGCCATCCATCGAGTCAATCCATTTAGTCAATCCATCCAGTCAATCCGTCCATCCATCCATCCATCCATCCATCCATGCATCCATCTTTTTGCATGTCTACTAGGCACTAGGCTCTGGGCTCAGCATGAGGAATGCAACCATAAACAGGAGCCTTGCATAGCTTATGAGCTGAGTTGTAGCACAGCTGGCCCGGCTCCCAGATAAACACTGATGGTCTATTGAGATGACCCCCAACAAAGCTTTTTTTAATGTTCTGTTGTAGTTTAATGAAATGCGAATGTAGCATTAAAATGTATTTTTATACTTTGTGTTCATTTGAAATATATTATTTAAATTATCTCCCCAAATATGTGGCATAATTGAAGTACAATAAATTGTTCATCTTTAAAGTATACAATTTGATCAATTTTGACCTACAAAATCTTCACCACAATCAAAATAGCAAATGTTTTCATCACCCCCAAAAGTTTCCTCTTTCCTTCCTTCCATCCCCATCCGCAGGCAACCGCTGCTAGAGAAAGTCATTTTGAAAATGAAAAAGTCTGCTGTTACTTTGCTATGTTCCCAGGTCAATCCTCCCTAATAGGGTAGAAGTGAAGGAGGATAAAGAAATGTCAGGCAATAAGAATGTTCTTTTCAATAAATGTACCAAGTCAATAGGATATCCACATGGGAAAAAAATTATTCTTGGTTCCTACTTTACACTAAACATAAAATTTCCAGATGAACTAGAGATCTAAATGTGAACGATAAATAAAGCTTCTAAAAGATAATATGGAAAAATAACTTCATGACCTCAAATTAGGCAAGACTTCTAGATTTCTAAATATGAAAAGGCAATCCACAGAATGGGAGACAATATTTGCAATATTTATATCTGTCAAAAAACTCATGCCCAGGATATATAAAGAACTCAGTTTTAAAAAATAGAAAAATGCATAAAAGACTTGAAGAGATACTTCACAAAAGTTTTTATGGCCAAGTAAATGGAGCTCAAACTCAGTAGTCATCAGGAAAATGAAAAGTTAAAACCATGAAGAAAAACCACTTACACATCCACCAAATGGCTAAAGTTGAAAAACTGTCAACACCAAGTCCTGGAGAGGAACGAAGCAGCTGGAGTTCTCATACAATACTGGTGGGAGGGTAAATACGCACTGCCACTCAGGGAGGGTGAGCATAAGCATACTCTCACCTAGCTATTCTCATAGAAATCCTCAAGAGAAATGAGCGCATTTGTTCTGAAAGATAGGTATCAGAACATATACAGCGCCATTATTTCTAATGGCCCCAGACAAAAATTACCCAAATTTTATCACCAGTAGAATAGATGGATAAGTTGTGGTATATTCAAAAATAGAATATGCTGTAACAATGAAATTACCTACTGCCACATGCAAGAACATGGATGAACTGCATAAATGCTGAGAGTTAGAAACCAGAAGCAATAGATTACAAAGTATATCATGCCATGTATAAGTTTAGGACAGGTGTAATTAACCTATGGTATTACAAGTCAGATATTGTGTTTGGGCAAAACTGTGGGTAGTGATCAAAAAAAGCACAGGAGGCGGGCTTCTGCGATGCTGTTAAATATTCTCTTTCTGACCTACAGAGTAGTTATATAGATATGTTTCATTTCCAGAAAATTAACTATACATACATAACTTGTGTGCTTTTCTGAATTCCATACCTCAATAAAATTTTATCAACTGGTAAAAGAACTTTCATAAATATTATTTATTAGTGCAGGTATGTGAGGAGACAGGCACTCTATATTGTGAGTCAAAGTATAAATTATAAATATCTTTGAAAGGCAATTTGGTCATATCTGTACAAATTGAAATGCCATCTATATCTTTTGAACCAGCAATTCTACCAGTAGGATTTTTACAGTTATGCTTCCATGTGTTCACAAAAGTACATGCACAAGGATATTTATCGTGACATTATGTTTAAGCCTAAATGTGGGGAGCAAGGTGGAGAGGGGACTGTTTGAATGATGGGGCAGCTGAACAATAGCATAGCAGTGCTCAAAAAAAAACAAATGGTGACCCAATCTGGCCCAAGTCAAGCCACATTCTAGGTTTACATATACCGGAATGTCCCTTGAAGGACACACCAGGAAGTGGCAGTGGTGGTAGCCTCTGTGGCCGGGCACTAGGAGATGAGACACAGGGTGGGAAGAGAATCACCCTATTGTACCTTTTCAGTTCTGTACCATGTCAGAGTGTAAATTCATTAATCCGAACAGAAATGTGATCCTGGCCTCATGATGGTATCCAGGAATGAAAGCACCTAGGATGCCAGAGAGGGCAGGGTTTCAGAGGCCATCTGGTCCAACTTTCATTACATACCATGAGGAGACTGAGGCACCCAGGGTCCACATTCCTCAAGGATGCAAAATACGTTATTTGGGAGGCACTATCATCTTCCACCTGCATGCAGATGAAGCTGTCAGATAGCAATGAAGTCCCCGGGAAAAGGTACAGGTGCCAAGGTGGGCCAGGGAAGGAATCGCCACGTGGCCTGCATGGCATCCTGGGCAGATGGAAGGTAGCGGAATCCGGAAGAAACTTAATTGTAGGCTTGATATAGAGGAGCTGGTGGCATATCCAATCACTTCTCTTAACTGAATCTTAGTTTCCACAGCCATCCATCGAGTCAATCCATTTAGTCAATCCATCCAGTCAATCCGTCCATCCATCCATCCATCCATCCATCCATCCATCCATCCATCCATGCATCCATCTTTTTGCATGTCTACTAGGCACTAGGCTCTGGGCTCAGCATGAGGAATGCAACCATAAACAGGAGCCTTGCATAGCTTATGAGCTGAGTTGTAGCACATGCTGGCCCGGCTCCCAGATAAACACTGATGGTCTATTGAGATGACCCCCAACAAAGCTTTTTTTAATGTTCTGTTGTAGTTTAATGAAATGCGAACGTAGCATTAAAATGTATTTTTATGCTTTGTGTTCATTTGAAATATATTATTTAAATTATCTCCCCAAATATGTGGCATAATTGAAGTACAATAAATTGTTCATCTTTAAAGTATACAATTTGATCAATTTTGACCTACAAAATCTTCACCACAATCAAAATAGCAAATGTTTTCATCACCCCCAAAAGTTTCCTCTTTCCTTCCTTCCATCCCCATCCGCAGGCAACCGCTGCTAGAGAAAGTCATTTTGAAAATGAAAAAGTCTGCTGTTACTTTGCTATGTTCCCAGGTCAATCCTCCCTAATAGGGTAGAAGTGAAGGCGGATAAAGAAATGTCAGGAATGAAGGTAAGTGTGGAGATTGCATAGGTCAACAGAATTCTGAGAAATGGAATTATGAGAATTATGAGAACAACAAATTTGTATTTCACCCTCACAGCAAATGTAAAGGTATGATTTTCCTCCTTTTATAAATGAGGACATGAGCCTCAGAGCAGTTAAGGAGCTGGTCCAAGCAGTAAGCAGCAAAGCTGAAGCTCCGCGGGCCTGGGTCCACAGCCCACACGTGCCACTTTCCCTCCTGGCCCTGTGGCCACCACCAGGATTGGCTGAACTCTTTAAAGACCCCAACCGGGTCCCATAGGTGTCCTACTCCGTATGCATTGAGCCTGGCTCTGTGTCCTATGGAATTCTTAGCACATTTCCCATCATCAAGAAGGAAGCTAGCAGGGCCTGGCAGCCGAGAACCCTGATGTCCCAGCTAACTTGTGGCCTGGCCCAATATAAGGCTGTGACAAGAAAGCCCCACCCCCTGCAGGGGCACTTCCCAGGGACATCCCCAAGCTTCGACACCCTGAAGAGGGCCCATGTTAGGGACAGTTTACTACCACCTAAAACCAACACAGCAACACGCACACACACTAAACATTTTGCTTTTGAAAAATTATGAAGAAATGTGCAAATGCTTTATTCTCTCCCTGCCACCCCCCTAGCATTTGAGATCCGAGGGTCAAGCAGGGGCTGAGGGATGGTGATGAAGTCAGGGATGGGGTGTGGAAATGAGGTAGGGAGAGAAAGAAAGCGATGAGGTGGAGATGAGATGGCTGAGGGAGGGCCACAGTCCTCGGTAACTTAAAAACTTACCAGTGATTTCACATTCAGATAGAGCCATTTTGACACATTCACACCAAACCGGCTATATCCAGGTGGCTGAAAGAATGTTCCAAGCCCTCTCTGAGCTTCAGCTTCCACAGAAAGTGTGGAGCAGAGGCTACAGGAAGCATCAGGGAACAAAACACAAAACACGTTAAAAGAGGGGAGGCCTCCCGGAGGAAGGGCCTCGGCTGCCAAAGCTCACAGACCGCAGTTTCTTCTGGGGTATGCGTCCCATTTGATGGGACAGACAAACTGAAGGGACAAATCATGTCCCAAATCTTGAATGGTTGATGTTAGAGCTACCAGACATCCTGGGGGACGGACACTTGATTTCTGAGTCAGTTTCCTACTCTGCATAAGGGGCATATCGTCAGCGAGGACTGCGTCGAACTAAGTGTGAAGGGCACCCAGCCCAGTGCCTGGCACATCCAGTGGTGGGTCCCGGCTGCCCCACCGTCACCCCCATCAGCACCCCTGAAACACAGGCTGTTAGACTAAGAAAAGCTTCTGGGTGCTGTGGGGACTTTGCATTGGCCTCAAAGTGCTCTGCCTGGCCCGAAACACAGTTTTGGTTTCAGAATGAAAACTTTGTGAGAAAGACATTTCCTTTATTCTATATATAGATTCCTTGATTACAGTCATGTGGGGACAGAATGACCCCTAGTTCTGCATTTGGATTCCTTATTACTCTGTGTCACTGGGGAGAAGGTGGCTGTGATGGCAGAGGGATGTCCCAACAGGCCCATTGCTGGTCTCTTTCCTGCCATCAGCCCCACACCCTTCTCCCATCCGTCCTCATGCTGGCTGGGCAACACCTGACCACCAGGCCTCCTCCTCCAAAACCAGAGAGAATCAGAAAACCAGAGCTTGTCCCAAGCCAGCTGGCTCCTGTGGCTCCTCTGCCATCAGCAGCTCTAACCAAGAGCTGACCACATACACGGTCATGAACAAGGAAGAGGAATACCTCAAGCAAAAGGCGGGGAGTGGAAAGGGGGGAGGCTTCCTGGAAGAAGCAGGTCACTCACCAGCTTTTTTGTTTTTATTTAATAAATATGTGTTAGGCCTCCACCAACTGCCAAGCACTGTGGGCAATAGAGATGTGGGAATAAATAGAGCATGGTGTTTGCTCCCCAGAGGCTCACAGGAGAAAGCAATATGACAGACACTGTGACAAAGGACCAAACTGGGCCTGGAGCGGGTGGGGGGGCTTCCGTGGAAGGGTTCTGAAGTTCGCACCCAGCCTCTGCCAGTTACTAGTTCTATGAGCTCATTCTTCTTGTTAACCTCTCTGTGTCTCAGTTTTCTCGTTCCATAAATGGCACCTACTTCATAAGGTTGTTGAAAAGACTAAATGGATTAATACATGTAATGCACGTTTAGAACAGTGTTGGCTATTAGATTCTGTATATGTTAATATTATTGTCTTGAAGGAGAAGCAGGCATCTAGCAGATGAGGGATAGTCCAGAGAAGGTGCTCCAGGAAGCAGGGACCGTAGAAACAGAGGCAGAGGAGTGAAAGCACATGCCGTGCCTTGGCATAGGCTTGGCATGGGCGATGCATGGGGCACGTGGTGAAATGCGGCCAGGAAGGGAAGTGAAGGCCTGAGGCTGCCAGGCTGTGCACGCCACGGAGTCTGTGCTTGGTCCTATAGCTGATAGAGACTGAGGACTAGACTTAGTGGGTGTATCACAAGGCAGATGGACTGAAAGAAGGGAGACTGGAGGTGAGGAGCCCAGCAGGCAGCCTACTGCCATAGCAAAGAGAGAAAT
>NW_011888847.1:2557696-2562614 GCF_000151845.1 Pteropus vampyrus | reverse complement strand
ACACACACACACACACACACACACCCCATCCCCACTCCCCCACTCCCTCCCCAAAAGCCAGCTTCCTGAGTCATCTCAATCTCAGCCAAATTCACCTGAGACACCTGGCATTTCTCTTGACATCCCAACAAGTTTTCTAGCTAAAAGCTGTCAGTCTGGAAGAACCTGACTGGTTCAATAAATCACATAACAAGCTTCATAAATTACTGGGGGGAAGGGGTGTTCCAAGTTCTGAGATTTCTGCAGCACTTTCACCTTGAGGAAAAGGGGAGGATAAGAAAGGAGGGAGAGTGAGAGTCAAAGGGGGGGAGGGGGAACTACCCATACCCTCGATTGACACCCCTCCCCCACTCTCTTCCAATCATGTACAATGCTAATATTTGGCTCCAAATTGGTGACAGAAAAGAGTGAGAAGTGGGGATCACAGAACATAGAATGTGTGTCCTCAAAGAGACCTTACAGATCATCCATTAGTCCAATCCTCTCATTTACAGATGAGGAAACTATTTGTCTTATGAGTGGCTAGGGGCAGAATGCAGGGCCTTCAACGTCCACTTAGTGTTCTTGTCCCTACATCACATAGACTCCAGACTGGAAGGACTGGAGGAGGCTAAGATACCCACGAGCCCGATCCTACGTCTGCTCCTGGGGACACCCCAGCACACTTCCTGTGTCCTTGTTTCCCTCATCTCTAAGTTTCAGAGATGTCAGCCCCACATGCCACCAACAGCCCACATCTGTCACAGGGAACTGGAAAGATCTAGACTGACCCAGGTTGCTGGAGCTGGTAGGACACTGGGAAATGATGCTACTGCGATGTCTAGACAGGATGGACACTCTCTCACCCCCTACAAACACCTTAGACAACCCATGAATGTCCTGGGAGAACCTGCTTTGGGCCAAGCCTAGACAGACTAAGAAATCACACATTTAGGCAGCTAATTCCTCCAAGTTCTTTTTTCTGCCAAGCACAAAAATGAATAGCCCAAAAAGAGCTGGAATAAATAAAGCAAGAGTTCTCATGTCCTGATTTAAAACATAAAAATAAAAGAAATATTCCCACTGTGCAAATAACAAATAGACCAACCCTATTTCCCAGCCAAATATTGATATTTCCTTTAAATCTTGGGCTAAAATATCCATGCTTGGGCAGGGAGAAACTTGTGGTTATTGGCCAAAAGCTGTTCTAAGTCATATACAGCCATTAAAACTATGATTTTCAAGCAAAAGTTACAGAATAGAAAGCCTTGTAATTCATGATGTATTGAGTAGACTGCTCAGAAGGGTATGGCCTCGGTAGAAATTTAGCTCTAGATGAAAAGTTATGATGTCCCCACCTGACTTATAGCAAACCTCAGCAGCACCAAACTGTCTCCAAATAACTTAATTGCATCCCCAAATCAAGATTATTTGTAGGAATACAAGAATACCCAGCATCCAAAAAGGTAAAATTCATAATGTCTAGCATTCAGTAAAAAAAACTACCAGGTATGAAAAGAAACAGGAAAGCATGATTCATATGAGAGAGAAAATCAATCAATAGAAACATATATGAAAATAACACAAATAATAAAATTAGTAGACAAAAACCATTAAAATAATTAGTGGAACTGTATTCCTTATATTCAGGAAGGTAGAGGAAAGATTGAATATGTTAAGTAGAAACTTGGAAAATGTTAAAAATACCCAAATCAAATTCTAAAAATGAAAAGTTCAATGTCTAGAATAAAATAAACACTGTGTAGGATTAACAAGAAATTAGACATTGCCAAAGAATAGATTTGTGAACTTGAAGACATAACAATACAAAGTATTCAAAATAAAACAGAAAGATTGGGGGAGGGGAACGGAGCATCAGTAAACTGAGTAAACAAATACACACAACTGGAGAAATGGAGAACCGAAATACTATTTGAAGAAATAATGGTCAAAATTTTCCCAAAATGATGTAAACCACTAACTAGTCCAAATATACACATAGCTCAACAAACCCCCAAGCAGATAGATAGATAGATAGATAGATAGATAGATAGATAGATAGATAGATAGATAGATAGATAGATAGATAGATAGATAGATAGATAAAAATAAAAGAACAATACACCAAAGAATATTATAATTAAATTACTTAAAACAAGTAGCAAAGAAAAAATCTTAAAATCAGGCCAACAAAAAAAGATAACACTATATAAAGAGTAACAAAAATAAGAATCACATCAGAATTTTTATAAAAAGCAATGCCACCTAAAAACCTGTGGAATTAAATCTTTAATACTTTAGGAAAACACCCCGATGACCTAACAATCTAGATCCAATAAAAATCTTTCAAAAACAAATACAAAATAAAGACTTTCTCAGAAATACAAAAGCTGAAAAAATGTATCAGCAGCACATCTGCAATAAAAAATAATATTAAAGGAAGTCTTTTAGGCAAAAGAAAAATGATACAAAATACATAAAGAAATAAAGAATTAATATGTGGATAAATATTTAAAAGTCTCTTCATATGTTTAGAGTCTTTAAAACAAATATTTAAAGAAAAAATGACAGCAATGTGTTAGGAGGTTTATAATATACGTAGAACTAAAATGTATGACAACAATAAATAGCACGATGGTTGGGAGAATAGAACTAAAATGTATGACAACGATAAATAGCACGATGGTTGGGAGAAGGGAAATGCAACATTGTAAGGTTTTATACTATTTATGAAGTAGTATATTATAACTTAAAGATAGACTGTAACATATGTACACTGTAAACCTTGAAACAAGCACTAAACAAAACAAAAATTTTAACTATAATCCAACAAAAACATAAAATAGAATAAAAAAATTTAATAAATCCAAAAGAAGGTGGGAAAAGAGAACAAAGTTGTTCGAAACAAATAACAAGATAGCCAAATCATATTATCAATACCATTAAATGTAAATGGTCTAAATACTCCCAATTAAATGACAGAAAATGTCAGATTGGATAAAGAAGCAAGACTTAAATATATACTGCCTGCAAGATATGCACCTTATATATAAAGACAAAAATACATTAACAATAAAAGGATAGATATAGCCTGCTAACAGTAACTAGAGCAAAGAATATTACCAGGGATAAACAGGGACATTTCATAAGAGAGAAATAAATTTATCAAGGGGACATAACTCTAAATGTATATGGACCTAATAACAGAGTTTCAAAATATATAAAGCAAAAATTTCATAAAAGTATAAGAAAAAAATAGAAAAATCCAAATTATAGTCAGAAATGTCAACCCACCCCACCTCAATAATGGATAGAACATGGAGATAGAGCAATATTTAAAAAACACTTTCAATCAACTTGACATAATTAATATTTATAGAAGTCAATTCAACAACAGGATGTACATTACATTAATATACACATTAAATATTTACCACCATATACCATATTCTGGGCTATAAATCCAGCCCGAATATTAAGAGGCTTCAGGTCATATAAAATATGTGCTCTGACCACAATGGCATTGTACGAGAAAGCAATAACAGAAAAAGATTTTGAAAATTTTCAAACATTAGAGACATTAGTCAAAGAAATTAAAGTTAGAAAGTATTTTCAACTAAAAGGAAATAAAAACACTTCATATCAAACTGCTAATTGGAATACACCAAAGTTTGTAAGGTAAAGTGAAACAGTGCTTTAAGGGAAATTCATAGTACTGGAATGCTTTAATTTATTTTTATTTTCCATAAGAGTGTCATTTCTTTTTTAAAAAAATTAGATTCAGGTATATAGCGCTATGGTTAGGCTTTTATATAAGTGATACCCCAGATTACTCTAGCGGCCATCTGGCACTGTACACAGCCATCACAATATTATTGCCTATATCCTCTATGCCGTACTCCACATCCCCATGACTGTTTTGATAACTACTAATTTGTACTTCCTCATCCCTTCACCTTCTTCGCCCTGCCCTCCACACTCTCTCCGCTCTGGCATTCACCAGTGTGCTCTCTCTATCTGTGAGCCTATTTCACTTTGTTTGTTCTTCTTTCGTTCCTTAGATTCTGCACATAAGTGAAATCATGTGGTATTTGTCTTTCTCTGTTTGACTTATTTCATTTAGCATAATACCCTCTAGGTCCATCCATGCAGTTGTAAATGGTAAAGATTTCATTTATGGCTGAGTAATATTCCATTGTATATATGTACCATAGCTTCTGTATCCAATCAACTATTAACGGACACTTAGCTTGCTTCCACAGCTTGGCTATTGTGAATAGCACTGCAGTGAACATAGAAGGTCCCAAATCCTTACGAATTAGTGTTTTGGTTTTCATTGGATAAATACCCAGAAGTGCATTTGTGGGTCAAAAGGTAGTTCTACTTTTAATTTTTTGAAGAACCTCCAAATTGTTTTCCACAGTGGCTGTACCAATTTGCAATCCTACCAACAGTATATGAGAGTTCCCTTTTCTCCACATCCTTGTCAACACTTTTTGATTTATTGATGATAGGCATTCTGACAGGTGTGAGGTGATATCTCATTGTGGTTTTAATTCGCATTTCTCTGATGGTTAGTGACATTGAATACCTTTTCATATCTCTATTGACCATCTGTATTTCCTCTTTGGAAAAATACTTATTCAGGTCTTCTGCCCATTTTTTAATTGAATTGTTTTTCTGGTGTTGAGTCATATTAGTTCTTTATAAATTTTGGGTATTAACCCCTTATTAGATGTATCATTGGCGAATATCTTCTCCCTTTCAGTAGGTTTTCTTTTCATTTTGTTGATAATTTCCTTTGCTGTGCAAAACCTTTTAAGTTTGATGTAGTCTCATTTATTTTTTCTTTTGTATCCCTTGCTTGAGGATATATATCAGAAAAAAATTAAGAACAATATCAGAGCATTTACTGCCTCTGTTTTCTTCTAGGAGTGTT
>NW_011888847.1:2548289-2556996 GCF_000151845.1 Pteropus vampyrus | reverse complement strand
GAATACCTTTTCATATTTCTATTGACCATCTGTATTTCCTCTTTGGAAAAATATTTATTCAGGTCTTCTGCCCATTTTTTAATTGAATAGTTTTTCTGGTGTTGAGTCATATTAGTTCTTTATAAATTTTGGGTATTAACCCCTTATTAGATGTATCATTGGCAAATATCTTCTCCCTTTCAGGTTTTCTTTTCGTTTTCTGATAATTTCCTTTTCTGTGCAAAACCTTTTAAGTTTGATGTAGTCTCATTTATTTTTCCTTTTGTTTCCCTTGCCTGAGGATATATAACAGAAAAAAATTAAGAACAATATCAGAGCATTTACTGCCTCTGTTTTCTTCTAGGAGTGTAATAGTTTCAGTTCTTACATTAAAGTCTTTGATCCATTTTGAGTTTATTCTTATATATGGTATAAGAAGGTGGTCCACTTTCATTTTTTTGCATGTATCTGTCTAATTTTCCCAACACCATTTATTGAAGACTATCTTTACTCCATTGTTTATTCTTGCCTCCTTTGTCATATATTAAATGAGCGTATAGGCCATGGATTTATTTCTGGGCTCTCTATTGTGTTCCATTGATCTATGTATCTGTTTTATGCCAGTACCGTGCTGTTTTTATTACTATAGCCTTGTAGTATAGTTTGATTTCAGGTAGTGTGATACCTCCAACTTTGTTCTTTCTCAAGATCATCGTAGCTATTCGAGATCTTTTACGGTTTCATATACATTTTGGGATTATTTGTTCTAGTTCTCTGAAAAATGCCATTGATATTTTGATAGAGATTGTATTGAATCTATAGATTGCTTTAGGTAGTATGGACATTTTAACGATGTTGATTCTTCTTATCCATGAGCATGGTATATGCTTCCATTTATTTGTATCTTCTTAAATTTCTTTTTTCAATGACTTATAATTTTCTGAGTACAGGTCTTCTACCTCTTTGGTTAAATCGACTCTTAGGTATTTTATTGTTTTTGATGTAATTATAAATGGGATTGTTTTCTTAATTCCTTTTTGATAGTTCATTATTGGTATATAAGAATGCAACTGACTTGTGAATATTTATTTTATATCCTGCTATTTTATTGAATTCATTGATCAGTTCTAACGGTTTTTTGGTGGAATCTTTAGGGTTCTTTACATATAATATTATGTCATCTTTAAGTAATGACAGTTTTGCTTCTTCTTTTCCAATTTTGATGTCTTTTATTTCTCTTGTCTGATTGCTGTAGCTAGGACTTCTAATACTATGTTGAATAAAAGTGGTGAAAGTGGACATCCTTGTCTTGTTCCTAAACTTAAGGAAAGCACTTCTAGCTTTCCCCCATTGAGTATGATGTTAGCTGTAGGTTTGTCATATATGGTCTTTATTATGTGGTAGTATGTTCCTTCTATTCCTGTTTTGTTGAAAGATGTCATAAATGAATGCTGGATTTTTGTCAAATGCTTTTTCTACGTCCATTAATATGATCATATGATTTTTATCTTTCAATCTGTTAATGCAGTATATCACATTAATTGATTTGCTGATATTGAACCAACCTTGCAGCCTAGAAATAAATCCAACTCGATCATGGAGTATGATTTTTTAACGTATTGCTGAATTTAGTTTGCTAATATTTTGTTGAGGATTTTTGCATCTATTCTCTTCAGAGATATCAGCCTAATCAGCATATCAGTGGATACGATTGACTCTAAGATGACCGGCTGTGAGGACTGGCCACACTCACAAGGTATGAGCTTCTGTGTGGGGACTGACTCCAGAGTGGGATTTTCCCTAGTGGGCTCATGTATCTATTGAGCCCACCCTTTGGGTGTGCCACTTGTGGGGCTAGTTAGGTGGTGCTCTGTTATGGTCTGACACTAGCCTCCAGGTGTATTGGTTCCGTGGCCCCTTGGGAAGGTTTCCCATGCAAGCCTAGGTCAGCCACTGCCTTTGATTGCCCAAGGCTACCTGGTAGGAGGTACAAAGTGATCTTCCGGTGTTCGCTGCCTATGCTGGTCCTAGTGGCAAATAGGAGAGACTACACTGTGAATTGTGGCTGGTTGCCCCCACTAGAGGGCCTAGGGTGACTTAGCAAAAGGTCCTGAGGCTGCCTGCCAGCTGCCTCCCCATAAGGCTCTGCAGCTGACTTTGGGTAGCATGCAAATTGAGTGGGGCAAGGACCCTGTGAATCACTGGGATTAAGCGAGTAGCTTTCCCCTGGCCAATGCAGTCTCAGATCTTGCAGGTAGCCACAGGCTCAACATTGGCACCAAAACGGGCACCAAGATCTCACTGAGGCCAGCTGCTGCCCATCCCGTGCCCATAAACCCAAGATTTCTTCAAGAAATATTGCATCTCATACTGGCACCAGCTGCCTGCCACCAAAAGTTTCTCCTAAGATGCACGGACCTTACCTGGGCCACGGGAGCTGAGCACTGTCTACCCTGACAAATGCACCCGCTCCCAGGAGCACAGGGTGCGGCTAGTTTCCGGCAATGAGCTTGCCCACGGCAAATTGTGGGTTGGATAGGGCGGGGTCTCAGGGAGTCACAGGAGTGAGCCAATCTCACTGGGCCAATACAGATTCAGAATTGGCCGTGTTGGAGGAGGGTTCGACACAGGCCAGACTGCATCAGAGTGGGGCCCGGCGAAGGAGGGATGGCGGCTGTACCTCCAGCCCTTGCCCCGCGCTATACAACTCAGTCTTTCCCAGTACATCTCTTACACTTCCTGAGCTGCTGACCTTCCACCGGAGCCCAGGGTAAGTATCTGCGAGCGAGCGAGTCTGTGAGCGGGCCTTTTAAGGGAAACATCTGGGTTTTCGAGTTCCTTCCGTTTCACCTGGACGGTTGGAATCCCCAGATTTTCACATTCAGATTTTGTAGGAATCCTCTTCCCAGGGACCCTGGGCTGGGAAGCCCCTGTGTAGGGAGGGCTAGGGCCCGTCCCTCCCTCAGGGGGCTCTCTGCAGCTGCTGTCCCTTTCAGGGCTCAGTCAACACATGTAGATGCGGGTAAGCCCATTTCGTGTCTCCTGCCAGTTTCGATCTGGATTTTCCTTTATTTTTTTCAGTTGTATATGATGTTTCTCTAGTGTTCAGGTAATTCTACAAGTTTTATAATTTGGTTGTAATTTTAATGCGGTCATGAGAGGAGGCACACCCTGCCTTTACCTAGTCCACAATCTTGACTCCCCCGCTGCCCCTCCCCCAGTACTGGAATGAGAAATATCTGAACTCAGTGATCTCAGCATCTACCTTAAAAAATGAAAAAAGAGAAAATTAAACCAAAGTATATAAAAAAGAAAAATGAGAGCAGAAATCAGTGAACAAAGAAAAAGGAAAACGATAGAGAAAATCAATGAAACTAAAAACTAGTCAATAAATAGAGATCAATAAAATTGATAAACTCTTAGCCAAACGAATCAAGAATAAAAGATACAGATTGCCAATATGAAGAATGAGAGGTGACATTAGTACAGATGCAACGTATACAAAGAGGATAAAAGGCGAATATTATAAACAATTTTATGCCAATTAGTCCAAAAACTTTTATGAAATGGACAAATTCCTTGAAAGACACTAAAATACCTAGACCTAACTCAAAAAGAAATAAATAACTGAAGTAGCTTTATATCTTTTAAAGAATTTTCCAGGCCCCAGTGGCTTCACTGATACATTCTACCAAACATTTAAAGAATAAGTAATATCAATTCTGCACAAACTCTTCCCAAAAATTGAAGAGAAGGGAATACTTCCCAATTCATTATTTGAATCTAGCATTATCCCATACCAAAACCACATAGACACTTAACTAAACAAAATCATAGGCACAAAAATTCTTTAAAAAATTTTCAGCAAATTGAATCCAGTGGTACATATAAAGGATAACATATGATGACTATGTGGTGTTTATCCCAAGAATGCAAGGTTGACTTAACATTTAAAAATCAATATAACTCATTATTTTAACACACTAAAAAAGAAAAAAACAATGATATCAATAGACACAGAAAAAGCATTTGATAAAATTAAATATCCATTCCTTATTTTAAAACTCAGCAAACTAGTAGTAGAAGAGAACTTCCTTAAATGAATAAAGGGCATCTACACAAAACTCACAGCTAGCATCTTGCTTAATGGCAAAAGATTGAATACTTTTCCCCTAAGATTATAAATAATGCAAAGGTGACTGTTCTCACAACTTCTCATTGACTTTGTACTAGAGGTTTTAGCCTTTGTAATAAGGGGATAAAAACAGACAGAAATGCCATCCAGTCTGCAAAGAAATAAAACTATCTTTATTCACAGATGACACAATTACCTGTGTAGAAAATCCTACAGAGACTAAAAAAAGGTGCTACAACTAATAGATAAATTTAGCAAGAGTATAGGATACAAAGTCAACATCTAAAAAATCAGTTATGTTTTTTATACTAGTCAAGCAATTATAAAATTTTTTAAACATTTTAATTAATCGAAAATATGAAATAGGAAGATATTTGACAAAAGATGTTCATGGCCTATCCACTAAAAACTAAAGAGTGTACTGACATGCTGAAAATAAATTAAACAAAACCTAAATGTAGAGCTATGTCATGTTCATCAACTGGGAGACTCAATATTGGATAGATGTCAATTATCCCAAATTGGTCTGTATATTTAGTGCAATTCCAATTAAAATTCTTATAGAAACTAAGTTGACTTTAAAATTCAGATAGTAACACCTTAAAAACAACCTTAAAAACTAGGAACAAAGTTGGAAGACTTACACAATCCAACTTCAAGGCATTATTAAGCTATAATAATGAAGACGTTGTAAAAAATATCAATAAGGACAGTGTAAAGATAGAAAAATCGATCAATGAAACAAAATAGAGTCCATAAATGGACCCATACAGATTTGGGCAGTTGAATTTTAACAAAAATGCAAAGGTAATTCAGTGGAGAAAAGATAGTCTTTTCAAAATATGGTGCTGAAACAACTGGATATCTATATGCAGAAAAAGTGACTCTCCGTCCATACCTTACAGACACACACATACTTTATTAAAAAACACATGTTCACCTCTGTCACTTAGGATCTGGCACTCAATGCCAACACAATGCATAATCTAAATGCCGATTGTTATGACTAACACCATTCAGGCTCCCAGAGATTCTCAAAAGAATTTCTTCCGCCCATCAGAATACCGGGAAGATTTATAGGTCATGCCCTGCCAATATCAGAGATAGACACTTTTTTAGAATGTAGGAAAGATTTAAGTAACAAAGCACGTATGTAAAGAGAAAAGACAAGTTAATCAACTCCTAACTTTCAGCATGAATTCAATGGATTCTTGCATAAAAAATTATTATTTTCCAGTAGTGCTGAGTGTACTTTTTCTTGCTTCATTTATATTCCCAGTAGTGGTTCTAGAGGTACTCACAAATTACTAGATTCCACAATAGTTGCTCATGATGGCTAAGGAGCATTTTACAATATTAAACCATTCATATTATTCTTAAATTCTATATGGGACTAGACGTAATATGCACGAAATGTAATTTTGATTCTTCATCAGGGCAAGTAAACATTAAATTCTAGAACTGTGAATAGTTTTAATAAAAACTATGTTTAAAAATATAGTAAAATATTTAAAAATATAGTAAAATATTTAAATGTTTTAGACTTATTTTTTATTTAAAATTTTGATAGTTTAATTATAGTTTGTATTTTGCCTTTTATTTTAGTTAAGAAGAAATAAATAACTTTGGAATACAGATATGAAAGATAATTTTAACTTTTAATATTAATTAATTTTGGTAAAAACATATTCAAATTCAATATATTTGAACACTTGTATTTCACTTAAATACATTTAAATTTTTACTACTGTAAATCTTTGAGCATGTGTAAAGTGAAGATCATGCTAGAAACAGAATAGCAAATTAGAACTCAAAAAAGAAGAAAAAACTGAAAAGAAAAAGTAATAGAAAGATATTCAGAGATAATCTGCTTACGTTTCTAAATAATGGAAGCAATGAAAGTAAACAAACTTCTGTCAAACATGACCCAAAATAGAATTTGAGAAAAAGACATTAGAATATCTTTACTTAACGAAGCCTTACTTCTTGCTCAAAGCAATAAAAACAAGAAATTTTTGTCAAATCCACAATTTGAACACATCAGATGAAACTCTTGCAATTTCATAATAAACAAAAATTTGATCGCTATTCAAAACAATGGCAATGAAAAGAATTGATCTAATTCACAACTCAGAAGCAACAAATTAAATCTTTCCCAATAAAAGAAGAAAATTGTATTCATAAAATTGGGATATTAGATGGGAAAGAAATCTCTCTCTATAGCTTTCCTCTGTTTACTGGACAATGATCCTAGGAGATGGCGCCCACATGCTTCTCATAGCAAGAGAATACTTCTCACAAAACACAATCCAATGTGAACTAATGTTTAGAATTTTCCATTGACAAACATGAAAGAAGACTTAACTTCCCTTAACACTAAATTTTTTTTAGAGAAAATGATATTTTAAAGTCAAATCTGCATGCGAAATATGCAGTAAGGTGACATTCCAATGAGAAGATTGAAACAAGGAAACAAAAATAATATAAAGGAAAGGATTCACATAAAACTAAGCCCGCAAATAATTTTTATAATCTATCTTCTGGCAGTTATAGTTCAAAGGCCCAGTGATGTCACTGAGGACCACCAGGTCCTCTGCATGTCTCTGCTTCTCTGTCTTGTTCTTAGATGACCTCTCCTTGTGGTACCAAGTGACTGTGTCTTAGTCAACTATATGTTTACAGTGCCTGGGACATAGTAGGTTCTTCAAGTGTCCTTGTAGAATGAATAACTGAATGAATGAGTTTATTTCCCGGTTTTTCATAGAACTACAATGGAAGTCCAATCAGCCTGACAAACTAAGGCTTTTAATACCAAACTTGGCTCAGAGACCTTTGGGTGCTAAGATGACTGACTCTGAGAACTGTCTAAATCTGGGCAAACCACTGTCCTGTGGGTCACAATGGGGCTTGGGAAGGTGCCAAATTAGTTGCTCCTAGTAGATACCTTTCATCCTTTAAGCTCGAGCCTCTTCCCTCTTAGGAATCCACCTTCGGCCCCAGCTCTTGGTCTCCTGAGGTCTCCCCATCCTCTTATGTTCTGGTGTGTACATATTTGTTTACATCCTCACCTGTTCACACCTTATCTATCCACCTACACCAGAGGTCTCTTGAGTACAGGGGCTGTGGTTTGTGCAGCACTTCATATTTTGCATACCTTATTAATATCTGCATTTGAGTTTGGGTTCAATGATTACCTCCCTGGTAACCTGAAGCGAGGCCATCGCATTCTGAAAGCTCAACTCTCCTGATTTATAAAATGTCTCCTAAGGTCCCATCTAGCTCTCACAGTTCTCTGGTTCTTTTTGGATGGTTTTGGGGGCTTAGAAAAGATATAATGAAAAACAAAAGGCGTGCTTTAAACAGTAGTTATCAATTGTTCATGGAAAAGATTATAGCAAAAACGCAAGAAGAGAACAAAGATAGACTAATGGTGAAGAAAAGAAAAAACAGAAGCAAGAAGGCTCAAGCCAACATAATAAAAGTCCTTAGCCTGGCAACTGCAGGGATGTTGTTTACAGAAATAAGACATCCGTGAAGGTCACCAAACCTTCCTGGAACTGAAGCTCCAAGTGTAGGGGCTATGACATTGTGGGGGCTGGTGGGTTTACACCATTGATGAAGTCACCCACCCTTTTAACTCCTTGGTTGTTCTATAGAAATTTAATGTGTCCCCCATGTAATTTGAAATTTTCTAATAACCACATTATAAAATGTAAAAGGTAAAATTAATTTTAATAACGTTTTAACCCAATATATCTAAAATTAGTATTTCAACATATCATAAAATTTTTAAAACTGTTAACAAGGTATTTTACATTTTTTTTTTATACTTAATCTTTAAAATTCAGTGTGTATTTTACATTGACAGCACATCTCAATTCGGATTAGCCAGATATCAAGAGCTCAATAGCTGCATGGACAGCCCATATCTAAATGATGTGGAATTTTGGATGCAAGCATTCAGTCATATTTCAAATGCCAGACACTATTCTAGATTCTGAGGATAAAGCGTGAATAAAGCAAGAACGGTCTCTTTTCTCATGGGATTGAAATTTTTTGTATGAGACACAGGACATAAACAGATTTCTTTTTTATTTCAGATAGTGATAAGTGCTATGAAAAAGGAAAAACAGGGTAACTCGATAAAAAGCAACTAGCGGAAAAAAAGGTAGAAATAACTTTAGATAAAATGATCAGAGAGATTCTCCAAGAAGGTGGGATTTGAGCACAGATCAGAAAAACAAAGAGCCAGTCAAGTGAACACCTGAGGGTGAAGCATTCCAGGCCGAATAGTGAGTTAGCATAAATGCCCTAGGGTCAGAATAAGCTTGTCTGGGCTTGAGGAGCAGAAAAAGGACAATGTGGCAGGAGTGTGGGAATGGAGGGGACAGTGCTAAAGGAGAGGTCAGAGAGGCAGGCAGCTATCAGAACATGGAGGGCGGAAGCTCTCTGCTCTGGCTTCAATACAGAATCGGTTCTACAGCTTCTAGAAAATACTCATGCTGAGCCCCCTAACCCCTCACCCTGAGACTGATTCAATTGGTCTGTGGAAAGTCCAGGTGATTCTGAAGCACAGGCAAGGTTGAGAGTCAC
>NW_011888847.1:2544823-2547364 GCF_000151845.1 Pteropus vampyrus | reverse complement strand
TGACCCTTAATGAGGTGAAATTCACACAACAAAAAACTAACAGCTTTAAAGTGTACTATTTAGTGGCATTTAGCATATTCACAATGTTGTGCAACCACCACCTCTAATTCCAAAACACATTCATTATTCCAAAAGAAAACCCCATGCCCACTAAGAAATCAGTCTCCACCGAGCTCCACCACCCGTAGTAATCACTAACCTACCTTCTGTCTCTAAGGAGTTACCTATTCTTGACATTTCATATAAATGGAATCATACAATATGTGACTTTTGCCCCTGGCTTCTTTAGCTTATCATAATGTCTTCAAGATTTATCCATGTTGTAGCATGTAACAGAATTTCTTTCCTTCTTGTGGCTGAATAATATTCCATTATTTGTATATACCGCATTTTGTTTATCCATTCATCCACTAATGGACATTTGAGTTGTTTCCAGGTTTTGGCTATTGTGAGTAGTGCTGCTATGAACATGCCTGTACAGTTTTTGTTTGATCCTGTCTTCAATTTTGGGGGGGGATGGTATATACCTAGGATTGAAATTGCTGGGTCATATGGAATTTCTCTCAACTTTTTGAAGAACCACCAATAGTGGTATTTTCTTTTTGCTTAAAATTGTACATATTGTATTTCTGTCACTTTTATCAAGAGTCCTGCTGTTATGGGCTCAAATCAGCTTTCTAGTCCATTCAGCAACCCATCAATTCCTTTGCAAATACCTGGTCAAAAACACCTCAACAGCAGCAGCAGGATGGAACACTGGGCCAGTCCTGTCACCTTGTCCTGACTCTACCTGTGCTCCACCCTACCTGCCCTCCTTTACACCCCATTGCTTGCTCCTAGCACACTCCTGCTCCCTTCAATGCTGGCTAGGGCTTGCCACTCTTCTTGGCTCCTCCCCATTCCCATTAACTGACGCACCCTGTTATCACCATCTCCTTGTCTCTTCTACCTCAACTGCGACCCACCACAAGTCCCCATAAAGCCTTCTCCCCCAGGACCCCACAGCCTGTGGTATTCCCATCCTCCTGAGTACACCCACAGCCCATATTATTACAGTTCGGCTCTCAGTTTTGTCATTTCTGCATACTGTTCCTATAATTCAGGTATCAGTTAGCTCTGCCACTCCTTTCTCTGATGGCCCCTATAGGCTCCAGCAGTGCAGGCACCCGGTGCAGCACATACAGATAGCTGATATGAAGCAACAACCTCTCTGACGCAACAGCCTCCACCTCTGCAGGGAACACAGATCTCCTATGTGATCGCAGTGTATTTCTTCTCCTCTCTAGACTTTTTAAAGTACAAATGATATTTTCCAGTGCCAACCTCACAGCCAGAGGTATTTTGAACAACCAAAGCAATAAAGAACAATGACAGTTAATAGTTGTTTTTGAGCACAACAACCCTTGTAGGGGTTAGACCAATTTTACAAATGAAGACATGAGACTGAGAGATTAAGAAAGTACCAGAGGTCAACCTGCTATCAGTGCTAATGATGGATTCCGATCCAGACCAGTCTGACTCCAAATTCTAGATTCTTTTCACCACATGAAACTAAAATTGCATTGAAACTGCAACAGATTAGACTATATACTGGCAAAACAGCAAGAAAACAAAATTGTACCTTATACTCAAGATTGGTGGAATTCTTTTGAAAAGCAGCTTGGCGATAGTATCTATCATTCCTACTACTTGACCTTCATGAATTTATTTTCAGGATATAGATTTTATAATATGAATAAGTACATGCATGGGTATTCATTTCTGTATTATTTGCAACAGCAACGAATTGGGAGCAATCTCGAAATCCAAATTATAGGGGATTGTTTAAGAAAATTATGGTGTTAAGTCAAAGCAATAATATCCAACAATAGTTAGCAACTGGAAACAATTCCCAGCCCCCAATCCCCACTCCCAAGAGACATGTGGCAGTGTTTGAAGACATTTTCTGTTGTCCCAGTGGAGGGAGAGATGAGTTCTATTGGCATCTAATAGGGAGAGGCCAGAGACAGTGCTAAACATTCTATAATGCATAGGATAGGCCCGAAAATGCCCATGGTACTGAGGCTGAGATATCCTGTTTTACAGAAATTAAGTATTATTAGTACAAAAACTTTATGACTTGATGTTAAGAGCAAAAGAATTCTAAATTTGGGGTACACTATGATTTTAACCATGGAAAACTATCTTGCATATGAGGGAACACCAGATGGAAACATGGAAAACCAAAAAAATACATTGGTGGAAATAGAGATAAGTCTTTTTCTTTGAAAAATTGTCTTTAATAATATTATTTTTTATACTAAACAAAAATTAGAAAAAATTGAAGCAGAACCTGCTACGGGTATGATTTGCAATTGTTATTATCTAGATCTAACATTGTACATGGCACATTTTTGTGCTCAATAAATACTTTTGGGGAAAAAAATGTAATATTTTAAACAAAAGATGTATAAACAGAACTGAAACTAGCTTACACAAGAAATGTATTAGTACATGTGACTCAAAATAAAAGGAGTAGATCTGGCTTCAGGTCAGAAGGAT
>NW_011888847.1:2540750-2544773 GCF_000151845.1 Pteropus vampyrus | reverse complement strand
TTTTACAAATGAAGACATGAGACTGAGAGATTAAGAAAGTACCAGAGGTCAACCTGCTATCAGTGCTAATGATGGATTCCGATCCAGACCAGTCTGACTCCAAATTCTAGATTCTTTTCACCACATGAAACTAAAATTGCATTGAAACTGCAACAGATTAGACTATATACTGGCAAAACAGCAAGAAAACAAAATTGTACCTTATACTCAAGATTGGTGGAATTCTTTTGAAAAGCAGCTTGGCGATAGTATCTATCATTCCTACTACTTGACCTTCATGAATTTATTTTCAGGATATAGATTTTATAATATGAATAAGTACATGCATGGGTATTCATTTCTGTATTATTTGCAACAGCAACGAATTGGGAGCAATCTCGAAATCCAAATTATAGGGGATTGTTTAAGAAAATTATGGTGTTAAGTCAAAGCAATAATATCCAACAATAGTTAGCAACTGGAAACAATTCCCAGCCCCCAATCCCCACTCCCAAGAGACATGTGGCAGTGTTTGAAGACATTTTCTGTTGTCCCAGTGGAGGGAGAGATGAGTTCTATTGGCATCTAATAGGGAGAGGCCAGAGACAGTGCTAAACATTCTATAATGCATAGGATAGGCCCGAAAATGCCCATGGTACTGAGGCTGAGATATCCTGTTTTACAGAAATTAAGTATTATTAGTACAAAAACTTTATGACTTGATGTTAAGAGCAAAAGAATTCTAAATTTGGGGTACACTATGATTTTAACCATGGAAAACTATCTTGCATATGAGGGAACACCAGATGGAAACATGGAAAACCAAAAAAATACATTGGTGGAAATAGAGATAAGTCTTTTTCTTTGAAAAATTGTCTTTAATAATATTATTTTTTATACTAAACAAAAATTAGAAAAAATTGAAGCAGAACCTGCTACGGGTATGATTTGCAATTGTTATTATCTAGATCTAACATTGTGCATGGCACATTTTTGTGCTCAATAAATACTTTTGGGGAAAAAAATGTAATATTTTAAACAAAAGATGTATAAACAGAACTGAAACTAGCTTACACAAGAAATGTATTAGTACATGTGACTCAAAATAAAAGGAGTAGATCTGGCTTCAGGTCAGAAGGATCAAAGAGTTCAAACCATGCTATCTTCAACCTGGTATGTTTTGTGATTTCTCTTTTACTTTGAAACTACCGCCACACACCCATTCTCTAAATGTAGCCCTTATCCTTTACTGCACCCAGCCTCCTTGAGCAGATAGGGGACAGAAAAGGCACAAAGGGCTCCAGGCTTAACATCATTTTGAGTATCCAGCTATGAGTTCAGAGAAAGAGAAAATTATTTCAGCTTCTTTAGAGAAAATCTCAAAGAAGGTTTCTGATGGCTGTGTTTGGGCCACACATTTATCCATTGGTCTAATTGCTATGGTTAAATGCTGTTAATAGAAAATAGGAACAAAACTGGCAGAAAAGAGGGCTAGCCAGACAAAAATCAACAACGTCCACTATCCTTGTGAATTAGCAAAGTTTTGAATATTTGAAAACATCTAGTGATACAGACATAGGAGGTATGAGAACAGCCCAAAATGTTTTAGGTTTCACGTTATGAAAAAAATAATGAAGTCTACAGTCATGCTACCCAGAACAAGCCTGATCCCGTCTGATCTCGGAAGCTAAGCAGGGTTGGGCCTGGTCAATACTTGGATGGGAGATTACCTAGGAAGACTAGGTGCTGTAGGCATAAAAAACAAAAAAATAAGGGATTGTAAGCTGACAAGGTCCTTGCAATCTGTGAGGTCAACCAAGGGTTGCCTTGCCTAAAAAAATAAAATAAAATAATGAGATATTGTGGTGACTGCTTTTCTTTGCAACCAAAGAGATAGGATCATGGAATCATAGAGCCGAAGAGGCCTTAAAGAGTGTCTTGATCAACCATCTTGCTTCTGTAGATATAGGCAGTATAACAAATGTATCTTTTTTTGGAAGCCTATGGCATGCCTAGTCCTAGGCTAGACCCTGGATACCTGGATGAGAGGGAGAGCCCATCCTTGTCATCCAGGTCAGCCCTCCATGGCAGAATGTGACACGAAGATGGACTTTGACCTTTAAGGCTATTCATTGAACTAAATCTCAGAAAGGATGGACCTAGTAAATGAACTGAAGGAGGTATTATTTAAAGCAATGGCTTTCGAATTTTTTTGATGTCGACTCAATGAAAAACACATTTTAGATTGCAATTCTGTATACATACAACACATATACACATAACTGAGGCAAGGCTAGGCTAACATGTAGTGACTGACCTCTGTGACACATAGCTTTTGGGGCTATGAGACAGGTTGGAATAGATGCAGAACTAATTCCTGTGGGCAACTTTGCTGCTTCTCTTGGCCCACTCTGTGTGGAGGTTCAGTGGATTTTAATGCTGGCTCCAATCCTGGTTAGGCTTGATAAAACTTGCCCTTACTACATGTGATACAAGCTAATACTTTTTACTTTATTCTATTTTATTTTTTTAAATATATTTTTGACAATATATAAACTGACTTCAAGTCAAGACCCACTGATGATTTGGAACCAGATTTGGAACATATTAAGAGAGGCTTAACATGTATTATTAACAAGGCTCTCTTTTAGTCCAACATGTGGGTGGTACTTGAAGTTTCCACAATCGGACTCACCATCAGGGACTGAGACATTCCCAGATATCCCCTTTAAAATGTAAATATCTTAATCTGGAGAGATAAGTAATCTATTAAAACCTACTAAATACTCTACTAAAACTGTAAGAGTGATACTGTTAGCACTACCTGGAGAGGTAATGCTGATGGGGCTGGGCATTAGCAGTCAACTAAGAAAGCTGAATGATATACAGACATTCTTTCATTTATTCATGCATTTATTCATTTATTTAAAAGCTGCTTAAATTATTTGAGCTTCTGTTTTCTTGTTATAAATAGGACTAAAATTGCTACATACCATCAAACTCCTGTACCTAGATATGAACATACATTGCCTTATGTGATGCTCCCAACAGGCCTAGGCACCTATTAAGAGCCTGTGATAAAATGTCTTATTGTTCCCAACTCTTGGCTCCCTTCCTTGAAAGATGTTCCTACGTCCCACCATTCCCATGTGACTTAAGTGCTTTCCTGTAGGTGGGGTTCACATCAGGCTTGGCCACATAACTTGCTTGGGCCAATGGGATGAATGAAAAAGCCTTAAGGACAATGCAAGTTTCTTCCAGTTCTCTTGTTCTCTGCAGCCATGACTCATCTCAAATCAGGGCTTCCCCATCAGCGGGGGCCACCAGGTGAGAAGACACATGGAGCACAGCCACAGCTGACCTAGTGTGTTCATAACGTGAAAACAAATCTATGTTTTATAAGTCACTAAGGTTTGGGGGTTACTTGTGACCACAGCAAAACTGATTAATAGAGACCCATAAACAGAAGAAGTAGGAAAAATAGAAAGAGAACAATGCAGAACAACAGGAGGAGGGGAGGAGACATTTTTGAGTACCTATTGGTTCTTAGAATCACATTAACATCTGTGAGAAATATATAACCAAGGTTAGAATAGATATATGTGTTGCCCTATAGAAGTTTAAAATCTAGTTGGAGTGGAAAAATGGCCTAGCCACAAGGACAGCAGAATTTAAGACCAAGCATGCTCCAGACCTAAGGCGGTGGTACTTCCAGGTGTGAAGGAATAACTGTTAGTGATGTGGAGAGAACGTAGAGGACTTGAGTGAGCCTTGGGAGGCTGCTATAGGCTGAGCAAAGGGCACAGAGCACAGGCATGAGGACATCTCAAGAGGAGAGGCCATGATTGAGGATGACATTCTCAGCTTGAGGAAATCATGGCTTCTCCTAGGGGTCATGGCAAGTACCTCTGCCTCTTCATCAGGATTGTACAGAGCTCACTGGCCCCCCTGTCTCTTTAGTGGATGAAATATAGAATTAATCAGTGACCTGCAAATATGAACTGAGCCAAAGAGATGCATGGAACTCTGGATGCTCTGCCCTGC
>NW_011888847.1:2529580-2539495 GCF_000151845.1 Pteropus vampyrus | reverse complement strand
CATCAGGATTGTACAGAGCTCACTGGCCCCCCTGTCTCTTTAGTGGGTGAAATATAGAATTAATCAGAGACCTGCAAATATGAACTGAGCCAAAGAGATGCATGGAACTCTGGATGCTCTGCCCTGCGGGGATGAGGGGTAGTGTTCAGAGCAGTTGCTGGTCCCCCCAGAAGTGAGGCAGACTGGGACTGTGAGGTCTTGGCAAAGGGTGTGTTTAGTTTGGGTTGCAACTCTAATCATCTGCCCAGTGTGACTACATTTCTAGTCAGTGGGCCTGGATTTTCTTTTCTAGACCATCTCCTTGATTTTCTGAAAAAGATGAACCTTATGGCCTGAGTGTATTGCCTGTGAGAGTTAGAAGAAAGTTTCACAGAGCTGAGATGTAAACAGCTGCTAACCTTTGCTCTCTGAGGAGAATGCCTCCCCTTTGCTCTTTCCTCTGGAATTTTCTACATACCACACTGACTTTCATTAAAGGAGAATAGGCTTTTACAAACTTAGACTTGCCCTGACCTGCTCTGAAAGGGATTTATGCCAGGTACAGATATCCATACAGTAAAATTAGAGTTTCATTTCAATGAGAATTTTGTGGTGAAAGAAAAATAAAGTAGGCAAATGAGATAAAGCAAGAAATAGGATACAATGCTAGATAGAGATAGGACCACAAATTTGACAGTATGCCTCCCAGGTCAAATACACAGAATATTGGTTATAAGTTTCCTGGTTTCTAAAATGTAAATACAGGTGCCCAGACAAAGCGCAAGTGTACTGGTACTAAAACTAGGGAGAATTTTCTCCCTGCTCTAATGTAATACATTGAATTCCACCTTCAATAGTGACCCACAATGAATATAACAGGTTTCAAGGGGGCTATTCTTCAATAGACTAATGACACAGGTCAAAGTTCAATTCATCAGAATAATTATTTGAAGACCAAGACAATGTAGTCCAAGCCTGCAGCCATCTAATGGTGTCCCTTTGACCCAAGAATAATATTTGGAATATAGAGAAGCAGATGAATGACTTATCCTTCAAGTAATCCTCCATGAACATTATTTTTTAAAAATAAGCTTCTGCTCAGAATAGAGCTGCAGAGTTTGAAGTTATACTATTAAAATCAAGGAAAAGCCTGAAGTTCAGATAATCTATTGTTTCTACTAAAGGAAGGCTGGATATGCTTTGGCCATAAGCCAAGTGGAGGTTGAGGCCGAAGTCCTCCTCCACCAAGTTAAGGAGCCTAACCAGGATTGGAGCCAGCATTAAAATCCACTGAACCTCCACACAGAGTGGGCCAAGAGAAGCAGCAAAGTTGCCCACAGGAATTAGTTCTGCATCTATTCCAACCTGTCTCATAGCCCCAAAAGCTATGTGTCACAGAGGTCAGTCACTGCATGTTAGCCTAGAAAATATTCAGAGCAACCGTTATCAATTGCCTGCTAAGGCCACAAAACATTTAATAAAGTGATCAGGACATTTAGAATCTTAATACCAATTCATGAATAAAAGACACTGCATGGCCTAACAAAAACTAGCTATACACAGTTATCTTTCTAAGTCATAGAATGAGAGTGCTAGTGTGAGAAAGAAGGGGGAAGAGTTATACCAATGTTTAAAAAAAAATGTTTGGAGATCACTATGCATTATTGTTGTTGAAAATAGATACTTGTCCTGCAAAGTCTTCTGATGACATGAAAAGAAAGTTCTAAGAAAAATTTTTTTAAGCCTACAGCACCTGTTATTACTAGGTGGTCTCCCATTCAGATGTGAACCAGGTCTGACCCTGCTTAGCTTCCGAGATCAGATGAGATCAGGCGTGTTCTAGGTGGCATGGCCGTAGACGAAAGTTCTATGAAATTGTCATTTGTTTTTCCCTCAGTGCCACTGTCCACAGTTCCTAATAAACCCTGAAAGTCTGTTTCACATTTTCCTTCCCACACAGGCATCATGCTGACAGTCTGGCCTTTCCAAACCACCAGGCAACTTCAACTGAACTGATTATATTTTAATTAAGTCTAGTAGACCAGTCCTAATCCCAAGAAACTATGACATTGTCCCCATCAGAAATCACTACCCTCATTTGCCAAGCTGGACTCATCCCATAGGCAAGTGAAGAAACAAAGTTTTTCCTGTTATTCGTCAGGAGCAATGAATTTAGAACATAATTCAAATTACCCTTAAGTGCCTTAAGAGGGAAGGATTCATTTATATGCTTTTGATTCCCCATGACACCTAGTAGTGTACACTGTAGAAGCTCAATAATTGCTGTCATTTGCTGACTACTTACTTTATTAGCGGTACTGCACTTGAAGCTTTACATAATTTATTTCATGCATACATTGTCATTCGTTCTAACAATTCTCTTAGAACGGTACTAATATCCCCATTTTATAATGGGGAAATAGAGGCTCTGGCAAATCCACTGACTCATCCAAGACAAAACAGCTCCTAAGTAGCAGAGTTGTAGGCTTTTATCCCAAGACTGCCTGAAACTAAAGCCTTAGCTCTTTCCACTCCACTGTGCTATCTCCTAAAAACACCTCATGAAAGCTACAGGCTCCTCCAGTGAATGGTGAACCAATGATAGAAGTCAGAGGTGGGCAAACCACGGTTCAATCACACATAAACCTTCTAACGATTACAAAGTCCAACAACAAAATTGACCATGAGGTAGTGAATGCTTCATCACAGAAACAACTTTCTAATTGAGATAATATAGAAGGGATCGCTACTCCACTTGAACAGCTAGACTAGATGATATCAATATCTAAAATCAAAACACAAAGACTGAAAGTCAGATTCTGAGAAATGAGGCCAAAGCGGAATTCCAGGTCCCTGTCATTAGTACCTTATACATGAAACACTGTGTTTCAGGAGACACAGAGATGAAAAAGACACAATTCCTAAAGTAGGGGAAGGGTTATAATTTGAGCTGAGTATTAAAGAAAAATAGGATTTCAGAAAATGAGAGTGGAAAAGAGTTCAATGTTATGCCTAGTCCCTAGTAAAAGGAACAGAATATTCAAACTCAGAATGTTGAGAGAGTATTGAAAATGTTTAGGAAAATAGAGAATACATCATAGAAATAGCGAGAGAGAAGCATAGAAGGGTCATGTGAGGCCATGTTATAGAGAGCTTTGAATGACGAAGGGACCTAGATTTTAGTGGATTATATTTGGCAATCATTGAGGCTTTTGAACAAGGGAATTATTTATTCATGGCTATGGCTTAAACAGAACAATCTGAATCCTCAATTAAAAAATATTATCCAAAATAGAATCCAAAAATGTATGAAACAAATTATATACCAAGACTAAGTGGAATTGTTTTCCAGGTATGCAAGGCTGGTTAAACACTCAAAAATCAATCAATGTAATCCACAACATCAACAGGCTGAAGAAGAAAAATATAATTATATAAATCAATTCAAGAAAAACATTTGACAAAAATCCAACATTCATTTATAGCAAAAACACTAAGTAAACTAGGAATAGAGAGAAACTTCACCAGCTTGATAAAGAACATCAACAACAACAACAAAAAAAACTACAGGTAATATCATGTTTAACGGTGAAAAATAAGTGTCTTCCCGCTCAGATCAGGAACAAGGCAAAGATGTCCACTGTCATCATTCCTTTCATAATCATAGTGGAAGTCCTAGCTACTAAAATAAGACAAGAAGAGGAAGTGGGGGCAGGCATAAAGATGGTAAAGGAAGAAATGAAACTGTCTTCATTCACAGATACCATGATTACCTATGTAAATAGATCAATCTAGCATTCACCATCAAGAGACCCTTACTAATTTGGTAGCATAATTTTGAATCAAGAGAGTGAACTAATTTCTCAAGCTCGAGTAGAGACCTGCCAGAGGCCACATTAAAATAAATTTAAATTTAAATTAAAAGCAAACAAAGCCAATTTAAATAGCAAACTTGAGCTGAGTTGATATAGATGTTAAGGCATGAGATAAAAAGTGAGAAATTTCACTAAATGTCAGCTATCAAGTTATCTGTTCTGTTTAGGCAAACTCAGGAGCACTCTCTCTCCTCCTCCACCCCAGAAATTGACTTCTGTTCTGTTCTGGAAGGTAAAGCATAACGTGATAGCTGTGTACTAATAAGCTGCTTTATAAAGGCAATATATTTATTTCATCTTCTTCCTTATCTTCTTCCAGGCTCAGTCCAAGCAATTAGGATAACACTAAAAACAAAAATGGCCACAGTACAATCCAACATTTCCATATTTCTGTAATGGTTTCCAAGAGAATAGGTCCTTGTATATCTATCAAAATAGAGCAGAAAGCTTTAGAACAATTCAATCAATGAGAATGTAGTTCAGTACTGACAACGTGTAAGACTCAGTAGAGAATAAAAAGAAGTCTAAGACAGTTATAGCATGGTGAAAGACAAAAAAGTAGAATTTTTAGAGTCAGATGAACCAACCTGAGTTTTGAGTCTTGCACCGTTACCCCCAGCCATGTGACAAGTAAGTTTCTTAATCTCGGAGCCCTCAACTTTCTCGCTTTTGCCATGAAAATAATAATATCTATCTAATGTTGTGAGAATGAAATCTGAAAATACACATGAACTTGGTTGGATGCAAATGGCTAAACAAATGTTTTGTTTATCCAGCTGGTAAGGCAAAACCTACATGTGAGAGCATTATGTAGATGAGAGTTACAGGCAGTACAAAAAGCAGAGGGAGAATTCTGTGGGCTGGGTTGGACAGCAAAGGCATCCCGAAGGACATGAGATTCCAATTGAATCTTAAAAGATTCAGAGTAGAGTTCGGACAGGGAAGAGAGGAGAGTTGCTGGCATAAAGGAGGCATTCAAAAATAATTACTGAATGAGTGAATGAGTGAATGAATGAATGAACGAAAAGCATAAACAAAAGAACAAACTGGAATGTCCGATCAATATTGCAGAGGCAGCGAGTAGACCAAAGATTAAAATTAAAGATGGTCTTGACTCTGCAGAAATTTTATTTAAATATCTCTCTGACCTATCTGTGGCCTGCATATTTGGGTGAATACATTTCCTGTAGCCCAAGTGAGACAAGACAACTCTTGCACCTGCTGACATATTTAAACCTATACATTATCTCAACGGCCACTGTTCTCTTTTGCACGGCACCTAGAATGCTAAAGTCAGCTTCCTCCACAAACCACAAGGCAAAAGATTCTCATGGGGAAAAAAAAGGTGCCAAGGCATCTTCTGTCTTTGGTGTTTTGTTTTCAAAATGAAGCTTTCAGGTAAGACTAATGGTCGAAGGGACAAAGCAGTTGAGGGTTGGGAGGAGGTGCAGAGGTAGAGTTTGAGAACAGGTAACGGAGAGAGGTGGAGGCAGCAGAAATTGATGGGAAGGACCCTAGAGATCTGGGCTCTGCTTTAGGGCATGTTGTTAATCTCTCTGTGATCTTGGGCAGGTCACTTTACCTCTCTGGACATCAGTCTTGTTATATGAGCATCAGGAAGTAGATGGAAGTGACCTCCGAGAATCTTATAGCTCTTACATTCTAGAACTGCAAATGAAAAAGATCTTATTTTCTGTGCTGGGAAGAAGCGGGTCAAGCCAGCTCTGCTTTTCTAATGCTCCTTTATCCATTCTCTCCCTCAAAACCCCAAATGACCCAGAGAAGTAACTGCCATCATCATTAAAGAACCAATGAATAAAGGTTGGAGGAGTCACTGAGTCTGTTTTTTCCATATGTTATTCTTACTGTCCCATAAATGAGAAAAAGTCACCGCAGGAAGATTTCTGCTGGGGCTTTAAGTGGGATTGTTCATCACATCCTAATCTCAGAAACATCATTATGGGCACCACACTTTTGCTAGATGTTGACAGACTGGCATTTGCCTAGAGGAGATGAACCAGAATGGCAAAGGTCTAGCAACTTTGTCTGATGAGAAACAAGTAGGAATGAAGACAAACAGGCTGAACAGGAGCAGACTCAGAAGACGCATGATGATGACCACGACCAGCTGAAGGGTGGACAGAGAGGTTGGGTTTGTTTCGCGTTGCTCCACAGGACAGAATCAATGGCCACCAAAGGAACTTCCAAGGGAATCAGTTGACATCGCCACTGGAAGAGAATCTTGACCGCAATTAGAGTATCTAAGGGTATCTCATGGGGTTAGTGACGTTTCCCATCCCAGGAAATGTTCTAGGCCCAAAGCTCCATGCTCATCTTCCAGGAGAACTCAGAGAACATATATTCAATCGGGCGAGGGGTCAAGGCTCCTTCCCAATGCTGAGATTCTATGATTCCACAACAGAGGTGTATGCTGTGTGACTGTATTTACTGCTTTCCATTGATCTTCCAGGGGGCAGGGACTTCTAGGCTTTTGGTTTAAAGTTCCCTAATGTCCATCTTCTCTCTCACTCAGAAGTCACACCAATGTGATCAGAAACAAAATATTTCAGATGCAATTGAGATCATTAGTTAAAGGTCTTGTAAAGCCTTTGCAGAGTGAAAAATGCTTTATGTTTGGAATTTTCCTTTCAGATTATCATAGAGAGGGTCCCATCCTTCCCGTGCTCAACAGAAAATAAAATATAGTTACTTTTACACAGCATCCGAGCCAACCTAACACAGGGTAGTGGAGGGGATTCAGAACAAACTCCACAGCATCCAGGAGAACATACCATCTCAAGTGCCATCCAGAGAGGCAGAAAGACAACTGACTGTGGCCTGCTCTTGCACTGGTTTCAAGTTTCTTTGACCACTTCTAGAGTCTCTGGCCTAGCTTTCCTTTCTTAAATTGTTCCCTATTTGCACCCAAGACGTTCCTCATCAAGAAATCATTAAATATTACATGGCAATACTGTCTTATAAACAAACCACCTAACTGTCCATTGTAAGGGGAACATTTTATTAACTTTGAACTGCCCATGCATTGCAATATTATGCAACCCTGAGCAAAAATCAGTTAAAATTCATGAAGCAACGTGTAAAGGTGCCAAGGCAGGGGGAAAAACTGTACATATTTTAGGGTTATAATTCTACCAAATATTCCTGTATATGTACAATAATATAAAGAAAACTATTTAAGAAAAATAGATGAAATGACCTCAGGGGAGAATTATTTGAAGGGCAGGTTCTCCCTCTTCCCTTTACCCCCCGCAGGCCTGTATTTAAATTTTTCATTAATTTCTTAAAAACAATTGCCTGGCAATCAATAATATAAACAAACAATTATCTCAGCATTACCATTTTTTCCAGCACTACATTTTGAAGGCCAGTTTCCTTCCCTCACGACACACTCATATGCAAACGGGGGCTGGTTTGGTTAATCCGATTTTTATTTGAAGTTGCTACAGCTTGTTCACACTGAAGGTTACCTCATAAGAAAATAAGTCCTCCTTATTCAGCGGAGTGAAAGTGAGCATCCCCCGGCCCACCCACCTCTTTGGGTGCCTGCCTCTCTCTCTCCAATGGTGTCCCATGTGCTTGGTGTTCAATGGTGTATATTCCCTCTCCCAGACACGGGGTACATGCCCCAAGGGACATGATCCTCTCCTTAGTCTTAGATCCTGGGGCCCTTTATAAGGAGTTGGGGGAGGGGGGGAGGTACAGAAAATGACAACCTAGCTGAAGCAGGGATTGATATAGGGGCTGGATGAGGGTTCTCCTGGCTGCCCAGCCTTCTGCCAAGAACCATTCCTGGGATGAGAACTGCTGTTCTCAGGGAAAAGTGTTGTCTCCCCTACCACCCCCCACTTTGGGCTCCAGGGTGTGATGCCGTGTCTGTATATTCTGTACAAAGGTACTTGTCCTTTCTCTTTATAAACTGCATTCGACATGGATTAAACCAACAACAACAAAAAGTGAGCATCCCCAAACCAACTATGGCCAATTCCTGTGCCGTGTGCAGAATAGCAACAAAGACTGTTAAACAGTACCTGCCCGCAGCGGGCTGCCAGCATCCCTCTGCCCCGGGCATTTGAATAGCTGCTGCCCGCCAGCGGGCTAAAGCGGGCAGTCCTACATGCACTAACGAGTCCCAAAGTAGCTTTCACAATTCAGGATCTGGTCTGGCCTTGAAGTTGCCAGGTTCTAGAAACTTTGTTATTTCCTTTTTTATTCACTTGCATCATCAAAGGGATCAAACACATAATCATTTTTCCATATTTGAGCAGAACCCATTACAGTTGCTGAGAAGTGGTAATTGAGTTTATCAAATATAATTACCCCCACTCAACCCACCTCCTCCTCAGTTTGCCTCTCTCAATCAGGAAAAACTAACTCCATCTTTCACGAAGGACACTTACATATTTGAATGGCTTCCCGGGAGTCTTTGAGTGGCATATAATTACATTTAATTTAATTTTTTTTACATTAGTCCCTGAGGCTTTGATCCAAAGTCTTTATTATTCTGATATAAGGAAAATAAAGCTCCACCTCAAATTAAACATTTGCTTTTGCGTATGGTTTGTTTTTCACGGCACAACTGGTCTCTGTCAGCCTTTGGTTCCCAGCAGCCACTTCCAGGCTTGGCATCTTTTCCAGTTCCTTGTTTTCCCATCAGGTGTCAGATCACCAGGAGCCTGAGCACACACTCAGGTTTCAGGGGCACCTTCAGACCGCAAGGTCCCAGCTGACACATATGGGAATCTAACATCTCTTATAGTTTCCAAGTGAGAGGTAAATGATCATGACCTTGAATTTAGGGGATGGGGCATTAGTGTTGAAATAGACATGGATGGAGGAAAAGTAAAGCTCTCACGAATTTGTTTCAGGTAATCTACCCATGTAAGTCACAATCTGGCCAACTTTCCCTTTTTAAACTAACATTTATTAAGTACCTGCAACATGAGAGGACACTATATCTGTCCCCAAGTATACTATACCCAACAGTATTGCAAAAGAAAGATGAAAAATGGTAATAGCCGGAGGCCAAATGAAATTCGGGCTGTCGTAGAGGTGCAGAAAACATGCAGAGGAACCTCAGAAAGAAGGACAAACTCCTTGAGCCATTCCTCTTCAGCGTTAGGGCAAAACCCCTTCCCTCTGTGGTGGCCAAGCCAACCATCCCGTTGTCGCCGAACCTCCATTATCCAAATTCTTTAGGGGCTGCCTGAATCCTGCCTAACTTAGATTGAGGAGTTTATCACCCATAACCACTGACTTCCTTTTCACCCAATTTCCGGAATCGTCTCTGGGGCGATTTTTCATCCATGTTGAATGATACCCAACATCCCAGTCTCCCCGGGCCTCTCACACTCTCAGCTCCGGTGCTCTTCGCTTCCTTTCCAGACTGGGCTGCCCATGCCCTTGGTCCCACGTGGAAACCGCTTCATCTTTGAAGGCTTAACCTCTATACTCCACACCCAGATCACAAACTCTGATTCCTCCAGCGGTCACTCAGGTCCCCCTACTATACCTACCTCTGACCTCACCTTGACCTGAGCTCTTGACTCTACCTAGTTCTGCGCATCTCTCATCCTCTCCTGACTTCGCTTCCTTCTCCATCCAGCCAAGATCCTGGAGGGTTTCGCTTCAGTTGTTCTCTGAAAAACCACCTCAGTTTGGTCATCTGCTTGTCTTTCTATCACATTCACCCCATAAACCCCTAATCCTGGATTATTCTAAATATCCTCCTTCTATACCTTCTATAGGACTGCTGGAGAAAACCTCACCCGAATGAAGAATGATGCCGCGCAAGCTGACGGCACCAGCTTCTCCCTCGGCACTCTCCGCAGCTCCTCTCGTTCCCCTCGGAGTCTCTCCTACTTCTGTGTTTCCTCCTTCCCAACTCCACTTTCTTCCCTCTTACTTGACCCTAGTAGAAATGTAAATTAAAATCTCTCAACTTCCTGTCTTTTCATTGCCACTACCTAGAAATCTATCTCCATCTGCCCTCAGCACTACCCCTCCTCAGAGGAAAGACAATCTGGTGTTCAGATGTGTCCAT
>NW_011888847.1:2524407-2528730 GCF_000151845.1 Pteropus vampyrus | reverse complement strand
CCCTTTAGGCCGTTTCGCCCGCTACGCCTTTTGCCTGAAATGCTTTCCCCACAGATAGTCACATGGTCAACTTCTTACCACTGTCAAGTCTTAGCTTACCTGTAACTTCTGGCCGCCATATTTAAAATTGCAACATTCCCAGTTAACCCTTCACATGTGCGACTCTTTTTCCTCTTGCTCTCTCAAGTTTCAGACCTAAATAATCATCTGGTTACCAGAAAATCCGAAATTGAATGTGTCTAATCCTGCTCCTCTTTCAGATCCCTTTCGCAGCGAGCACAATTTGCTCAACTCTCCAGGCCAGAAACCAGGATGTCAGCCGAGACGACTCCCTCTCTCACCATCCACATCCGGTTGATCACCAGCCCTCTTGGGTCCACCCCAGTGCCATCTCCTAATCACCTCTTACTTGAGCGGCCATCGCAGGCTGCTCAGTCTCTTTGCTTCTAACCTTACTCCTCCAGCTCATCCTCCACCTTGTCTCAGCATGGTCACTGTCATGTTGCTTCCATGCCTCTCAGTCATCTATAGGGGGAAATCTGAACTCCCCTCAGGCAGGAATGCCAGGCCTTTCATGCAGGCCCTACATGTCTGTCTAGCCCCCAGCCACCCCCTCACCAACAGTCCTGAACTCATACTTGCAATCTCCCCTGAATGTGCCATGCCCGCTCATGCCTCTGAGCCTTTGTGCCTGCTTTTCCTGCCCATCTGTCTTTAGACATCTTGTTCCTCAAAGCTCAGGCATAACATCTTCCAAAAGCCTTCTCTGATTCCCGCAGGCAACCTGAAGCATTCCACTCCTTCTCTAGCCACATACCATACTTGCCTCCACCATGGCAATTACCTCTAGTCTTGTGGACCTCCCATGGTGGTTGTGTGGGTCAAGTGATAATAGGGAAATGGGCTTAGTAAACTGTAAAAGCTCAGATGTTAGTTATGGAGGGCTGGAGGGAGGCGCCAACAGTGAGAGATTAGAGGAAACAATTATGATACAATGAGATTACTATTATGGAGCTAGAGATGTGGAAATTGAGGCTCAAAGAACTTCGAGCTTCAACAAGAAGCAAAAAAAACTTGGATCTAAGCATCCTGGTAACTGAGGAGGAACACTCAGGGTTCAAGTACAGGAAAAAGAATCTAGTCTTGTTTATTTGTTAAATAAAAATGCTGTCACATAAGGAATTTGGTGCTTATAGAATGGATCCTGTAATAGAGGAGAGAGCTCTAGGCCGGGCTCTTAGCAATGCCTGTCAGAACTCTGCAACTGAACTTGCCCAGCAGGAGAGCTGCCACAGTCAGGAGGACAGAGAATCGAAGCCCAATACACAAAACTGAGGAAATCAAGCACACACCACCAAAACTCCAGTCCCAGGATCGGGGAGGCTCTGCCACCCCACCCCCATGCCATGACACCCATGGAGCTAGTGGCTGCACATTGAGTCAAACTACAGAAACATTCACACTGGTCACCAGCAAGAGCCAGCACAGCATGAAGTACTCCCTTCACCTTACCTCCAGACACCGCCTCCGTGCATCTGATGGTGGCAACTAATTTAAATCCAGATTCCCAGGAGCAGGGGAATCTGGGAAATGCCATTTTTGGCTTCTCAGCCTCTCAGGTACAAGACGACCGACAGAGGAAGAATTTGATTGCCAATCCAAGCATCCACCCCACAGCACAAAGGGGAATTGCATGAAGTAATACACTTCTTATTATGGACAAGGTCCTCCAAGGGGAGCAGAATGTTTGCTTGTTCGTTGTTTTTGAATAAAGAACTAAAAGACATTTTAGTTCCTGGTGGGGAGGGGGTTGGGGGAAGGAGGGATTAATTTTTCCTGATATGGACTACAGAAAGAAATTTCTCATGTGGGGCATTCCATAGTGGACATTTCATGATATTACAGTGCAGTGTCTTCAACGAAAGACAAGAGGGGACATTCATGTGCTGGTTCTTAAAGTGGCTTTTGCTAAAATGCAAAGGTATAACGTGGAATCAGGACCTCATTTAGCCTTGTATCTGTCGTTAGAGAGTCTGACCCTCAGGTCAGCCAGTTTCAAACTGTGCTCAGAGCCTGCTGTTTCTCAGAGGAGCCTGGGGACTCCGGGTCCCTTCTACCAGAACAGCTGGAGTTTATCTGTGCTATCCAAAGTCTGCATAAAATTCCCTTTGAAAAAAGGGTTTAATTTCCTTCAAAAATGTTTGAAGATTAGTCTTTGACCAGCTCTCATAAAAATTATTTCTTACAACTGGACAATGTTAGGTTTGACACTGACTCACAAGACTAGAATTCTGCTCAGCTGCTCAAGATTTCTTCAGAAACGTTTGTGAGGACCGAGATGGTCGATTTTGAGGTGGCCTTTTCCAGATGACAAATTCTATTCTTTTTTTTTTTTCACCATTGCCTACACAACCCAGGTCCAGGATGGGACTGCGACACAAAATAAATTGCAGAATATCAAGGTACAAAAGAAGCTGGAAAGTTGTCCATCTAGGGCCCTAATTTTACAAGTGAGAAAACTGAGGTCTGGAGGGAGGAAGGGACTGGTTAGCCACAGCGGGGGGCCCTCCTTTCTCCACCCAACTCTGCCGTGTGGGTACTTAACACCTATTTTCTGCCAGTTCTATATTTAATCAGTGTCTTGCCTGCATCTGCAACTCCTTTTGAATTAAAATGCACCTGTCATAATGTTAGCAGTGTTCTCATGCAGGGTGCTGAGCATTTACCAGAAATTAGTGATTCTAAGAAAACTGCAGCAAATAAATGTCTCCATCAATCATATGAGCAGCTGTCTGAAAGCACCTGAATGCTTCTGCTGCCTTCTGCTTTTCCCAGAAAGTGATCAACCATCTTTGTTGTTTCTCTCCCCATTCTTAGACAGAACATCTAGTCTTTACTCCCCAGACAGAGCCTGCCAAACGGGGCTAAGCTTTCTATCTAGCCAGCAAAAACAGCCTAGATCTGGCTTTGCAAAGAGAGGAACACCTGCCCCTGATGAGGTGAAGCCCAGCCACAGCCAGGCATCCATTCCGCCCAGGCAAAGTCAGATCTCAGCAGTGAACCAGGCCAGCAGGCCCAGTTTCTTAAATGGATGGGTAGCTAGATGCTCAGGCAAGATGCAGGGTGAAGGTGGAGAGCATGTTCTTAAAAGGAAAAGAGACTGGGGCAGCAGTCCCCAAACCTTTTGGGCACTAGGGACCGGCGCTCCTGTGAGAATCAATGCCTGATGATCTGAGGTGGAGCTGAGGCGGTGATGCTAGTGCTGGGGAGCAGCTGCAAATACAGATGAAGCTTCACTCACTTGTCTGCTGTTCACCTCCTGCTGTGCGGTCCGGTTCCTAACAGGCCATAGACTGGTACCCATCTGCAGCCCGGGGTTGAGAAAATGATGAGGAGAGCCTGTTGGATAAGTCCTACCAGTTGTGGGCGTCTGCTCTCCTTCTCACCTGTTACTGCTTATATTTGGCCAAATGAACCAGTCACCTCAGTGGAATCTCCTTAAAGCTGAACTTTCCACAGCTGGTTTGTCTTACGACTTTGCCTGATTCTCCTCCAGTATCACCATCCTTCTGGTCTCTGAGACATGCATTCAGCAAGTCCAGGTGATACTTCCCACGTAATGGCTTTTGTATCTGTCCCCCAGGTGCCATCTCAGTCTCCCACGCCATCCTCTCTGACCCAGAATGTACAATAGTCTCCTAAATGGGCCCCCTCCTCTCGCTGTCCTGCCCGCTCTCATACATAACAGCCACATTAACCTTCCTTCCACTACTTTGTATGTGATCCTTGCTCATAGATGTGCAGTTTTCCCCAAAGTAATGAGCTGGGTCTTCAAGACACCCCATAATTAGATCTCATACCAAGTTTCCAGACTTGTCTCCCATTAATGGCGCATTTTCATGTGTACACACACATGCGTACACACACACAGCCTTTGACGAAGCCAGAAAGATGCACCCACCGGTCCTAGGAAAAGTTCCGTGGATCCCTGTCATTGTGCCACTGTTCCCACCATTTCCCCACCTGGGACACTCTCCCCCATAATGTACACATGTTCAAATCCCTCTTATCCTGTCGACCTTCCCTTATTCTTTGACCTTCCAGGCCCGCAGGGAGCCCTGCCCACCCCGAATGCATACCCCACTTGTCACCTGCACCATCTGTTTGAACGTGGCCTCCAGACAACTGGCAGGTTAGACAGGGCATATGTTATTATCCCCATTTTGCAGGAGCAGAAACTGCCTAAAGAGCCGAAAGCTGTCTTCAAGTTTGGGCAACAATGGGTAGCTTCAGCAGAACTAGGCTTGGTCTCCAGCCCAGTCC
>NW_011888847.1:2521515-2523107 GCF_000151845.1 Pteropus vampyrus | reverse complement strand
GGAGCAGAAACTGCCTAAAGAGCCGAAAGCTGTCTTCAAGTTTGGGCAACAATGGGTAGCTTCAGCAGAACTAGGCTTGGTCTCCAGCCCAGTCCTCTCCCACTACCCTGAGGCAGAGGAGCCAGGGTGCTGGGAGGAGGCAGAGGTGGGGGGAAGAAAGAACAGGCCTTGAGGGTGGGGGGAGATGTCACTCACTCACGCTCCAAAGACCCTGAGGAGAGGCTGTGAGTAATGGTCAGCTCCCCAGTCAGCCAGAAAAAAATAGGGCAAGCTCTGGCTTGAGGGAACCTTCAGCACAGCGTCTACCACATAATCAGCTCGATCTGGGGCTTCATATAAACAACCCCGTTGCTATGTGGTAGAAACACGAGAGGGCAGTGTTTCTGATTTCTTGCGAGGTAGGACTGAGGCAACTGCCATCTTTGCATATTTCTATGTTATCATATTGACTGGGGGAGTTCAACATCGTTCACCAAACCGCGTAGGAAAACACAGTAGCCAGGCCTTCAAAACAGGGCGCCTTTGTCCACAGCTGACACTCTGGCCCGGGGCCCGGCTCAGCTTCAGGGAAGGATTTAGGTCAGAAGGAAAATGGGGTGGGGATAGCTGCAACCTTAAAACCTGTTTTAGCACAAAACTGGGGAAATAGTTCCCCTCTTCCCACTATCATACCTATGCCCCCTGGGGCAGGGGATGGCTGGCCTTTCCTTAGTAATTACAGCTGACTTTGAAGAGAAAATATTGGTAGGCCTCGTTAGCCCTGCAAAAGAGTTATTTGGCATCTTCTCATCATGCTGGAAATTCCCCAAGCCATTTTGCTAGGCCAGCACTTCTTTCCACTCGGCTCAAGCCAGAAGTCTTTGCTCACCTCTTCAGAGAGTGCAGACCTGTGCAAAGAGGGATGGGACGTGAGAGACGCTTTCAGTCGACTGGGGAGGTGGCCACAGAGCTAGAGCGATTTCCAAAGCAACTGCTCTTCAAGAGGCAAAAAGGATGATGTTCATCTAGCATCTGAGGGTTGTGTCTGTGCTATATCAAGTTTATTTTCTATGCGTTTCAAGAAAAATAACTGAAAGGGGGGTTTATGAAGAGCAGCCCCTTCAGAGCCTCTGTCACATCGTCCCTTTAAACACCCTTTTCAAAAGGCTGCTTTTCACAGGGATCAGCCAGAGAACCCACTTCGAAGGCCAGTTCTTATCATCTATAAGCATTTGTAGGGTTGGCTGAAAGGTTTCAGGTTCCTGCATCTTTTGTGAAAAGGGGTCACCTGCGCAGGCCTGCCGGCAGCGCGATGCTTTTCCGCTGGCCTCGCTCGCCATCTTGTGGACAAAGGCGGTACTGCTGCCAGGGAGAGGCCTCTCCTTGGGCAGAGGCTTCTGGAGCAAACTAGAAAATCAATCAGAGAAGGGGAGTGGGAAAAAATTACTTCTGAATATCAAGAAACCAGTACAGACATACTTCAGAGAATACAGCAATAAAACGAGTTTCGCAATCAAGTAAGTTTTTTTTGCTAGTGGAGGGTCTTGCCTTCAATTTGTAAAACATGAAACCTCGGAGAAGCTCAATAAAGGGCAGCACAATAAAACAAGGTA
>NW_011888847.1:2511679-2521465 GCF_000151845.1 Pteropus vampyrus | reverse complement strand
CCTGCCGGCAGCGCGATGCTTTTCCGCTGGCCTCGCTCGCCATCTTGTGGACAAAGGCGGTACTGCTGCCAGGGAGAGGCCTCTCCTTGGGCAGAAGCTTCTGGAGCAAACTAGAAAATCAATCAGAGAAGGGGAGTGGGAAAAAATTACTTTTGAATATCAAGAAACCAGTACAGACATACTTCAGAGAATACAGCAATAAAACGAGTTTCGCAATCAAATAAGTTTTTTTTGCTAGTGGAGGGTCTTGCCTTCAATTTGTAAAACATGAAACCTCGGAGAAGCTCAATAAAGGGCAGCACAATAAAACAAGGTATGCCTGTGATCAATTTTATTTTCTACAGCAAAAGTGCATTTAATGATATATACTTCTTTGTTGTTTTTAATCATTTCCAGTGCTTCTTGCCTCATTCAACAAATATGTAGTTGAGCTCCTACTGTGTGCCAGATGCCATGCTAGGTGCTGGGGTAGAGATGAATCAGGCAGTCCTGTCCTGAATAAAAAGTTTAAAGTCTTTTTCTGTGAACTTAAAGCTTCTGTTTAAAGAAATAAGTTTGAAAAAAAAAAAAAAAGTCAAGTCTAGAGGTCCAGAAACATGTGACCCACTAGTAACATTTGCATGTGATTAGTGCCTGGGGAGGGGGTGTGCCACATGCATTGCAAGGCCCCAGGAAAAGAAGTCTGCCTGGGGCAGAAAGGGGAAATGGTCCAAGGGGAACAGAGAAAGTGACATTTGACCGATGGCGAGCCGCAAAGGGAGGGCAGGGAAGGGGCAGTTAAGTCTTTACCAAGTCGAAAACTCTCACCACTTGCTTCAGTCTCCGTGGTGGTGGGCGGCCCTGGTAGGAGAACAAGAATGCTGGTCCCTGGGAACCTGGGGGGCGTCTAGAGAAGGGGGTGAGGTGAAGGCTTATGGGCTCTTTCGGAAGGTAACTTTAGGGTGGTTATAGGTTTGTGGGTGTGGGGCGGTGAGTGCTGTGGCCAAAAGGAAGTAAAACACCAGACTTTGGAGTAGAAGAAACCTAGACTTGGATCTCAACATTGCTACTTAACGCTGTGTGACAAGGGCAAATCACGTAACCTCTCTGAGCAGCAGTTCCTTCACCATAAATCAGGGTGAGAATAACAATTGCTCCTGAGAATAAAATGAAGCAATGACTGCAGAGCCCAGCCCAAGGCCTCACGCATACAGACTCCCATAAGCAACTGGTTGTGGTGGCATCAAGACGTGGTGTCCAGGTGCTAGTATGGTTCTTCTGTAGAGCTGTGTACCCATTCACCTGTGAGGCACCCCACAACTCTCAAGCATCTTCTAAAGGTTGTCAGACACTGCACGGGTCATACTTATACTAAAACATTATTCGTTTAACTAAATTCAAATTTAGCTGGTCCTCTTGTTTTTAGCTGCTAGATCTGGCAGCCCTAACTCCAATCCCATGTTGGGGGTGTGATCCAGAGTGCCCAGGCTGGTGACATAAGTGGTTTGGGGCTGACATGGAAGGCCCTCGAAGCCGCAGGGAACTCGGACAGCTTCTATAGGTCAAAGCTGCATTTTGATCCACCCTCTGATAATGATCCCAGTGCCACTGAGGCTAGTTCCCTGTGAGTTCTGCAGGAAAGAAGTTCTAAGGGAGGGAAACACAGAGCACTCAGAGGAAAATAAGTCTAGATCAAGTAAATTTGGGAAACCACACTAAACAAAAGTATGTGGTTCCTTTATTGCAAAACTTTAACCTGCTGGTGTGGATTAGGGACCCCAGCAGGGGTCTGGTGTATAGCGCTTCCCTTAGGACTGGCTTTCTGGGAAATGACATCTGAAAGCAAACCCACATCCAAAACGCCTCTAAACTACAGGCAGGATACAGGTGCTAACACAGTCCCTGTCAGAGTGAAACACTCTCGATCTCACAGCGACGAAAGCAGCCCCTTAGCCAGCAAAGACAGCATAGTCGTGGCCCACATGTGGGTTTTTAAGGAGGGTCCTACTATAAGCACTTGGACCTTAAGCTGATGGGGTGTTCATCAAATTGATGATGAGCAATGAGGGATTCTGCGATGGCTCCCCAGACTGCCAGCCATCTCTGTCATTATTCTTCTTCTGCACCTAAAATTCCACCATTTGGGCGCAGAGGCCTTGATACCAATCGAAATACAAATATGCCTGGGAAGAGGGGCTCGATGAGCCACCAGCAGCCACCAGACATGGTTTGCTTCAGTAAACGAGATCCCTCTCAGGTAGCAGCTCCAGTGACAGCCTTGTTTTTCTGGCAGAGAAGTTACTTTCCAGCCCAGAGCAAGTGCACAAGCTGAGGGGAGGAGCAGGGCCCTGCCAGGGCCAGCAGAGAACAAACACAAGGTCAGCTCTTTCAGAATTTACCCGGCTCAGGTCTTACATGGAATCTTGTCAAAAGCTAAGCACAGGGCTAAAATGACAGCCCCCACATAACAGCTAGAAGCACGTAATCCTTTCCCATGGGTCTGGGCACCTGCTCTGGAGACTTCCATCTATCCCGAAGCCTCTAGTCACCTGTGGGATTACATAGCATTTACAAGGCACAGGTCAGACTCAGGGCCAGGCCTGCTCTAACCTGGTCCTTAATTCTGGTAACTGAGCCCAGTTGCTACCCTAGTCCTAAGTCCCGAGTGCTTACTCTGGTCTTCCCACCTTATTTTCTAAGCTCCGAATTAGATTCCCTACCAGATCATCCCCTCCTCCTGTCTTAGTTCTCTCCTTGTCATTCCACTTGATCTGTAGACCTACACCCCTTCAAGGATCAGAGGTCCTACCCCAAGCCCAAAGGCAAACCCAGCTGTTTGCTGGCACAGCTCTTCTGCCCGCTGGAGGGAGCCTCCAGGGGTCATGCTTGGGACAGCTACCGACTGTTTTCCACTAGATCTCTCAGACGCCAAGTGCCCCTCTTATAGTCTCATTCCCATGGTTCTGTCTGGGCTCGGTTCCCAAGTATTTCTGTTGGTGACATATTCCTCCCACTTTAAACTCCTCCTTGCAACACTGACCCTTACACAACCAGTTCTTCCTATTTGGGCTGCTGCCAGCCATTCTTTGGAGCTACAACCCCTCCCAAGGGTCTTGTGGGTTCAGTTTTCTGGGGTGACATTCTGATACTTCTGCAAATGGCCAGGAGCAGGAATCCAGAAAAACTCCTGGGCTGAAAGCCTCCCAGTAAAGACAAGATAGGCCACAAGGGGGCAGTGTTGGCCAACACTAGCGTCACAGAGTCAGGATCACCTTCCCGTGGTTAGGGAGAGGGGGAATGGAACCACACAAAGGTGAGGAGAGTAAAGTTCTTCGTGAGAATAAGTTTATTTTACACAAACTTACATGAAATGAGAAAAGGTGTCAGATAAAATGAGAAAAGGAGGCTTTTTTATGGACTTCAACAATGTCAATGCCATTACCTCATCTCAACGGGACCCAGCACTGAAAAGCACATGTACAAGGCCAGGTGGGGAAACTCTAACAGCAAATGCAGCACAGGACTCCAAGCCCAGGTGTAAGGCGGAACCAACTATAACAGGCCTGGACGAAGGAGCAGCCTTAACCACCCCGGCTTTTCACCTGCAGAAGCTGTACGCCTGGAGAGTTCAGTGACTTACCAGCCTTGGTTTCGCTGTGGCGGAGCCTGGGTCAGAACCGCAGAACCCCTGTCCCTGGTACAGAACATTTTCCACTGCACTCCACTAGGTAGTTCCTCTGACCTCAAATTAATTAATCGGAAGTTGTTGCTGAGAGTCACTGTGACACAAGGAGGGGCCATGGAGGGTGTTCCAGCTCCGAATGACGGAAGTTCAGAATTTCAGTCTTAAGCGAGCTCTTCGTTGGAATATTCCTCCCATCAGGAGCTCCAGCCTGGTTAGAGCATAAGGTCACCTGTATTCAGGCCTCTCAGAGGTCACCATAGGTGCACTTTGCTTAACAGGCTCTTACATGAATGGCCATTAAATTTCTATAAATTATAGATTGGAGGAAAGCATCTTTGTGAAATTATGCACAAAACTCCTTTAAATAGCAAAGTTCCCACACTCATTACCCTATTTCTCAAAATAGAATTAAACTTACAAGACTTTGATCCACACCCAGCTTTGTGGGAATTCATCTGCTACTAATTCACTACTACTAAGTCGAGGGATCCTAAAGAAAAGTGATGTGTAGGTTGGATATGACCCAGGAAGGGAGGCTTCTGGTTCTGCTGGGGTGTGAAAAGATAAACAACATGTGGCTCCTCGACCAGGGGTCTGCTTGCTGATGTCACACATAAGCCAGAAGGGAGCTACAGCCTGGCCAGGGCCATTGGCTAACACAACCCTTTTCTGTCACCTCCTGGGGGCAAGGCAATGTGCTCCGCACTCACCCAGCCTCTAAGCCAGGGGGAGAGATGAAACAAGCACCGGATAATTTGAATACAAAGCAGTCAGAGAAACAAAGCACACAGTTTCGCAGGCAGGTGGTAGTAGCTGGGTAGTAGCTGGGATGGGCTCTGAAGGCTGGAGGGGAGTATGTAGGTGGAGACAAAGGAGAGAGGGTTTTGTGGGCAGAGAAAACCCGCCAGCAAAACGTCAGGAAGGCAAGCGAGCATCGGGTGTAGATTATATAGTCCACAAAGGTAAGAAAAATTGCACATGGTGACCCTTGGTGTTCCCTCGGCACCTAAACCAGAGTTGGAACCCTGGAAGGAACTTGTGAAATGTTTTCGATGACTTCAATGAGGCAGGTGTATTCAAAGGGAACTAAATTCCTGGTATGCATAAATTTATTACCTCTCAGCTGCAAATCCACCCTTCATTGCCCTGCTCCCGATACTCAAGCTGAAGTGTATAAACATTTCTCTTGCCAGTCCACGATGATAAGCTTTCTCATTGGAAGGAGCTAGATAAACATCACGGGAGGAAGGGGCTTCTCTTCCTGGTTCTGGTGCAGCTTCCCTTTTTCTTACTCTCTCAATGCTGCAATGCTTGGCCGGCACACCTAGTCCTAGGGGTATCTCGGGGCAGCTCCTCAAGTTTCCCAGCTGAGCTTCTCTCCAGTGATTTCCTGGCACGTTCAACACCACCCCCAAGGCAGCTTCCAGGGCAGTTTTGCAGGTACTTCAGTGAGTAGCTTCCTGCTTGCCAGCCTTGACCTGCTTAACCTTGACCTCAGTGAACTTTTACACTGTCCAGTGGCTCCAGCCATACCCTCTCGGATGAGTTCTGAATCTCACCTCTCTAAAATTTATTCCTTTCCTGTATTATTTAGAGCTCTCTTTAATCCTAAATAGCCAATCCCTGTTAGTAGTTAATAATTCTTTAACATCTCCCTTCTCTGCTGGAATTACTGTGTCGTTTCTGTCACCTAACTGGGCCCTGACTGATACAATGCCCACACGCATGCCATCGCACACATCCCCGCAGACGTCCCGGGGGGCCCTCCTCCAGCAGCTCCTTGCTCCCTCCTCAGTCGGACTCTCCCAACAAATCCTCTGCGCCTCTGGGTCACCTCCTCCTCTTCAGTAGCCCCTGTATCAGCCAAGTTTAGTCGGGAAAACGGAAACCACTCTCAGCGTTCAAGCAGGAACGGATTTACTGCAGGGACTTTGGTGCTGACGTCTTGGCTTCATCTGTTCCTGTCACTGCGACCAGATGAATTTGCCTCTCTGAAACTCATTTCCCACTCCTCTAAAGATAGAGGTAATAACAGTACTTAACTCATATTTACATCGTTTTTCATTTGTATACAGTCGCTCTGAAAAATTACATAAAATAATTCATGAAAAACTCCTGGTGCCCGGTACACAGTTAGTGCCCAATAAATGTAACCTATTATTACTGTTACTATAACCCTCTAAACACTCCTGCACATCTGAGTTAAAGTGTCCCAAAACTACAGCAGTCTATAGCTGAGGCCGCAGGACGGGAAGAGGACGCTTCAGCAGTAAGACGTTCATCCCTGACGAAAGACTCCCCTAGACTGGCGGGGGCATTGGGGTGGGGAGATGATGCGTAGGTTGGATATGACCCAGTGGCTCCAAGATGCCTGCCTGTCCTCATTTAGAACAAGTTACATATCTTAAACTTCCTTCATAATGACAAAGCTCTCTCTTCCAGATACCTTTTAAAACTTTAATTGAGAATGTAATATATGCACATTGTTTTGTTTTTTTTTTAAGTCAGAGCACAAAATGCTGCTTAGTTAAGACTGGCCCCCTCCCACCCCATGTATCTTTGAATAATATATCTTGGAGAGCATTTCATATTTGCACTGATGCATCTACCTTTTTTGGCTTCCCCCCCCCCTTTAATCTTATTCTCTTTAAAATCTGCATAATATTCTTGATATGAATAGAGCACTAATTACTTAACCAGATCCTTTCTGGCAGAAATTTAATGTTTCCAGTCTTTTGCTATTATAAACAGTGTTCTCATAAACATCTATGTACATACTACCTTCTTTCGTTTTTTGAGGTAGAAAATCCTCTCACCTCTTAGAGTTGGAGCCCCTAAGCCCAACTTCACAGTCTAGTATAAAACACTGCGGAAGGGGTGGAAAACCAACATTCCAGCCCTGGTTCCACTGCTAATGTCCTTTGCACTCAGACACCACTTCATCTGTGTGACTCAGGTCCCTTGCTTGTCAGGAAGCAATAATTGTACCTGCTTTCATTTGCTTCACAAGGGCATTCTGAGAATCGAATGAGATCATGTACATGAAAGCTTATGAGTGCTGTACTAATACACAAGTCTCTCCTCTGGTTATTTGCCAAAACTACTATTGACGTGTTGGTCTGTGAATGTGCCCACGATCTTCAATATGGTGCCTGCTGCACCCAATGCCCCTTCTAAGAGAAACTGACCCCCCCACACACAGAGCCCGCTGCTGTGCACTGCACAGTGTCCCTGCCTTCCCCATCCTTCCACATCTACCCCTCCGTCTAAGCCAAGGGGGGCACCTTCCCTATCTATAGGCTGCCCAGTGGCTAGAATGAAACGTTCTGCCCAAAGAGAGACAAACGAGGCCATTCTAATTCTTGCCCTTGGGAAAGTCTGCTAGGAAGCCATGAGTGACTAAGATAGGACGAACACAGCACAGAATGCAGTCGAGGCCATGAGGGCTGCCAGAAGCTGATGTTACAAGTAAGCTGAAGTGGGGAAGAAGCAAACCCTCCACACACGTCAGCACACACTGTAGGGAAAATATCAGAAGGATGTTCATAAGAAGTGAAAGGATATAGAGCGGCAGAAACACCAGGACCAGACGAGTTGTGACAATGACAAAGCATGTGAAACTGTACCAGCCCTGGCTGCAGAATCGGCACAGTCCCCAAGAGACCCGGTCACCCAAGTCCCTGTCCTATCTCCATTGTTCTTACTACATGCGGCCTTACTACAGTGTTCTTTTCCGTGGGCTCAGTGGAGGAAGGGGAGATTCTTCCTACTGCTAGGAGTGCCAAACTAACCCAAGGCTTACGAGACCTATCTTCCCAGCTTCCTGCAGAGTCCCCTAAAGGACAGGCGTGTGAGGATCTTACCTAGGGACAGAGGAAATGAAAGTCCTAGACTCCATTTTGCGTTAAAGTATACTGCTTTGCCTAATGAATCAATTCAGTTTCTTGGGGGTCGGCCTCCTAGGGAAAGTGCAGGGTGGAGAAAGGCAGAGAGCAGAAATGGAGAGGCAAATGGATAATAATTATCGGTCGAGACTTGGCTCATGCTGATCCTTCCCTCTTGCCCAAATCCCACCTACCTTTCACGTCACCTCATTCTCCAAACTTCCCCCAGCTGTTTTAACTGACCTTCTTGGCTGTAATGATAGATTGTCTTATGGACCCCAACTCTTCATCCTGCTCCAACTCCACACCCACTAAAGAAACAGAATACATTTCATCATCCTTTGACTTCGGGTTTGGCCATATAAACATCCTCTATGAATGGTCAAAGCCAATAGCATAAGATGGAGGTGATGGTGTGTCAGTTCCAAGACCTCTTTGCTACTCCCATTGCCATGAAAAGAGTACACCCAGCCCAGCCCACTGTCCCCAAGAAGAGGACAAGAGACACGTGACACAAAGTTGCCTGGCCAAACTTTCTAGTTAAGCCCAGCAAAGATCAGCCAACTCTTAGATGCGTGAGCTAAATAAATATTTATTGTTGTATGCCCCTGAGATTTTATGGTTGTTGGACATACAGCTAATACAACTACCCGTAGTATTTATTGTATATTTCAGTACTTAGCAATTTGAATAGCATTTCATTATTTGGTCGTATATAATTGTTTCTTTGGGCAGGTTAAGAGCAACAGATTTAGCGAATAAAAATACAGGGTCCCCAGTTACATTGAATTTTGCATAAACAATGAATAAATTTTTAGTGTGTGTCCCATGCAATTTTTAGAACACATTTATATTAAAAAATATTTATCTAAAATTCAAATTTAACTGGGCATCCTCCTCCTAGAGCCGAGGCAGGATCTACATTGATACAACAGCTGTGGGGTAGTTCCCATGGTCACCATCAAAATGCCGGAGAGGAAAGCCACACTATAGTCAGAGATTTTCAGGAAGACAGATCGCGAGCGCCTTCTTTTCTCCAGTGACGAGCCCCTCCCCCCCATAATAATGATGATGGTTATCATTTACAGCCCCTGTATAGGCAGGTAGTGGACAAATATACTCTCTTATTTTCACATCAGTGCTGCAATGTAGGGGAGTAGCTAATCCTTATCCCCATTTACAAATGAGTAAACAGCTAGAGAGAGTCGCAAGGTAGAATTCAAATGCAGCCCTTTCCCTTTCTATAATGCAGCCCTGTCTCCAGCTACAGAAACTGATGTCCTTTTCACAAAACTGATGTCCTTTTCACAAAACTGAAGAGGACACAGTATTTTTCTCAGCTCCCAGTCTCTTTGCTGGCCCCCCACAATCCATTCTGTGGATAAAGGGCGTTGTATTACTTTGCTCGGGCTGCCATAACTAAGTGCCAGGGACGGAGTGGCTTAAACAACAGAAATTCATTTTCTCACAGTTCTGGAGGTTAGATGTCCACCCACCACCAAGGTGTCAGCAGGGTTGGTTCCTTCTGAAGGCTGAGGGAGGGATCTGTTCCAGGCCTGCAATGTCAACCTGACCCGTGTCAACCTGACCAGGCCACGGGATGCCCAATTACCAGGTTAAACATTACTTCTCAGTGTGTCTGTGAGGGTGTTTCTGGAAGAGACTGGCATTAAGGCAAGTGCTAACTCAGGTGGGCTGATTAAGGCAGATTGCCCTGCCCAGCGTGGATGGGCATCATCTAATCCTTGGAGGGCCTTCGCAGGACAAAAGGTGGAGGCGGGCTGCATTGGTTCTCTCTGCCTGACTGCTTGAGCTAAGGTATCTGTCTTCTCCTAGCCTTGGACTGGAACTTAGATCAGCACCCTCCTGGGTATGAGGCCTTTGGGCTCAAACTAGAATTTATATCACTGGCTTTCCTGGGTCCCCCCACTTGCAGACAGCAGATTGTGCCACTTCTCAGCCTCCCAAATCAAATGAACCAATGCCTTATAATAAATAATAAATCACATATATATGTAGACTTCTACCTCAATTCCCCAGTGTTGTCTCTTGCAACTTTAGGATGTCATTCCTTTATATGTCAGTGAGCCCTCTCCTTAACCCTCGGGTCCCGAGAACTCCATGTGAGTGCATTTCTAAAAAGATATATATGTATATACATAATCTCCTACTCATTCTGCTTCTCTGGAAAACCCTGACTCTTACAGGCCTCTTTCCTTGGTTCATAGATTGCCATCT
>NW_011888847.1:2508513-2511629 GCF_000151845.1 Pteropus vampyrus | reverse complement strand
CAGAAACACCAGGACCAGACGAGTTGTAACAATGACAAAGCATGTGAAACTGTACCAGCCCTGGCTGCAGAATCGGCACAGTCCCCAAGAGACCGGGTCACCCAAGTCCCTGTCCTATCTCCATTGTTCTTACTACATGCGGCCTTACTACAGTGTTCTTTTCCGTGGGCTCAGTGGAGGAAGAGGAGATTCTTCCTACTGCTAGGAGTGCCAAACTAACCCAAGGCTTACGAGACCTATCTTCCCAGCTTCCTGCAGAGTCCCCTAAAGGACAGGCGTGTGAGGATCTTACCTAGGGACAGAGGAAATGAAAGTCCTAGACTCCATTTTACGTTAAAGTATACTGCTTTGCCTAATGAATCAATTCAGTTTCTTGGGGGTCGGCCTCCTAGGGAAAGTGCAGGGTGGAGAAAGGCAGAGAGCAGAAATGGAGAGGCAAATGGATAATAATTATCGGTCGAGACTTGGCTCATGCTGATCCTTCCCTCTTGCCCAAATCCCACCTACCTTTCATGTCACCTCATTCTCCAAACTTCCCCCATCTGTTTTAACCGTATCAGCACTGACCTTCTTGGCTGTAATGATAGATTGTCTTGTGGACCCCAACTCTTCATCCTGCTCCAACTCCACACCCACTAAAGAAACAGAATACATTTCATCATCCTTTGACTTCGGGTTTGGCCATATAAACATCCTCTATGAATGGTCAAAGCCAATAGCATAAGATGGAGGTGATGGTGTGTCAGTTCCAAGACCTCTTTGCTACTCCCATTGCCATGAAAAGAGTACACCCAGCCCAGCCCACTGTCCCCAAGAAGAGGACAAGAGACACGTGACACAAAGTTGCCTGGCCAAACTTTCTAGTTAAGCCCAGCAAAGATCAGCCAACTCTTAGATGCGTGAGCTAAATAAATATTTATTGTTGTATGCCCCTGAGATTTTATGGTTGTTGGACATACAGCTAATACAACTACCCGTAGTATTTATTGTATATTTCAGTACTTAGCAATTTGAATAGCATTTCATTATTTGGTCGTATATAATTGTTTCTTTGGGCAGGTTAAGAGCAACAGATTTAGCGAATAAAAATACAGGGTCCCCAGTTACATTGAATTTTGCATAAACAATGAATAAATTTTTAGTGTGTGTCCCATGCAATTTTTAGAACACATTTATATTAAAAAATATTTATCTAAAATTCAAATTTAACTGGGCATCCTCCTCCTAGAGCCGAGGCAGGATCTACATTGATACAACAGCTGTGGGGTAGTTCCCATGGTCACCATCAAAATGCCGGAGAGGAAAGCCACACTACAGTCGGAGATTTCCAGGAAGATAGATCGCGAGCGCCTTCTTTTCTCCAGTGACGAGCCCCTCCCCCCCATAATAATGATGATGGTTATCATTTACAGCCCCTGTATAGGCAGGTAGTGGACAAATATACTCTCTTATTTTCACATCAGTGCTGCAGTGTAGGGGAGTAGCTAATCCTTATCCCCATTTACAAATGAGTAAACAGCTAGAGAGAGTCGCAAGGTAGAATTCAAATGCAGCCCTTTCCCTTTCTATAATGCAGCCCTGTCTCCAGCTACAGAAACTGATGTCCTTTTCACAAAACTGATGTCCTTTTCACAAAACTGAAGAGGACACAGTATTTTTCTCAGCTCCCAGTCTCTTTGCTGGCCCCCCCCACAATCCATTCTGTGGATAAAGGGCGTTGTATTACTTTGCTCGGGCTGCCATAACTAAGTGCCACGGATGGAGTGGCTTAAACAACAGAAATTCATTTTCTCACAGTTCTGGAGGTTAGATGTCCACCCACCACCAAGGTGTCAGCAGGGTTGTTTCCTTCTGAAGGCTGAGGGAGGGATCTGTTCCAGGCCTGCAATGTCAACCTGACCCGTGTCAACCTGACCAGGCCATGGGATGCCCAATTACCAGGTTAAACATTACTTCTCAGTGTGTCTGTGCGGGTGTTTCTGGAAGAGACTGGCATTAAGGCAAGTGCTAACTCAGGTAGGCTGAGTCAGGCAGATTGCCCTGCCCAGCGTGGATGGGCATCATCTAATCCTTGGAGGGCCTTCGCAGGACAAAAGGTGGAGGAGGGCTGCATTGGTTCTCTCTGCCTGACTGCTTGAGCTAAGGTATCTGTCTTCTCCTGGCCTTGGACTGGAACTTAGATCAGCACCCTCCTGGGTATGAGGCCTTTGGGCTCAAACTAGAATTTATACCACTGGCTTTCCTGGGTCCCCCACTTGCAGACAGCAGATTGTGCCACTTCTCAGCCTCCCAAATCAAATGAGCCAATGCCTTATAATAAATAATAAATCACATATATATGTAGACTTCTACCTCAATTCCCCAGTGTTGTCTCTTGCAACTTTAGGATGTCATTCCTATATATGTCAGTGAGCCCTCTCCTTAACCCTCGGGTCCCGAGAACTCCATGTGAGTGCATTTCTAAAAAGATATATATGTATATACATAATCTCCTACTCATTCTGCTTCTCTGGAAAACCCTGACTCTTACAGGCCTCTTTCCTTGGTTCATAGATTGCCATCTTCTCCCTTATCTTCATGTTGTCTTCCTTCTGTGCATGTCTGTATCCAAACGTCCTCTTCTTTAAGGACATCGGTCATATTGAATTAGGACCCACACTAACGACCTCATTTTAATTTAATCTCCTCTGTAAAGACCCTATCTCTAAATAAGGTCACATTCTAAGGTACCGGGGGTTAGGATTTCAATATGTGAATGGGGGGGATGGGGGGCAGGACACAGTTTGGCCCCTAAAAGGGTGTGTGGAGCTAATTGTGATTCACCCAAATGCAGTCAGCATTTAAAAGAGAATCCCAAGGGAGTCGATTTCAAATGCATTCTGGATCTCAGTTGGCGAAATTCGAGTTTTCAAAGCAGACCTGCGGGGAGCAAAGGCCCATGCCGCAGTTCTTCATAACAGCACCTCAAGGGTGTCACACCCTCTGCCGGAGGGGCCCTAGCAACTGACAGAATGTGGGTTATTATGAGGACAGGGGATTGTGATGGTGGCTGGTCTGTGGAATCTGGTGAGGCCAAATGCTAGTGCCTCAAAAGATGTCCTCAGGCCCCGATTGGC
>NW_011888847.1:2476742-2508463 GCF_000151845.1 Pteropus vampyrus | reverse complement strand
TTATGAGGACAGGGGATTGTGATGGTGGCTGGTCTGTGGAATCTGGTGAGGCCAAATGCTAGTGCCTCAAAAGATGTCCTCAGGCCCCGATTGGCAGCATTGCTTTCTGAATGGCAACAGACGACAGGGAGGCGATGGAAGTCCAGGGGGCGGGAGAAAGCTGCCCAACCTTCCCCAAGATGGCGCCTGATGACCCCATGTCTGAAGGGAAGTTGAGGGCGGCTTTGGTAAGGGAATGCCTATCCCACTGCCCCAGCTGGTCCCCGCAGGGGAAGAGAGAGTACTGTAGGGACACGTGATAGGAGCTGAGTGCTTTGAGGTCCCCGAGAGCTACTAAAGAAGAGCAGGTGACGTGCACCCCCTCCCCACCACTGGCAACCGGCTGTGACATGAAGCGAGGAAGGCTGCCATAAGACTGTGAAGTCACCCGGAGCTTTGGTCTTTCCCACCTACCTCCCCACTGGGGCCCTTTCCTCCCTCTGTGGATAGGGCCTGGCTCCCCCATACCCCTTTTTTGGTCCCCAAATATTTAGGTTCTCTCTACACAGACCCTGCCTGGGTTCTTCTCTCCTGCTGTAGCCCCCAGAGGCCTGGGTGTCTAACTCTTCTCAAAGTTAGGGAGAGTAGGGGAAAGTTACCTCCATGATTTAAAAATCACCAAGAACACAGCCTTCTACCTCAAGTCCCCTCTGCCGCCTCTTGCAACTTTAGGATGTCGTTCCTTTATGTCAGTGTGCCCTCTCTACCCTCAGGTCCCGGTAACTCCATGTAAGTGCATTTCGGAAAAGAACTCATTGTAGATCTTTCCAACTCAAACGCTCTTTCACACACTCCAGTCCATTGTGGTTTGGGGCAGCGGGAGAGCCCTGGGTGGGAGGGGTGGGCAGCCCCATACTGACTCCTTACCATCCCTGGACTGCCCTCTTCCCAGCCCCAGGAGGCAGAGGCCCCTAAGCCAGACTCTTCCTACGACTACCTGGAGGAGCTGGAAACTTATGAGAACAGAGACGACCCAGGGCCACCTAAGTCGCTGTCCCCCAAAGCTGGCCCGACCACCAAGGGCCAGGCGGGGGATGGACCTGAACTTACGAAACTGCCTTGGGCCCTGGGGACCTCGGGGACTAAGTGCAATGTCGAGATGGAGCTGGAGAGGGTGCGCATGGAGTTCGAGCTCACACGGCTCCGGTACCTGCATGAGGAGAATGAGCGCCAGCGGCAGCACGAGGAAGTGATGGAGCAGCTGCAGCAGCAGGCGACGCCCCACCTGGTAGGTGACAGGGAGAGGGTGGGGGGACCTGGCCGAGAGGCCCGCAGGTCCAGCCCCAAGGGCCAGGAGTGACGCTGGGGGTCAGGGAGACCTCTGTCCCTGACCTGCGCCAGAGCCCATCCTGCCGGCTTCACTGCTGCGTCTTGCCCCAGGTCCAGAGCCGGGCCGCTCACTGCTCTAGAGCTTCCGCGCCAAGCTGAGATTCAACTCTTTAGGGAGGGTGGACCCTAGGGGGGGCTCGAGAACCACCTTGTTCACCCACCTGCCCAGGGCTTTTCTTCTCAGGGAAAAAGTCTTTAACATTTCCTCTTTCCATTCCTCTTGGCATCTCTTTTAAGAGATATAATGCCTGGGACTAGACCCAGAACCCTCACTGCAGTCTGACCAGTGGATTTCGATAAAACTATCACCTTCCCTGATTAGGGCCACATCCACTCTGTTTGGATCACTCTGCTCTGTTGACAACTAAAACTTGGACATCTTTTGGCAAGAAACGGACCATTCTCCCCTAATCTGTACTAAATGGGGATAAGAACACCTACTTGCAGTTAAATGGGATATGCCGTGCTTAACTCTGTGACTGGGCCATCATAAGCACTAAATAACAAAAGATGTTATTGTTTAAATCAGTCTCATCTGGGCTTTAAAATCAGACAATTCTGGGTTGAAACCCTGGCTCTGCCACCTATAAACTGCATGACACTGGGCAAGTTACTAATCATCTTGGAGCCTCAGTTTGCTCATCCATAAGGCAGTATCTACCTCATAGGGTCATTGCGAGGATTAAATGAGAGAAGGCACATAAGGCACTTTGCAATGAGCCTGGCACATTAGGGAAGCACTCAATAAATGTTAGCTATTAACATTTTTATGTACTCATGCAATTCACTTCTTGACCCAAATACAACAACTAAAGTTCATCATTTTTCAATTTTATTGGAATGTAACGTATTAGCTCTGCTTCCCAGCTCTGAGTCATTCTCAATTCTGAGAAATTTGCCTTCTGCCTTTATCCAAGTCATTGCTATAACTGTTGAGGAGGATGTGACTTAAATAAGCATCACTAAAAGATCTCCCTACAGGTTAGCAGTTTTCCATTAATCATCATCCTTGTGTTGCATTGTATCCAGCTCACATTTCTCTATTTTGTCCAAAAAAAACTATGCTGAGACACACTGTCTAATGGTTTCCCAGAATTAAGATAGTACACTACCTGTAGCATTTCCCCAATTAACAGATCAATTATTTTTTTTAAAAGAAAATAGGGTTGGTTTTGCATGATTCGTTCTCGATGAACACACGCTGTCTTCTTAACAATTATCATTTTTTTCTTGCTCATGAAATACCTGCTTAATAATACACTTAATGATTTTGCTTAGCTAAGTCAAGCTTACTGAACTGGGATTTCTAGAATCTCTCTTTTCCCCCTCTTTTTAAAAATCTAGAAAATAATCACCTGTCCCTAAGGTTCTGGCAAGTTTCCTGATATTTTTGATGTCTCACAAATAAGTTCCATTTCAAAACTTGTGGTTTTACTTTTAGTATCCTTGGATAAAATCTGCTACAAGTTTGAGCCTGAAACTATGGAAAGCAGATATGGTGCAGTACTATGGCTTTGGTTGATGTCTCCTCCTAACCATGTTTGTTTTCCATTTGTAGTTTGAAAAGCTTTTTCCTTACTGGGTGAGCTGGAAGCCCTTGGTGTATAATCCTCTCTGCTCCCTGTCTTCTACTCAAAAGATAGACCATTGAAAGTGCTTTTGAAAAGACTAAAAGCTTTCACGAATGCATGTTTCGTTACTGAAATCATAAACATCTTCCATAAGCATTTCAGACTGAAAACACATGCAGTTTGCAAAAGGTGGCCGGAAGTCCACAGATCTAGAGCCTACGGGGTCTCCAGAGAAGCATTACATCTGCCCAGCCCTCGACTCCCACTAGAACCCTAGGAATGAGAAATTCTTTTCCTCTGGTCTTCAACCTTCCTTGCTATGCATTCTAGAGGTGGCATCACTGGAGTCATTTTCTGCCAGCGTGTGTTCATTTGGTTGCCTCTCCCATTTTTATATATTTGTTTCAATAATGGTGTGTCCAAAATATCAGGCTCTGGTAATAGTTTACAAACATGTTTTATTTGGGGGGTATGTATTAAAAGGTGGAGAGTTGACTTGATTTTGAAGTTTCCTTTCCACTTTCTTTTTCTGGGTGGATGGGTGGGTAGTAAATTTCATTGTATTGAAAAATACATCTGTGAGTATGTTTCTAACTGGTTAGGGAATCACAGTCCTTGCCATCTGCCTGCTTACAACAAAACAAAACAAAACAAAACTATGGCATGATTTTAAAAGATATTTTAAAGAATAAACCATGAGTGGTGTCTTAAGTACAGATCAAAATATCGTATCAGCTATTGCCTTACTTATATGTTGATGCTTTCTACAGTTAAAAGGGGCTCTGTCAAACTTCAGTTATATGGATTCTGGAAAAGAACAGCACACAGGCGGAATCAGACAGACAACTTAAGCTGCTTTCCCCCATGCCAGAGTCTCTGAGGTTTAAGAAGGCCCCACCACCTGTCTGTAGGGGAGACCAAACCCTAGGCTGAAGAACCATGAACTGACCCCATGTGACCCCATGGGCCAAGAGAGTCAGTCATTTGTGTCCAAGGGGCACCCTCTTATTGTGCCACTGTCCAGAAAGCAAGGCTGAGAGTCAGGGCAAACTGTCCGGAGAACACTCAAAGACCCAGCATCCAGATGTAGGATCTCAGTCAGAGAGACTTCCCACCTGTGTAAAGCAGGACGGACCGGAGAGAGCGAGGAAGGTGTTGGCCTGAACTAGGAAGGATAAGAGTAGGCTCAAGAAGTAAAAGCTCATGACTGCCCTCTATGTGCCCGTGACCTTGCTGGGAATTTCTCATTCCCTGTCTTACTCTCTCGCCTCATAGTCTTGTGAGGTGGGCACTACTCCCCTTCCCGTAGGTGAGGAAGGCGACCTGCCAGAGGTCACGTTCAGGAAAGAGCAAGACTGAAGCCCAGCTCTGCCTGACGCCCGCACCCTGGTTTTGCCAGTTCCGCTCTCTTCTTTCCTTCGCAGTTCTCAGGAGGCCTCCAGGACCTCCTGCTCCCCCAGAACCAGTTTGCCATGTTCCTGTACTGCTTCATCTTTATACACATAATCTATGTCACCAAGGAGATAATCTTCTTTCTCTTCTCCAAGCACTACCTGTTCTGCATCGCGGGCATTTTGCTCTGTTTGATTAAAACTTTATGGTCATACTTCCAAGTGCCTTCGCTCTGTCCATCACTGGGAACCACTACATTAGTGTATTGTTGAGACCTGACCCAAGTTAGCCCATGCCTCCCTGCCTCCTCCCTCCCTGGCACTCCTGCCCTCATACGGTGCCTCCTTCCAATCAGAACTTGCTATTAGGAAAGGCTCTGCTATCAGCCATTTACACTTTAGTGTGCAGTAATGCATTTCATCCTTATACTGAGCCTTAGCTCTCACTGTGGATGAAGACGCTTTATCTGCTAAGAGGAGGACTTCAGAAGTTAGCAGGTTAGGGAGGTATCTTTAGGAAGAAGGGGTTTAGAAGGACTTTCCAGAACTACAGAAATCACACCGTGACCAGACTGGCTTGGGATCCATCACATCTATTCACTTTCATAGATCTCTGAGCTGTGGGGAGCTGTGGTAGGCTTAGGGGTAGGCCCCCCAAAGATGTCCATATTCCAGTCCCCAAACCTGTGAATATGTTACCTTATGTGGCAAAGGAGACTTTGGGATGTGATTACATTAAGGGTCTTGAAATAGAGAGATGATCCTGGATTATCCAGGAGGGCTCATTATAATCACAGGGGTCCTTATAAGAGGGAGACAGACAGGAAGGTGAGGATCAGAGAAGGAGATGTGACCATGGAAACAGAAGTTGGAGGGAAGTGGGTACACGAGCCAAGGAAGGCAGGCAGCCTCTAGAAGCTAGAAAAGGCAAGAAAATGGATTCCCTCCTAGAGCCTCCAGGAGGAATGCAGCCCTGCCAATCCATTTTGGACTTCCAACCTCCAGAACTGTAAGAGAATAAATTTGAGTTGCTTTAAGCCACTAAATGTGTAGTCATGTGTTATAGCAGCGATACTAAGACAAAAAATAATACAGGAGCCAAAACCCCTCGAGCTCTTTCCAGCTCTGCAAACATGTCAAGATAGCATCACCAGGCCACTGTCAAAGGTCCACTTAGCACTGGGCCTGAACAGGACTGTATACAGTCAGTCCCGTAGGCTTGGAGCCTGCTCTCAGGCCACATATCTTTCAAAAAGAGAGACACTGAAGCTCCAGTGAGCCCAAGCCTTTCAGGGTCTGACAGCAAACGGTATCCCTATCACTGAGCAGTACATGCTTGGGTGACATGGGGTGGCAAAATCTAGGTGTCCTCCTAGGGCCATTGGGAAGGAGGGATTGAATGCCTGATTGGAGCCACAGCAAGTCAGCGGTAGTGGAAAAATGGGAAGAGACAAAAAACAGGCCACACGGACAAACCCTCAAATCCCACACACACACACACACACACACACACACACACACCCCAAATAAACAGTTGTCCACAACAGAGATGCACACAACCCGCCTTCCCATTCCCCAAAACACTAGCAACCACAACCTAAAGGAACAGACTTGGAACACTAGAGGGCTCAAGGGAGGCACAAAATGAAGCCGCCTGGTGAGTGTGTAACAAACAGTTCAACTCCCCCCCAGGGCCAGCTCCCCAACCCCTGCTGTCCCACACACACCCCCGGCTGACAGCCAGCTGCACTTACCCACCAGCCCTGCCCGGGGATGACGGCTGGCAGTCTGGCTACAGCACAGGAAACTTTAGGGATAATGCAGCAAACTGAATGAGGCTGGGCATAGCTGTGCCATCAGTCAAGTCTTTTTGAACCCCTTCTCTTCCTAGGCAGAAGGCTCCGCCTTAAGAGGGACAGAGAGTAAGTTTCTGTTCTGTTGGGCTCTCCGAGTGATGCTTAGTGAAAACACACTACAAAAAGAAGACCGCCCCAGGATTCAATGTCAGTACACATTATACTGCCATATAAGTCTGCAGTGACTTCTCATTTTCCACTCAATTCAATGTATCCAACCCCATTCATGGCTCCGTGTGACAGGTTTTTACTTGAAAATAATAAAGCTGTCATTTTGCATTAAACTTTCAATGACAGAATTTTTTGCAGTGGGTCACTTCTCACAACCATCTTATTTGATCTGGGTTCCTGGAGTCGGATGGAGGCAAAAGGAGGAGGAGATCAAGATATTAAAAAAGTTAAAGCCCAGATGTTTACCTTGTTATAGCAGGTGGAATTAAGAGTTTGTAAAAACTACCAAGTGCTATAAAGTCATTTAGTCCATCGCCTGTTCCCAGGTAAAACTGGGCTTTAATATATCCATTTTCTTTACAAAGAGAAAAGGCTTAGTTAACTCACTTGAGCACTCAAGTTAGCACCTCATCTCACCCCCCGACCAATGGACATGAAATCTCCCCCCTCTGTGCCTCCTACTATGATTAACCACTAAAACCAGGAGCCTTAGACCTGCCCTTTGGGAAAATGAGAACAGCTCAGGGTCACTCCCCAAACTTGATACAGGTCTCTCCCAGTTCAAGTGCAAAACAGAAGGGAGAGAGAAAAAGGTAGAAAAAGACACAAAAGATAGGGGGAAAAGGCACAGCTGAGGGGTTACCAAGCAGGCAACGAGTCAACATGCAAGCGCTTCTTGAGAACCTCAGGTGTGCCAGGCACTTCGCTGAACGCTTTATGGAGGCTATCTTCACCAAAACCCTGGGAGGTGGGAATGTGTACTATCCCTCATTCACAGATGAGGATACTGAGGCTCCGAGAGGTTCAGTGACATACTCAAGATCATCTTAGATCTCAAGTCTGACTCCCAAGCACATTATGTTCCTACATCACCATGCTCCCAAGATCTGACCCTGAAGGATCTCACAGCCTTTCTGAGGAGATGAGCCCAAGGCACATGAAAAACGTAAAGACCTCAATGGTGAAGGAGAGCGAAGAACGAGAGGTCCCTGGAGCCCAGGGAGAAAGAAAGTCTTCTCAAAAGAGCAGCCCACAAGAGCAGGTGAGCCTGGGGCAGGTAAAGAGGAGGGAGAACTCACGGGAACTGGTAAGGATGGAAGTATATCAGCTGTATTCAGGAGAAAGAGAAGGCTCATTCTTGCGCCAGTGAATGATGTAAAGGTAACAGGCCCAGAAAATTAATTTGGGGCCAAATTTTATAGTCCTGAATGTAGGTCTGAGGAATACGAATTCAATCCCTTAGGAAACAGGAATTCCCTGAAAGATTGTAGAGTGATAGTGAACCCCTCAAAAAAGAAAGGACAAGGCCTCCTTTTCCCTCCCTCTCAGGGGACCATGTTCTTGCCTTGACCTCTCCCCATTTCCAAATCAGGAACATTCTTTCTAAGGTCCTATGTGAAGATTGTATTCAGCTATAAAAGAAACCCAGCTATAGTGGCTTCTCCAAATAGAGGTTTGTGTTTCTCACATACTAAGAAGTCCCAAGTAAAACAGTCCATGACTGGAGAAACGACTGCAGGAAGTCACCAAGGACCAGGCTGCTTTTTGCTCCACCATCCTTAGCACACAGCTTTTATCCTCCTCAGACCATGGCTTTCAGCCTCATGATTTCAAGATGGCAGCTGCAGTTCCAGGTATCATGTCCATAACTCCAAGACAGAGGGAAAAAAGGGGCCACCTTTTAAAAGCTTTTTAGAAAGACTTACCTAGCAACTTCTGCTTACAACTCATTGGCCAGTCTGGTCATGTGGCTGCTGCTGGCTACAGGGCATCTGAAGTGGTAACTTTTTGCCAGGACACTGTCACAGAACTGAACAAAATCAGGATTCTGATAGTATGAGGGAAGGGACGGGTGGATATTGAATAAGTGACTATGTCTGCCATACTCTGCTTTTTTTAGGCCCAGCTCCCACTCCCTTCTGGGCGCTGAGCCAGAGTTGTGGTGGGGGTTGAGACCATTGGGTGGAGCACAGCTGTAGCCAATCTGGGCCTGGCCCACTTCTGCCTCAAGGCCTCATTCACATACCACAGCAGGAAGGTCATGGTTTTCTCTGGACACACGACTGGAACAGCTCTGCCTTCCTCCTCCTGACCTCTGCCTGAAGCCCTATGACCTTTCACAACCAGGGCAGAAGCCTTGCCTGGGGACTTAGAGGCACGCCCCTCTGTGCTGGGCACCCTCAGCAAAGCTGCAAGAGGAGGCAAGTTTGCCCCTGGTGTTCCTCCCCTCTCCTGTGTCCCAGCTCCCGGAGAACAGAGCCCAGAACCCCTGACATCTCTCCTGTCAGCCCACTCACACTAGGCTGCTGAAGCCTGGGTGTGTAACAGATCATATGCATTACATTCAGCTTTTGCCCAATCAAACACTAATAGCAAAGTTTCAGGCAGGCTTAGGGAGAGAAAAGTGAAAGCATCTTTCCTGCTCCCCAAATGGAGTCACATAGGTGGCAACCCTGAGCCCAAGGACAAGACTAGAGTCCTGGAAACTGCTGAAATCTGCAGGACGGAAGAGGGAGCAGGCTTGATTCCAAACGTCACTTCCATGCCATGTCTGTTTCTAATTCCGCTTTAGCAGATGACCGACGACCAGCAGGTCCCTTAAGCCTTCTAGCCTTCATTTGGTGACCTGTAAGTTATCTGGACTCTACCTTAGTTTAAAAAAAAAAAATTTTTTTTTAAAGGACCAAAGCCTAGGGTCTGCTTTTTAATTGATTTGCTATGGTGTTTAGGGGCCTTGGTAGCCTTAAAGGTGCCCCAGCAACCACATTAAGAAACCTAAATCCTTGCTCCTCAACATGTGACCTGAGGACCAGCTGCATCCACATTGCCTGGGGCATCTTAGAAAGTCCAAGAAGCTTGCCTCTCTAGGTGAGCTGACACAATCCAACCTATGCTTTGTGGTGAAGACACTGCTCATGGCCTGGGAATGGGGTGCAGATGTAGAGGCACAATAGGAAGGGGAGAGAGCGGGTACCTGAGCGTGCAGCCCCTAGAAGTGCTGTGGGAGCCTCCATCAGCACAGAGCTCAGCCCAGGGTGGCGATATATCTACCCTCTTCCCTCTGTGCCCTTTCGAAGTCCTTGCTCTGAGCTTCTGAGAAACGAAATGACATCTCCCAGCATCTCCCTGGCACTCTAGGATTCACCAGAAACTTCCGGAATCCCTCCAGGCCCTGTCTTTGCCTCTGTCCCTTTTTTGATCTGGCTCTGACGTGTATAGCTTTGGGAAAATCTTGCTAATACACATTCATTCATTATTTAAAGGCTGCCACTGTTCCTTCAGGAAGGTTAAGCATGATTAAAAGATGGGATTTTTCCACAGGGCACAGCAGAAAAGCTAGGGCTCTCGCATTTTTAAGCTGTTTTGGCCAAGCCTTGTTGCATAATTTAAACCCTGTGACTTATTTAGACTTAATTAGACAAAGGAGCAGTAGCTACAGGTTCATTAGTCAGTATTTATTAAGCACCCAAGGGGGCGTGGTGGGTTCTTAAGAACAAAGTGGAGAATCAGCTTTGGGCTTACAAATTTCCTACACTTAAGGAAGAGGGGGTTATAGACGTGTCAGGAGGTAGGCATTTTTATTCCTCCAGGAGAATAAAGAAGTGGCATCAAAGGGCCTGGGGTCATGGAACAAATCCCCACTAACACCTTCTTCTCAGCCATGATGGGGTGATGTAAGCCACCTCACAGTGCTATGCTGACAGATGAGTATGATAATGGGGTGTAAGCTCATGGTAAATGCGGAGCTATACAAACGGCAGGTGTTAGTAAGAGTTGAGCAGGGAAGGTGTAGTGATTGCCCCCCCACCCCGATTTCAGAAACTGAGAGAAGTGGGAGGACCAGCTCCAGCATTTGTGGGACCCAGTGCAAAAGGACAATGCCTTGTTTAAAACGTATTAAGAATTTCAAGGGGGTAACAGCAGAGCCTGAAACCAGGTGTAGAGACTCCTGAGCACAGAGGTCCCCCAAAGCTGGGGCCCGGTGCCACTGCTCTGGTGGTATATCCATGAGGCCAGCCCTGGAGGTAGATGAAGGATACCCTCTGGGGTGAGGGGCTTTTGTGGTGCCTCTCAAATCCTATCCTGAGAGACTATGTCCTTGGCCACCCCATCAGCCTGAGGGAGGAGAGCAGGTGCTGTGCATTTTGAAAGGGGGTGGGGACCACGGGAGCAGGCCTAGGGTAGGGGATACTGAGGCTGGTGGTCTGGAAAAAGGAAAGCCCCCATCCCAGAAAAAGTGATCTCCTAGTTTACCCACCGGCTCTGGAAGCAGCATCTGACTGATCAGGAGGCTCCTCTCTGCATGGAGGTCATGCCTCAGGCTTGCAGCTGCCAATCACTGAGCTAACAAGCCTCAAGCTCTACAAATCCTCCATGCTCCCTCCCTCTATGGCCCCCTCTCCCTCCATTCCCCTTCCCTCTGACTTCTGCCCTTAGCTTCTTTAGCCAATCATTTTGCTCTGGGCAAGAAAATCCAAAAATAGGAGAACAAAGCTCAACTTTTACCCCCATGAGTCTCATTTGTATCAAATGACACAGTCCCTTTGCCTCAAACTTTTCAACAAAGGAGTCTTTGTAAGGTCCTGGGGCAGAAAGCAGGCCTTGGAAGGGAGCCACCAGGAAGCCAGGCAAAAAGTGCTGAGTAAAGCAACTCTTGGCTGAGGAGATTGGGGTGGGGTGGGGGTGTCTCCAGAGTTTTCCTCTGCCCCAGGAAAGGCCAGGGCCAGATGCTCCCTATCGGAGTAGCTTTTCTCCCAGCACCCGGCTCTGGCTTTGGCCAGGAGGTGCCGGAGCAGGTAACAGAGTGTCTACATGGAACACCCCAGTCACAGGGGCTCAACCAGCGCTTGAGGAATAAATGAATGAACAATTCAATGAACCAAAGGATGTAATAGGCAACCTGAGAACATTTCTGTGAGCTGACGTATTCTGCGAAGTCTTCCTGGAGAGGGGAGAAGGGAGCAACCAAATACTATGTATTCTGCCTGTTCAATAACACCTTATGTCATCTCATTTCATCTCATGGCCACCCCCAAGGGAGCACTATTCCCATCCTCACTTAGCAGCTGAGAAAGCAGACTCAGAGGTCCAGGAGTTGCCTGAGCTTCCTCAGCCAGAAAGCGGCAGAGACCTAGTGTGGCAAGGAGCCGAAAGTTGATTTAAGAAAAACAAAACAATATATGTCTTGTCTATTTGAGTTTGTGGATGAAGATCCACAGCTGATTCAATAACGTAAAAAATACTGTTACTGTATTTCAAATGGATTGTGAGGCCCCACTATGTCTCTCTCTGTACACCTAGCGGTAGCAGATTCAAAAGTATTGGACTTAAAAACCTATTCTTTTATTGTACCCCTTCTCTCACTACCTCTCACCAAAGGCTGTAGGGGAAAATGTCTTTCAGGAGGGACAAGGATATAAGTCCTCACTCAATAGCCCACCCATTCCACTCCCTGCCATTTTCCAGAGAGATAACTGGAAGATCTATACTCAAGGCCCTGGAGAGCTTCCAGCCCCACCAAACATCTTCTATTTTGCCCCACAGGTGAGTGGGCCTGTAGCTGGCTTGGGGGTCTTCCCTCTCGAACCAGCCATGCCTAGCGCTCTTTCTCTCTGAAGACCAGGATTCTCTGGCAGGTATATGAAAAGAGAGGAAGGTGGTCAGACCCAGGGAGAAATCTTACAGTTCACTCTCACTGACATTCAATTCAGGGCAATTTCTGTATCCTCACACACACAAAGTCTGCTCTGGTATCAGAGCTGCCCCAGTGAGTTCCTAGAAAATGTTGTGCTTTGGAAGACTCTGGAAGCAGAGCCACGTGCTAGAAAGTTCACCTGCTCTCAGATATCAGACTGACTTCAAAGGAACTCCAGACGGTGGCCCTAAGCAAACCACACACTGCAAGACAATCCTGATTCCCAAAACAGATCACTTAGGGCAAGGGCCAGAAACTGGGATGTCAGGAGGACCCAACTGGCGCAAGTAAAAGAAGACACTGGCCCGGTGTAGCTAACAGGAAAGGAAGAGCCAGTGTAAACTCAGCAGTCTCTACACACCTCCTCCCGCCCATTTTGACCACGTGAGGAAGCAGACCCCATGTGCAGTTTTTCAAGGGCAGCCAGGAATCGAATCTTTTTATGTGCTACCTGCTGATTTTGAACTGTTGGCTCAAGGTTCTTAGACATCCTATGGACCTAACAAAAGTCTGTGGGCCCACCAGCTTATAATCTCTGAACTTGAGATGTGATTTCCCTTATGATAGAGTCTTTTTCACTCAGAGACCCGCTGGGGGATTTCTTTAAACAGAAAACACTCCTAGTACAAAAATAGAATGTGATTCACTCTAGCACAGGGTTTAAGTACAGAAGCAGCAGTAAGGGATGCTTCTCTTCACAAATTGCCTCACCTTGAGGTATTTCAAGAGACAGACCGCTTAATGCATTTCAAATCAGGTTAGCGTGGCAAAAATCTAATTTTCATACAACTTTTTGAAGGAAGATGGGAATTTGGTTCAGGTCTGGATCAGGATTAAAGAAGGGGCCTGGAAGCAGGAAGGTGAGGAGGGAGAGTGTGTTGGGGTAAAGGGCAGAGCTGGGGGCCCAGGCTGAGCGATGTGGAGAGAGGCTCGCAACCGTTCTGTGAGGTTGGTCAGACAGAGTGGTGGGGCCTGGGGACCAGAGCCAGCCAGAGAGGAGAAGAGGAGGAGGGAGCATCATTAGTTGCCATGGTAACAAAAAAATAAAGAAAGGGGGAGAGCGAGAGAGGGGGGAATCTCAGAGAAGAGCTATGTTGTGTTGCTGTCCATACCAGCTCTCTTGTCTCTACCCAGGCACTTTGTCTATGACTCTCTGGCCCCTCTGATACTTCCCCCACCTGACTCTGCTCATTCCTGGCATGCATAAATTACTGTGAAATTACTTCAAGGACATTTAGATCCTAAACATGGGTGAGCTAGATGGGCACCTGCTTACTGTTCCTCTAAGTCTCAAAAGACCTCTTGAATTCAAAAATATTTTCTCCACTGTTCTGCCATAAAGCCTATAATTCCACCATTAGGGCAAATTTTCTTAAACTAAAGATTTGTTCATGTTTAATTACGAAACGTCATTAAAAAGGGTAATATCTTGGATAGCAATTTCTAAAATCTCATAAGAAATTAGCTTACCACATGTAGCAAGGATCTCAGATGCAGCCTAGGAAACTCCATGACTTGGGTTCAAGCATATCTGAACCTGTACGATGAGCTGATAGGGCAGACCCCAGACAGGCCACTTCACAGGACAGTTCCAGTGACATCTGCTGTGTGCCTAGAATTCGTTTTCCCTTGATTTTCTTTTGGGGAACTCTTTGTTCATCAGTCTTTGTCCATGAGGTCCAGGTGCGCTGACTTCCAGTCAAGGGCGGACCCAAGACCCGGACCTGACCAATTGGAGCATTCCATCTCCTGGCCAGAACACTTGACTCTTGTGTAGACACACAATCCAGGCCTGACCAATGAGTCTCAGAACTAGGACTTTTGCTGGAACTCTTGAGAAAGTAAACTCTCTTTCCATTGGGTATCCACTAAGTGGATAAACTCTATGTCCAGAGCTGCTGGTGGCCATCTTGTTCCACTGGGGGAAAGTATACCTGAAATTAAGCTGATAGAGAAAAAGAGCAGAGCCAAGAAGAGATAAGAAGACACAGATAGGGAGAGAGAGGGAAGAGAGGGAGAGAAGGAGAGGAGAGAGAAATCGAGCCCTTGTTGGCATGATTTGAGCCCCTGGATCCACCTAAAATAAGAGACATCCCGGATGTGGTTCCATAGTGTAGCGGTTAGCACGTCTGCTTTACACGCAGAAGGTCCTGGGTTCTCACCCCAGTAGAGCCACGGTCCATGGTCTATGGCTATGCTACCCTGAACGAGCCCGATGTCTGATCTCAGAAGCTAAGCAGGGTCAGGCCTGGTTAGAACTTGGATGGGAGACCACCTAGGAAGACCAGGTGCTGTTGGCATAAATAATAATAATAAAATAAATAAAAATAAAATAAGAGACATCCCTAGCTCTTTAGTTGCTATTAACTTTGAATTGAATTGGGTTTCTGTCACTTGGAACCAAGAGTTCTGAATCATGCAAGGGCTTTCCCATTTGGCTAAAGAAGATTATATGAGTTGAAACCTGGGCTCAGCAACAGCTAATGCAGGAGGTATCATGGCATCTGTTCCCAGCCTGTCCTATGGAGAAAGCTACAGGGATGAAACTAAACCAGGAGTTTGGGAGACAAGGGGAGAAGTAGAGTTCTCACACATGACCCTCAGCGGGGAAGGCAGCCATTTCCTCACTGCTTAAGAGAAAACATCCCTCTTCTGTCACCCTGAGGGGCGGAGGCATTGACGAAACTGCCGAGGGAAATGGCAGTATGGCCCAGCTAAGACAAAAGGGTCCATGAACAGACCATGAAAGATTTGGAAGCAACCCAAATGTCCATCAACTGATGAGTGGATAACCAAAATGAGAGAATATTATTTGGCAATAAAAAAAAGCACTGATGCATACTACGACATGAATGAATCTTGAAAACATTATGCTGAATGAAAGAAGCCAAAGACAAAAGATAATATATAATTCCATTTATACGAAATGTTCAGAACTGGCAAATCTATAAGAACGGAGAATAGATTAGTGGTTGCCTAGGGCTGGGGGAGCAGGGGGATTGGGGGGTGACAGTTAAGGTTGCAGGATTTCCTCTGGGGTCACAAATGGTCTAAAATTGATGTGGCAGTGGTTGTGTGACTCTGAATATACTAAAAGCCATTGGATTATACACTTTAAATGGGTGAATTGTATAGTACATGAATTATATCTCAATAAAGTTGTTGCAAAAAAAAAAAAAGATGCTCTCGAGGTTCCTGCCCACTCGTGTGTGGTGGAGCAAGCATGGGTGGTCGGCCTCCAGAGGCCCAGGAAACATCAAGTAGCTGCTGCTCCCCTGGGTAGCAGTTCTGTCCTTAGACCGGATAAAAGGGACCTCACGTTGGGCTGGCACCTTAAGAGGACCCCGTTTTGGCTCTTCTCTGGTCTCCCCATGGGGTAAGAAGTCTGTGAGGCCAAGAGGATGTGTCTGCCACACTCACTCCTTCCCAGACCATACCCTGAGTATACAGAGTACAGGGAACTCCTTGCCCAAAAGGCCCCAAACCTATTTCTAGAGCCCAGGTCTATCCTCCTCAGTGTAGATTGAACTGGTGGTAAGCATAGAAGTGTAATTGGAACTTGAATATGTAGGCTGGAATGCCCTAGTCAGGTCCCTCAAAGGGTGGGGCAGAGCTGGGGGTGAGAGGAGGAGAAGACAGGCCATGTGTCATGAGCTCAGAGCCTGGGGAGGCCTGGGGCCGGTGCTCCCCACAACCACTGCACTTCAGCATGGCGGCGTGAGGAGTATGAGAATTCTCAATTCAGTTTGACCTTCTAGGTCATTACGAAGATATACTTTTCAAGATAGGATGCTAGAACATTGAACAATTTGTTAGCTTACTTTGTAGTTGCGAAATATTTAAACATACAGTTTGTGGACCTCCATTTGTCCTCTTGCTCTGGACCCCCACAAATACAAAGACCTGACCTGCTGGGAGATGCTGCATTTAAGAAAGAAATCTATTAGAGCTTTTCTTTCTAAGGAATCCTGGTGTGGGGTTTCCCCAGGCTGCATTTACGGATTTGGGAAACACAGTTCATAGATTTCTTGCTCCAGGCTAAAGAGAAAGCTGACATATGCCTGCCCACAACCTTGAAGTTTAATGATTTCTCTCAACATCTTCTCAGCTAAGCCCACAGCTTAGGCATGTAGTGAGGTGCAGGCTGAGGACTGGGGTTGTTATATAAGCCATATTCAGGAATTCCCTGTCTGGCTGGCTCTCTTTTTCTGTTTTGTTTTGTTTTGTTAATATATAATGCAAAGAATTCAATTGGCAAGAAATTCTAGCAGAAGCTCATGAAAAACACCTAAGAGCAGGGCTGGGGCAGGCCAGAGAGTATTATTGTTCATCCTCTTTCTACATCTTCCTGATGGCCACAAACCCTAGGAGATCCTGTGCTAGAGCCCTGGGAGCAGAGACCAGCAAGATACATGGTCTTTGTCCTCACAGTAGTCACCATCTGTTTAAGGGAATAACATTGACACTGAAGTCATTAAAATACAATATAAAAATCCCACAATATCATTTAGGATGTGACATTAAAGTCTTTTCGAGACTAGAGATCATCTCATTCAGAGTTTCCCCTTGGCACTATTGACATGTGGGGTCAGATAATTCTTTGCTGTTGGAGGTGGAGGGCACTCCCCTGTGTATTGTAGGATGTTTAGCAGCCTCTACTCACTAGATGCCAGTTAAAGGTCCCCTGTCTCAGTTGTGATAACAAAAAATGTCTCCAGACACTGCCAAATGTCCCCTGAGGGTCAAAACTGCCCCAGCTGAGAACTAGGGTAACACGCCACCATTTCCATTGTAATGAATGTCTACAGGCTGATAGTACTGCAGAAGCCTGAGGAGAGGGAGATGGCTGTGGGCCAGAGAAGACCTGAACTGGGCCTCCAAGGATGGGTAGAATTTGACTAATCTAGCTAGAAGGACAACACTCCAGAGGGAGAAACAGTGCACTGAAAGGCAAAGAGGCTGGAACACGCAGCATACCCTACGTGGTCATGCAGTTGTACAATGCCAAAAGGTGCCCAGCAGAGAGGACAAGTAGGAGCTGAAATGCAGCCCACCCTCCCCTAGCCAAGCCATGTCCCTTAGCACATAGCTTCATTGGTCCAGAGAGAAGAGAGCCTTTTTCTTAGTATAAAGGGTCTTGTGCTCCCCATCCCATGGGCTCATGGTACTGCATCTGCCCAAAGGGAGCCTTTTTCTAATGTCACAAAGGCACCACAGAGACCAACCAAAGCCCCATGCATGAGCCCTTCCTGCGGTGGAGAGGAAAGGCAAGCCAGCAAAGTAGCCAGCACTGTCTGGGGCTGACAGGGAGCTCTAGCCTTCTCTGTCCCTCGTTGGCCCCAGTATGCTCCTCCCCGCTCTGACTGGTCTGTGGGCACTCCACCCAGCCCTGCAGAGGCCCTGCGTGGAAGGATGAGAAAGAATTTCTTTCAAGAGCTCAAAGTAGGTTGAACCAAAAAGAGAAGGAAGGCTCTGAGGGAAGAGTCTGGATCAGGAGACAGACTGCAACCAGGGTACCTGGGATTCAGATCACAGCTGCTTCTGCTCGCTACACAGAAAGGCCCTTCAGAGGTGATCACCCCTCAGGGAGGTCACCTCTGCCCAGAGCATTTCTCTCCTACAAATAGATCTTCAGAACCTGCGGGAACCCCATCACCCCATTACCTTCCCTTCCTTTGCTCATCAGTCCAGCAATGGGCAGTACAAACTCAGGTACAGGCACTCTTGGGGATACATGAAGATTCTCCACAGGGTACATATTTTAAGAACCTCACACCGCAAGTCCTCCACTTCCACAAGCACTCTCATAGAGGCATCCTGTCTGAGCACATGGGCCAACGTTGCTACTGGTTCTCTCTCTCTCCTGCCTTCTCCCTCAAGAGATCACCTTTCTCCCACTTCCCAAAAGAAAGGAACATGTAGTACCCATCCTAAATCTTATCACGGTGCATTGACTTGGGGAAAAAAATGTATGGTGCAACAAAGGAACAGTCTCAATCCTGGTATCCGTGTTGAGAAAAGGAATGACTAGGGCCTGGGCAAATCAACTACCTTCCAATTCTGTACTTTCATTCGATTTGGAAGAGACTCTATTCTAGTTGTCAGTTGATTTCTAAAGATCCACCCATATGATTTTTGGCATATAACTCAAAGGAGTTTGTGAAATTGAGTGACACTGCTCTAACAAAACTCTTTACATTCCTTTGTACTTATGTATGTGAAGAGGTTTCTGAGATCAGCTCTTGCATCTATTTAAAAAAAAAAAAAATAGAACACTGAACCCTGACCCCTTCTATCAATGAGTTATATTCATCCATGGATATATGAACTAATTAGTGTGGAGAAAAAAAAGCTTCATCTCATTAAGAGATGCATCCAATTAAGCTTTATTTTTTATGCTTCTATAGTATCTATTAAAATTTCTAATAGCATTTGTTTTGATTAATTGTGCACTAGTTGTCATGGTACAAATCCAGACAAAATATTCTCTAACATTTAGAGTCTATGGTCACAGGAAATTTAGAAAATAAATTCATTTTATGTACATAGCTTTGTTAGAGAGAAGCATGATAGGACAATACATAAAAGATATCCAATCATAAAAATGTATTAGGATAAAATTCTGTAGAAGAAGTAGAATGGAAATAAAAATTCATGGATAAAAAAAGATGAAATTTGTCCCACTTTTAAGGAAGAACTTCATGTATTTTTAAAAAGGATAATGGTGAGTATCCAATCACTATAGTACTTTATTTAGAGACATTTTTCAGAGTACTAAAACAATTTTATTTTAAAACGTCAATATTTGCATACAACAGAAAGCACATCCTCTGTAACTATGTAACTATGAAAAATTTTAAATGTTTGTTCCTAAAAATGTGCAAAGGGGTACCTAGATTTTCAAAATTCTTTTAGGAGTCTGCAAGAAAAGTGTTTGAAACACCAGGGTCACAGGAATCTGGCTCTTGCCTGCAAGGGGTGTTCCTAGAATAAATGCAAAATCGACAGGTTTGACTACTCCCTAAGTCTTGGAGAACCCGTGAGCACCTTCAAAGGGAGAGGACTCTTGCTGGTGCTGGGTTGGTGAGAAGTGGGCCAACAAGCTCTCCCATCATCCTATCAATACTTTCCTCCCGTCTTTTTTGTCATCTTGTTTTATTTTAAGCATTCCTCTAAAATCCCATTCCCTCCACTGCAGATGACCCATCTCAGAACAGGTCTGTGTGAGATCTGTTCTGCGTTTTCCCATGCTGTCTCAAGCTTTCCTTTCTTCAGGAAGCTTTCGCGCGGACAGCGCCCCCTCCCCTACCCGCAGCCTCTTGGCCCCAGTCTAATACCCCTTTTACGCCCCTGGTACCCACTGCTTCCTCCAGCTTTCTGTTGCTTTGGGATGGTCTTCATTCCCCAGCAAAGCCATAAGTTTTCTCATCTGTGTCTCCAAGACACTTTCCTCAACAGTAAGATGTGGATAATAAGAATTAAACGAGATGAAATTTGCACAGCGCCTGGCACCGAGCCTGGCCTGCAGCCAAAACTGGGCACCCAGTTGCGTTCAGCAAATACTTGCTAATTGTACTGTTAAATTTTCTGGGCAGTGATTACAGAAGTCTGGGCTTTCTGGCGTCCTCCTTCGCCCAGGGAACCAAGGACAGATCCCAAACCTCCAGGTCTGCTTTAGGTAACTTGCTAACTAGGAGTGACGAAAACGCCCTCCCCTCCTGCCTCCAGCGGGCGGGGATGGGGGAAGCCGGGAGCTATGAGGTCATGCTCGGGTCACGTGACTGTTGCTGCATCTGTCAGCTGTGGTACAATTACTAAGACAGTCCGGGCTTGTGACATTCAAGCCAGTTATCTCTCTCCTCTGTCTCCGGTGAGCTGGCCCCTTTCACACCAAGGGACCGTCTCAAAAGTCTAGGACCCTGAAGAGTATGGTTCCAAACGCTACAACTTAAGGGCTGGGAAATAAAAGAGAGAAAGAAAAAAAGTCCAAGCTTGCAGTTCTTGCTGCTGCAATTTGGAAACCATGTTTAAGCCCCAGTTTCTTAAAATCTTTTCTGCCAAAGCAATTTGGCATATGTATTAAAGAGTCTTTTAAAAATTCTCATATTCTTTGACCCATTAATTCCAGTTCTAGAATGCTTGCCTATGGGAATAATCCAAACTGGGGCAAAGGTTTAGGTACGTAAAATTCACTGCCTTGTTATTGAAACTAAAATACACACACACACACACACACACACACACACACACACACACACACATACATATGATGAAATTGACTAGATTGAGGTATAGACGAGCAATATAATATTGGGCTGTTGTTATAAATGGTGATTGACAAGAATTTTTCATGACATGGAAAAATGCATGAAAAAATGACCATAGGGAATATTCATTGAGCACTTACTATGTGCCAAATGCTAAACGCTTTATATGAATTGAGTCTTACAACATTAAGAGACAGACACTATTATTATCCTTCTAAAAACTGCAACCTAAAGAAGGAACTTACCTAAGGTTGACTAGCTAATAAAGTATGAAAATTGAGGCTTAGAGTTATTCAACGGGTTTAACTGAGTAGGTGGCAGAGGCAGGATTTGAACTCAGAGAATCTGAGTCTAGAGTCCAGCTTCTTGACTCCTATGCTCTCAACTGCCTGCCACAATAGTAACTAGTGAAAAGTCAGGATATACTACATATACACACCATCAGGTCAATAATGTGTATGTGCACGTGTACCCCTTCACATAATACATGCCAAGAAAAAGAATGGAAGAATAGACCCCATATTTTCACAATTAGCACTGATTTAAATTTTCTTTATACTATTCTGGATCTTTACATTTTTCTACAATGTATGTGTATTAATTTAACAAGGAGAAAAAATGTGACATACAGCTTAATCCCACTAAAAAGCCATGTGTCAATTACAACATTATTTATGATAATGAAAACTTGAAAGTAGCTCAAATATTGAACATAGCAGGTGCAATAATTTGCAGGCATTGAAAATGAAGGTAACAAAGACCAAGTGATATTATTACGTTTAAAATCAAGGCATAAAATGGTAGGCATATTATGTATAATTATTTGAGTATATCACTGTGAAATCTGAAAGAAAAAAATTGTAGCTGTATCAAGATGGTAAAATTATATGTGATTTTTAAAACTTTTTAGAACTTTTATAACGTTTTTCTATTTCTTACATAATAATAAAAATACTTTCATTGAGTTAAGTTTCAGTTATCAAAATTATCACGGTATTACATGGGATTCTCTTTTGTCTTTCTATTTTATCTCATTTCATTGGCAAAGCACCCCAATGAAGATAAGCTTTTTACTTCCATTTTGCCAGTAGGAAAGTTAAAGCATAAAGGAAGTGAGTGAATTACTTGGAGTAAACTAGCTGATGAACCCTGGAATTAGAACCTACGCCTGCAATCTCCTACTCCAGGGATCTGGCCTGTAAACCACAGTCATTCCCTTACGTAAAAGGCTACATGGCTCTGCATGGAGAATACGAGCTACTGTTATTAAGACCCCAAACTCTGAGATTCAAGTGCAGATTCTTTCCAGTGGGTGAGAATCCGGGAGCAGGAAGCATGCCCTGTTTATGCTCTTTATCTTCAGAGTTGGACCGCCTAAGGCCTAACTCCTCCAAACTCCTCCAGCCACCCTCCAAACTCCTCCACCCCACCACCCCACCCCCACATACAGCCTGCCTTGTCCTCAAAACAAGTTCCCAGGAAACATGTCTTGCCCTTGGATAGAGAGACAGAGGTCAGTAGATTTGTAGTTTATCCTCCCCCACTCCCTTTAGGGAACATCCCTGCTCACAGCCCCCATAGGAGGAACAGGGACTCTAAAGGCCAGCTGCAAACTAGGCGAGCACCGGAGAAGAAAGCCTGGAAAGAAAGATCAGAAGAGGTCAAGCGTGGGCAACAGTGGGTGAAGCCAGCAGAGGGGACCTGGGGGTGCTGATGCGCCCCAGAGAACTTGGTCATCAGGCACTGGTCTCTCAGTTAAGAGATGGAGTGTGACCTGTCAGGGTCACACAACAGCCAGAGAGAGTAGGAGTGAGTCCAACCCAAAACCCCAGAGAATCAGTCAAAGGCCAGGCCACGACTTCACAGAGCCAGGCTCATTCATCTGTTCAAGATATACCCAGTGCCATCCCTGCTTACCAGATCTTTCTGCTTTCATGGGACCAGAACAGGTACCCTAACTCCAATTCTACCCCTTTGGGGGTCAAGTGACCCCATTGTTCAAGGTGAGAAAAATCCAAGAACTCACTGGCAAGGAGGCAATTCCCCCTTTAGGAAAAAAAAAAAAAAGAACCCAAACTCCAAAGCACATGAAAGAAACCAATGCGCTGAGTCTCCAAGGCTGTGTCCAAGCCCAAGGTATTCCAGAGCTAGGTGAGGAAAGTTTCTGGAAGGCAGAAGAAGTCAGTTGGAGGCAAGACTTGAGTGGTCTAGAAAAAGGGACTTGAGTGGTCTAGAAAAAGGGACTTGCTATGAATTGCTAAGAGAAACCGAAAGATTCCGTGGGCGTAGTAACGTCACAAAAGGGTAAGAGGTTTACAAATCCTGATGGCAGGGTGAGCTCCTAATAAGAAAAAAGGGAGGTGAGGGTGCTTGGATTGGGTGATTTCTGTAAATAGTGTGTTTAAGTGTTCCCACCTTAGAACCATAGAATACCTGAATGTTAGCCGTTCCTGCTACTGAAGACCAAGTGAAGTCAATGGTATTTTCTGTAAGAAAAAGGGATGTCAATGGCACCAAATGCTATTTACAGGAGGCTTTTCAGAAAATAAATAAATAAATAAATGCTGCCAATAAAGAGATCTGTCCGTTGGTTTGAGCTGGCCGATGACTTGCTCACTTGCTTTCCTATTTCTGTGGGGCTGGTGTGAGCAAAGAAGGGGAGAGGCAAGTGCTATATTGGGGATCTCACAGAGAAGCTGGTATATTTTACACAGGAAAATGAGGTCGTGTCCCTTCCATGCTTGCAAACCTTCAATGGCTTCTCAGTGTACTTAGAATAAATCTAAATTCCTTAAGTGCCACTCACAAGGCCCTGTATGATCTGGCCCTGTCCCTTCTCTCCCTCCTTCACTGGCTTAGTGTATCCCCACTGGCCTCCCTCTCTGCTCCTCAAACTGGCAGAGCTTTTACTGCCTTATATTTGTGGTTCCTTCTGCTCACAATGCCTTTCCCTTCTGCCCATTCCAAACCTCCCCCTTTGCCGTTTGCATGGCTAGCTCCTTCTTAGGCGTTAGGTGCACTGGGCCTTACCTGAGCAGTCAGGGAAGGCCTCACTGTCCATAGCCTTGACTTCTCCATGGCACTGAAATCAACGCCAAATCAACAGTTGTCTGCTGGTATGGTGTCCCCTTCCCAGTCCTGACTCCTGCCCCCTTACCTCCCGACCATCCACATTAGAATGCTCTTTTGTGAAACCTGGGGCCTTAACCATCCTGTTCACTATAAGAGATGCAGAGCCTGGCAGAACCCCTGACATGTGTTAACCCCTCAATAAATATTTGTGGAATATGAATGAATAAGAGGTCTGCTGATTTAACTGAGAGAAAATCCAGGACTCAAATTCCAAACAAGGAAAGACAAGAATCTTCAAACACTCCCTATTTTTTCTCTTCTTCCAATTGGCCCCAGTGCATCTTGCTCCCACTTTTTCCTCTTCCCCTCTCCTCCCTCCCTCTCTCGCTTTCCTCCTTTTGTTCACAGAGCTTCATTAGTACCTGCTCTGGGCTGGATCTGGGGAGGTGCTGTGCGATGGGCCCAGCTTCCTAACCACTCTGCTCCTCAACATGTCCTCAGTGCCCCAACATCTCCCAGTCTTTCCCTGGACCCCCTTAAGTCACATCTCTCATACAGTCGTCCACTGGTACCCCTTCTCTGTGGGCCTTCATTGTGAATGAGCTCTGAGGCTAAACACCCTGAAAAAGAGAAATAAAGGATTCTTCAAGGATCCAGTTATGGCCATGCATTTGCTGACGTATTTGTCCTGCTGTGAGCCAAAGTTCCGAAGCTTCTATACAGTAAGTTTTTATAAAATAAATGACAACAACCTGGTATTTTCAGGTTTTTTCTCTGCAGTCCCAGGAGTCTTATTAGCTTATTATGACCCTGACTGCTTCCGTGCCTCCTCTGAGCTTCAGATTCAAATGAACATTTGGCTCTCATATCCCTTCGGGCTCTACACACAAGGATGAGCCAAACATCATCTCTATGGGCTCATCTCCCAGTGACAAAAGAATGTGCTCAATTCCATCTTTTTAAAGGTATGTGGGAGGGTGCGGTGACTGGGCCAAGGGTCTACCAGAACTGTCTCTCCAAGCCGTGTGTGTGTGTGTGTGTGTGTGCGCGCGCACGCGTGGGGTGGGGGTGGGTCCCTTTTGCTATGTCTGCAGAGTGGAGTAGCCTGCCTCCCAGTTAAAGGGCTGCTGACCTGCAGGAAAACACTTCTGGTTAGCCGTGAGATTGTGCAGGGAAGCATGGGTGCTATGAGCGAGCACGGTAGAACAGAGTTTAGGAATGTAGAGGTAGGAGTAAAGACTCAATCTTTTCCCAGTACCATCAGTAACAGGCACAATTTCAGGGACAGAAACAGAAGAAAGCATAGGAAAAGGAAAGAACTTGAGCAATTTTCACTGGGGAGCTCAGCGAGGCGCTGCACTTGCTCCCCAGAGCAAGTTTTATGAGGTTTTATGGTTGACCCTGAGTAGATCTGCTGACCCACTTCCGGGGGTCCTGGGACCCCAGGGACAGAGAAGAGGCCCTGCAGCTTATTCTGTTCTGCTGGTCTGCATTCGCTGCTTTCTCTGAGGTTCTAGCACGTGCTCAAAGCATCTCCTCCATTTCTGGCTCTCTAGGCAGCTCAGAATCAGAACTAACTCTACACTCCGCATCCGCCGAGTTACCCTTGGCAACAGGATTCCTGGGGTGGAGGCCGCATCAAGGGGCAGGGTCTGGCCGCTGGTGTGTTCAGCCCCCAGTACTCTACTCTCCCAGCAGGGAGTGAGCCTACCAAACAGCCTCCGTCTGTATCAGCGGCAAACAGCTTCCCTTGCACCTCGGGAGGAAGCGTTAATGAGGAAAGCGGTGGGGAAGGGTTGTGCCTGCCTGCGGTTGTAACAGTTTGCTCCTTTGGGCTCACGGGGATTGAGGAGCTTTAAAGGAGGAACATGCCTTCTCGAGAGTAGGATAGTTAATGCTAATAAAGAATGCCTGTATGTTGGTACCAATCAACGAACAGAAAGTGCCAGTGTAAACATTTCTAAAGCAAAGACCCCTACAGGAGTGCGGCTATCTGTATGGTGACAAGCAGCCTGCCCTGCAGGCCAAGGCTAGCGTTAGGGACTACAGAAACAAGAAGGCTAAATTTCGCCTGTCCCACAGCTGAGGCCCCTGAGGAGGACCCAGCCCCTCCATAGCCCCGACCTTTGTGCTGGGGGCCAAGGCAAAGGCCTTCCCCCATTAATTTCCCAGGGAGGGAAGTGATGCAATAAAGCCCCAGATTTGCCGACAGGTGACCAAGCCCTGACTGAGGTGAGACAGGGGCGCAGTCCTACTTAGGTTCAGCCTCCACACATCCGCAGCCTTCTCCCCATGGGTAGCAGAGGATTTTCTTGGCAACCACCATCCCTCTACAATGGTGCAGGCCCCTATCTTCCTTTCCCCTGTCCGCATCTCACGTCCTTGCTGCTTTAAATGGCACAATCTATGGCCCGAGAAGGAAAGAAACTCTGGAAGCCTCCATCCAGAGACCGGAGCTTGGCTGGGAAAGAAGAATGTAGCAACCATAAAAGTCTTTTGAGAACCTACTACGTGCACACCCTACGTCAGCAGTGAAATAACAAGAAGAGAATGCAAAGAAGTTAGAATGAACACTGTCCCGGCCCACAGGGAGCTGGGTCTAAAAAGGTGAGACGAGTAGGAGATGCTGGGACCAGTACGGAAAGGCAATGCAGCAAAGTCCTCAGTGGGAGGGGCAACCAGGAACCGTGGTGGGGCGGAGCTTGTTTGGCCAACAGTTTTTTGTTTTGCTAAGGGGACCTTATGAGGGAGGAGACTGGAACCCATGAGTTGAGAGGGCTGAGGAGAAGGTTGAGGAAAAAGAGTATCTGGCAGCTTTGGGAGAGAGGAAAGTTTGGGAAAACAGGGAGATATTTAAATGGGACTTAAGGGAAATTTTGCCCCACAGACACTATGGAAGGCTTCCCTCAACTTCTCACAAAACTTTTCGTAAAATCTATTTATCAGATTTTTCAGAGAGGAATTGCTATCTGGGCCCTAATAATGAATTGAGGCCAGCTCAGAGGGCCAGAGCTGGGGTAGGCAAATGGGGTTCAGACATTTCTGGGTTACAGCAGGAAGTGGGGTCCGAGTTCCCAGCAGGGGTGGTTGCTGGGTGACTGAGTCAGCTGATAGGGCACTGCTTTGCTGGGCCTGGAACGGTGGCTAGGGAAGAAGTGGAAAGGCTCTGAGGGAGAGGGACTCTGATAAGAAAAAATTGTGCGATGAAAAATTGTGTCAGAAAGCCTCAAGTCCTGGACAAGTGAAAGGATTCATACAGGTAGGGGAAGGGAGGTGGGAGCGGAGAGGACATAGGCCACTGATTCCAATCTCTTCGAGCCTATGCATCAATGAATTTTACCTACCTCACGAAAGAACTGGGTAGATTATTTATCATCTCTCACTTAGGTTGATAAACTGCCCCCGACAGGGCTTCTGCCTCTAGTCTCTCCCTCCCTCCAATGTGCCTTCCACATACAGTGACACTAAAATAATCTTTTAAAAGTCCAGCTCTCATGGTGTCACTCTTATTTAAAGTCCTTCAATGACCTTTCATCACCCACTCACCAGAATTAGCCTAACTTCTTAGCACGTCATGCAGCGCCATGTAATCAGGCCCTGTCCATCTTTCCAGACTCATCCATGGTCACTTTCCACTCACCCCTCATACCCATCACACTGAACTACACACAATTTCTCTAATGCAACTTGCTTTTCACACATCAGGGTCTTTGCATGCTTTCTCCCCTTCGGCTGGAGTACTTTCCCCAGATCAATTACCAGCCCCCAGAAGCTTTCTGTGACCCCTTTCCCTGTTACTATATTCCCACAGTACCTTGTATATAGCACTAGGCTGGCACTCCACGTGGTATCATTACCACAATCATCATCTGTTCATGTGTCTCTGACTAATGAAAAAACAGGACCCGATCGTACTCCTGGCAGCCTAGCACCTAGCGCAGGGCACAGCTCATTGTTGGCATTCAGAAAATGTTCACTGAATGACAGAAACTGCAACTCGAAATGGCCCACATTGAAGATGCTCTTTGGAGAGTCTGTCTAGCTGACAAAGACCTCCTTTTCTCTGAGAACTGCCCCCAGACACCTGTTGAAACATAAGTGGACATTTGACCTAAGCCGGGCCAAATGGACTCCCTCTCAGAAAAGTGGAATTGACTCCAAGAGAAGCAAATTTGTTTCTGGAACTACAACATGTAAACTTGGGAATGTACACTTCGTGTGGCATGCATACTCTACCGTTTAACCTGCACGGTAGAGAAAGTCACTCCTTAAAGAAAAAACAATGAAGTGGCCAAACGGAGGATTTCAGATGGCTTTCTGATTCCCAAGTCCAGCCATCTCCTGGGTCCATGAAAGTCCTATCCCTCAGTTCTGGGAGACACTCTTGTTTACTACTTGAGCTTCACAGGATTTCTGTTCCTTACATAGTCCTGACCATACAAGGCAACCTTTGCCCTTGGCAGAGTTGCTTGGATTCTTTCTCTTCAAAAATCTTTTATTTTAACACATAAATCACTCTTGGGCATAGATTAGACTTTAAATCACCATACCCATGCAGAACAGGCTGCATAATTTACAGGGCCCAGTGCAAAATGGAAACGTGGTATCCTTTGTTCAAAAAGTACAGTTAAAAGTACTAACATATAAAGTTTTTTCCCTTTTCTGTAGTCTCTCTTTTGACTTGTCAAGATGTTTATTTGCTATTTAATGTCTAAGTAAATAAATATTAAAAATTTTAAATCATTAGTATGAATTTTATCATTTATCTCTATATTGTGCCTATACGGAGAATCACTGAAATTACACCGTCTGTATTTCTTAGCTCCTTCTGGGAGATTCAACAAGCAGGCCAGAAGAGACGAGCCCAAATTACCCCAGGCACAGAGCTTTCCCACGCAGAACTCTGTCAGGCACAGGGATGCTTTACAGGGCAAGTGCAGAACCTCATAAGCTCATTAAATTCCCACCCTGAGACTCAGGCCCAGGAAGCTTGACAACTGCTGTATCTTCCTTTCCACTAACTCCCAGATATATGTGCTATGCCTTGGCTAGGGTCTGGGACGTCCAGCCAGGCACCTCCCATTCCAGTTGGCTAGCTGACCCAATCCACAGCAGATAGGTGAACCCCAGGGTCTTTAAACCTCCACACCAGATGTGCTCAGTATCTGGCGAGCAAGAGACTCACCCTCATTGGGTCACCTGCTGAATATGTCATGTCATGTAGCTGCCAGCCAGGCACGAAGATGGCCACCGTTATGCCCAGTCATAAGACTGCAGAATATGCATACCTCACTCTGACCCTCCCTGCATGCACACCAGGCCCTCACCAGGGACAGAGGGTAGCAATGTTCACTCAGTGAGGGAGGGAAAAGCTGGTCTTGGGGACACCAGGAAGCTGGGAAGTGGGTAGCCAAGAACCCAACCCAGGGAGGTAGATAGGCTTCAAGAGTTGGCACCATGTGTGAGCCAAGGCTCTAAGCGCCTGGCACTTGCTCCAAAGTCTCATGGGGGTTCACTTACAAAACACGCACGCAAAGATAAAATTAAGAATTTCAAGGCCTTGGCTACAGAGCATTAAACCCCTCTTCTGAGCATGGAGCCCTGTATGACTGCACTGGTTACATGTGCCCCTGAAGCTGGCCCTATACACATGAAGATGATCTCTAAACCTCATTAAATAATATGTTTCGACAAAAAAAGTTGAAGCAAAAGAAGGAAAGTACACTTCACATACATATTAAAGAAACTTGGAGCACTCAGACCCATAAGCCAAGAATACCATCACATCTCACCTGGAGAATGAGCTAAAGAGCAGATGTCTTTAGACCCTTCAACTCAAACTTCAGAACTGACCAGAAGCTACAGTATGCATGGATGAACTGGAATAAGATTTCTAAGCATTAAGTCAGGCTTTATTCCAACGTATAATGCCTTTATCTATTTAAAGGGTATTTCACGAAAGAATAATATCAGAGCAACAAAGAGGATGAAATGTGACTAGTTTCTTTTGTCTTAATAACTTATGCTTTTATGGCTTAGCAGTTCAACACGATCTTCACTTCTCAGAGGCTCATTCAAAGAACTTCCTGTTGGGATTGGCTCCAAATAAGGCCTTTCGTATTTCTGGCATCTTTTGCTGGGCTAAGAGATCCAGTCGACTTTCTAGAGTATTGGAAACCTTTATTCTCTGATTGCCACTGTAGATCTCCACGCCCCCAGCTGCATTCATAGCGAGGTGAACCTCTTGATCAACTCGGACTTCAACACATTTTTGGGAGATTGCCTTGTATTCAGGGATGGCTTTTTGCACTACCCGCTCCACCAGGAGATGGTCCTGTGGCCTACAGCGAATAATTACCACAGGCTCCAGCAGCCGGAGCATCCCCTGGAGCACTAGTTTATACAACAGTCCCTGGTAGACTTGTGGGTCTATCACAATCCTACTGAGTCTCAGCTTTGCATCATTCAGCAACTCTGAGACAAGGTCATTTCGGGCTCTCAAGACTTTCAGCCTTGCCTGATTCCTCATGGTGGACATCTGGATTTTCTTCTGCTGCTCTATCTGCTTCTCCTTTTTCTCAAAATACTCCATAATCTTTAGTCGCTGGGTTTGCACGAGGCGTCCTTTCTCAATGTTGAATTCTTCTTCAGCTTTGGCATCTATTTCTTCTGCCTTCTCATTGGCTTCTTGTTCAATGAAAGCCATCATATGCTTAATCTGCTTCTGTACATCAACATCACTCAGGGCCATGGTTCTTCTGCTTTAGGGCAGAGTTTCAGGAGTGTTTCCAGAATTTCACTTCCTTAGCTGTGGAGTGCATAAGGGGAGGAAGGAGAGAGTCAAAGTCCAAACAGAAGGACTATGGGGACCACTATCCACAACTCATTTCACAGATGAGGAAACTGAGTCCCAGAGAAGGAAAGCAACCTGTCTGAGGTCATACCTTAAAAGAATAAAGACTTGAACCTGGATTCCTAGAATTCTAGCTTTACTACACTCACCACCTTTTTGTCATCAAATAATAATGAGACAATTAGGGCAGACCTAGTCCAGAAGTTTTCTAGCCAGTGATGGCTCAATACTCAGAAAACATTACTACAGATGCCACAGAAATAAAGTGAATTTTAAGAGATTACTATGAACAAATATATGCCAACAAATTGTAAGACCTAGAAGAAATGGATAAATTCCTAGAAACATAAAATCTACCAAGATTGAATCATGAACAAATAGAAAATCTGAGCATATCTATAACTAGCAGGGAGATTGAATCAGTAATTAAAAATTTCCCAACAAACAAAAGCCCAGAACCCCATGACTTCATTGGGGAATTCTATCAAAAATTTCAAGAATGAATGCCAATCTCTCTCAAACTCTTCCAAAAAAAAAATAGAAAAGGAAGAAACATTTCCAAATTTATTTTATGAGGCCCACATTACCTTGATACGAAAGCCAGACAAAGATACTACAATAGAAGAAAACTACAAGACAACATCCCTCATAAACATATGCGAAAATCCTCAACAAAATACTAAATTCAACAGTGCATTAAAAGGCTCATACACCAGGAACAAGTGAGATTTATCCCTGGGATGCAGGGATGGTTCAGCATATAAATATTAATTAATGTGATACACTACATTAACAGAATGAAGGATAAAATCACAAGATCATCTCAATAGATGCAGAAAATCATTTGAGAAAATTCAACATCCTTTCATGATAAAAACACTCAACAAACTAGAAATAAAAGGAAATTACCTCAGTATAATAAAGGCCATATGTGAAAAGCCCATAGCTAACATCACACTCAACAATGAAAAAATGAAAGCTTTTCCTCTAAGATCAGAAACAAGGCAAGGATGCCTGCTCTTCCCATGTTTATTTAATATAATGTTTAAAGTCCAAGCTATAGAAATTAGGCAAGATAAATAAAAGGCATTCAAATTGGAAAAAAAAGAAGAAAAATTATCTCTATTCCCAGCTGACAGGATCTCATATCTAAAAAATCCTAATGATCCACAAAGAAAAAAAAAAATTAGAACTAATAAATTCATTTGCAAAATATAAAATCAAGATACAAAAATCAGTTGCATTTCTATACACTTACAATGAATAATCTAAAAAGGAAATTAAGAGAACAATCTCATTTACAATATTATTTTAAAAAATCTAAAATACAAGCAATAAACTTAACCAAGGAAGCTAAACGCTTATACACTAAAAACTACAAAACATTGCTGAAAACAATTTAAAAAGGCACAAATAAATGGAAAGACATCCCATCCTGAAAGAGAACAAAGCTGGAGGCCTCACCTCACACTCCTGA
>NW_011888847.1:2468178-2475762 GCF_000151845.1 Pteropus vampyrus | reverse complement strand
CTTAAAAAGTTAAAAATAGAAGTATATGATCCAGCAATCCCATGTCTTGGTATTTATCCAAAAGAATAGAAAGTAGGATCTCAAAGAGGTATTTGCCCTCCCATGTTCTCTGAAGCATTATTCGCAACCTAAGTGCTCATTGACAGGAATGGATAAAGAAAATGTTGTACATACATACAATGGAATATTATTTTGGCCTTAAAATATGACAAGGAAATCCTGTCATATGCTACATCATGGGTGAACCCTGAGGACATTATGCTAAGTGAAATAAGCCAGTCATAGGACAAATACTGCATAATTCTACTTAAATGAGGTATCTGCAGTAGACGAATTCATAAAAGCAGAATATAGAATGGTGGTTGCTAGGGGCAAAGGGGAGAGGGAGTTAGGAAGTTGGTGTTCAGTACAGAGTTTCAGTCATGCAAGATGAAAAAATTCTAGAGATCTATTGTATAACAATGTGCATATAGTTTACAATACTGACAATACTGTACTGTAACTTAAAAATGTGTTCAGACAGTGGGTTTCACAGTATGTGTTTTTCAATATACTTTAAAAAACAATAGAATACTATCCCAGAAAGATGTACCACTCACCAAGCTTGGTAGAAAAACAACCCAGTGTTTGTGACAAAGACCAAGGCTGTGGATTCAACCTTACAATCATTGGAAGTTAAAAAGAAAATGATTTAGACCACCCATTCCCCCATTATTTTAGGATGTAATTTTTAAAAAAAAAAAAAACTGTACTTCTGTAAATAGAGCAAAATATTCTCTGTTCCTAAATAAAACATGTCCGTTAAACAGTTGGAAAAAAAAAAACAAAAACAGGCTCCCTGGGTAATAGTGCTGGTCGCCAGCTTTGGGAGCCACTGTCAATGAAAGCAGAGAGAGAGGGAGGTCCAGGAATCCCCAGGTTATGTGTGTAGGAGAAAGAAACGTACCAGATAAACCCTTAGCAGTCCCCTGCCAAGGGCCGGCCTTTGCTCTGGCGCCGGGAGTCTGCAGGCAGAATGTGGAACTTGGAACGCACGCTGGAACCTGGCACTGTTGCTTCCTTCTTTCTGCAGACGACCCTTGCAGTCTGCTCAGGCAGCTTGAATCCAAAGAGCCACGTTGACACTGGGGAAGGCTGGCCAAGTCTGCAAGAGAAGGCCAAGAGGGATTTCCTTGGCACACAGGCCATGCCGGGGGCTACCCTTGCATGTTTGGAATCTCAATTAAGTTGACACATGGTGGGCTTCAGGTCTGGGGTGGGCTCACCTTAACCAAGCCATCAGAAATGAATACATGTGTGAACCTGGACAGCCAGTTTATTAATTTACTAATGAAAAACACAGCTGTCGTGTTGGCAGATCCTGGCTTTCTTTCCCTGTATGCGAGTCGCATGGGAAGGCAAATCCAAAGGCGGTTTAATGAGAAACCAGAGCAAGCGAAATTTGCCAGATGGTCTTTAAGAGGGCCACACCCACCGCCGGGGCTAGCCTGCTCTGGTCATCGAGGGAGGACACCCTGTCTAGGCCTAGTTAGGGCTGACATGGACATCGCCAGCTTCCACAGGATGGGCTCCAGAGCCAGAATTCAGATCCTAGGGCTGTGCTCACCATTTGTATGACTTTGGTAGAACGGCTCACCCCTTGAAGCCTCAGTTTCCTCAACCATATACTGGAGATAATAACATCCCCATCATAAGATTATTGTTAGGATGAAATGAAGAAACAATTGTTTGGCATAACGCTAGGCTTGTAGATACTCGTCATGCTTGGTAGTTATTATTATCATGACTACTACTACTATTATTATCTCTTTTCCACTTGACGCTTCATTCCTCCTAACAGTCTTTCTGTGTGTGTACAAAGCACCTATGACCAATTTGCTTTCCGCAACCAAGACTACACCATGGAGAAAGGATAGTGCCTTCAACAAATGGTGTTGGAGAAACCGAATATCTACAAGCAGAAGAATGAAATTGGATTCTTATCTTACAGTCTAGTCTTGCTTACTTGCATTAAACTTAGTAGCTTTGCCTGGAGCTTGAGAATCTCCCAACACTTCATGGCATCTTTGGGTAGCCGACCACATCCTTAATGACAATGGGTGAAGTCCCTGGATTCCAGGACTCATGGGCTTGGGCGGATCACCTCACAGCCTGTCACATGTTATACATCTGAATCTGCAGACCTGAGTTCTCCTGCCTCCTCCCACACACCCACTGCTGCACAGTTTACCAGGGCCGGGACCAGAGAGCAGCTGCAGGGTGGGGCAGGGTTAAAAGCCAGGGATTGAGCAAGTGTCTCTGCAGGAATTCAAGTGCACGTGTAATGCGTCTGGCAGATGCAACTTCTAGTCTATCTGAGATGGGAATTATGAGGTCACATGGGCCTCAAGCAAAACACAAAACAAACCGAGAAATGTGAAATGCACATGTCTGCTGTTGCGTGATGGCCCAGGCCCTCCATTCAGATCAGGCAGGCTTGCGCTATAAATGGCATCCACCTTGCCCATGTTTGGGGCTGGAGCAGCACCTAGGGCTCTTCAGGATGGTCTCACTCCCATAAACTATTCAGTACCAGGGTCTCTTCTTTGCCCATCAAAAACATCAGGCTCCACCCAACCTAACAGCTTCTGCTCACACCATTCTCTCAGCTAAAACGCCTTCCTCTGCTTCTCTCCATTTACCTAAATCCCACCTGTATTTTCAGGTCCTGTGTGAGCTCTACCACCTCCATGACCTCTGGACTCCGCCTCAAAATAATGAGAGCTTGGTCTATTTTCTAGATAGAATTCAGAGCTGGATTCAGCGTCTTGTTTTTTAAATTATTTTGCTTCTTCCAGGAAATTCCTAGAGGACAACAATCTCCTCTAGCAGGGGCTGGGTGCAGAAAAGCACGAGTTAAACGTGAATTGGTTGGATTAAGGGCTGGGAGGAAGACTTCCTTTTTTGTCATTTTATTGTGAAATATAACATGCATACAGAAAAGTGCATAAAATGTAAATGCATGGCCTAATGAATTATTGTGATATATAAATACCCTGTAGTCACTACCAGGTCAAGCAATAGAACATTGCCAGCACCCCAGAAGCCCTTCCTTATGTCGTGATGCAGACATTTCAACGCTGATGATTTCGTGTTCCTGGGCATATGAGGGGTTTTTAGAGGAAGTGTGAGGTTGGAACTCTCTCTTCACTGGCCCTTACCCTTGCCTAGAAGAGCCTGCCTGCACCCTGGGGTGGTGCAGAATCCACAGTGCCATAAGGGAAGAAGGGAGGCAGTCAGGAGGGTTTGGTGGGCAAAATGTGTCTGTCAGGCTGGAGCCCTGCCCAGCCCCTGAAGCAACTGTTATGCATTCCAGCTAGGATTTGCAAGCAAGTCTGAGGGCAGACATGTCTGGGTATGGGCTCCCTACCCCTGGACAAAAGAAAAGCAGCCCAACTTGGCCTTCCAGACACTTAGAAGCTGCAGAGTGAAGATGGGAAGAGGCTCTTCAGAGCCTGGAGCATGGGGCAACTTGCAAGGCCTAAGAAGTGGGGGAGGAAATTTAGAGGAATACCCACTCCTTTGGGGGATTTCAAATGCTAACTATGTGGTAAGGGGGCATATCTTGGTTTGTCTTTCAACAAATGTTTGATGAACAGTATCATACTACGTGCCAGGCACTGCATAGGCATTAGAGATAGAGTAGAGAACAAAGCAGACATCAGCCCTGCCTCCTTAGCCCACCATGTATGGGGGAAGAGAACCCGTAAGCAGGTAATTACATGATAGTGTGGGATGTTAGGAACCAGAAGTTTCAAGAAAGCTAAGTGAATGAAGGGATTCGGTCCCTAAGTCCCCTTCCAAGTTCCTTGTGGGCTCGTTTATATGTATTGCCCTACAGACAGGTAAACCCTTGTAGTGGGTGACAATAGATAACTTAATTTGGAGGCAAGTCATCTGGAAAAGGGAGCAAGTTGGTAGTATTTATTAATGGGAATTTATCCAAAAAGACAAGAATCGACTCAGTCTTTATGGACATCTGACGCTATGCATTATCTTTGGGTTTCCAGAGAGAACCATGGTTCAGAAACGTGGAAAGGTATTTGGCACCTAAAAAGGGATGGGATAAGAGCCAGGAAAGGACACAGGCTGAGTGGCTGCAGGCTTCAGCTGATGAGTGGTCTTGCGGGCAAGGGGTCAATCCAGGAGGGAAGAGTAAAGACAAGCATTGAGGGACCGACCATTTTGATAAGAGGGTGAGATGGTCTAGATGGGGAGAACACTGTGGGCAAAGGCACGGTGCCTGGGGGTGTGTAGGAGGTCTGGGTGCAGAGAAGAGATTGGTTTGGCAGCAGCAGACAAGCCTGCAGTGGCAGTGGGAGTGAGCGGTGTCCAGAAAGATGATCGAAGTTCAGCTGGGGAAGGTTTGAAATGTCAGACTGAGGTTGGGGCATTAGGCAAAGGAGACCCACCAAAGGCTTCTGAGAAAGGTTGGAACTTGGCCAAACCTGGGTTTAGGAAGATTAGCCTGGTGGTGGCGGAGGCAGGGGAGTCTGGCTATAAGCCAAATGCTAGTTGGAGACTGCGCAGGGATAAGAATACAAGAATGGAGGCTTTGGGATGGAAGATGAGCTACAAGAGCCAGCCAGCGGCTGATTTGATGACTCAGGGTCAGGCCCTGGCAGTGCCTGCTGCACCTCCACTCACAGAGCTGAGCGGCTCAGCTCAGGTTGAGGATGTGGAAAAGCAGGCACTACGCACTTTGCCGCCTCTGCAGCAAGCTAAGGAGAGAGAAGCAAGAGCCACAGAGTTCTGGAAGTAAAAGGAGACACCCAGAGAGAAAAATCAGAAGTGCCCAGAAAGCTTTATCTCTGCTTCAGTGCTGACGAGCAAGGGGCGGCATAAATTTTTTTTAATTAAATTTATTTGGTGCAGCCACTATGGAAAACAGTGCAGACGATCCTCAAAGAAGTAAGAATAGAGCTACCGTATGACACATATAGTTTTATTCCACAGAACTCCTACAGGGGCCAGGCAGATCATATATAATCGGGAGAACAAGGCAGGGCGAGAGACATTTCTCCTGAAATAATTTACATTAAGAATTCACACCTTAATTTCTCCTTTCAAACTTCTCCAGGAAGGTTACTTGAAAGCAGCAAGGTTCTCCCCAAGAGCAAACTGCTTCAAAGTTGCATAGCTAAAAGGCTTTCGATCCTGTTTCCCTAAGAAGATTCTATCCTTGTCTAAAGGACCCCGGCCTCTGCCTCCTCAGGGAATGGGGACTTAGGGTCGTAAGCTCTGATAGTTTAGAGAAGCTGGAAATCCCATTTTAAAAGTAAAATCCATCTATCTTTTCTCCTTGTTTTATTGTGGTAAAATATACATTATATAAATTCGTACCATTTTAACCGCTAAGTAATGTTCAGTGGCAGTAAGCACATTCACATTATTGTGCAACCATCGCCACCATCCATTTCCAGAACTTTTTCATCTTCCCAAACTGAAACTCTATGCCCATTAAACACCAATTCCCCATTTCCCCCTCCCTCCAGCCCTGGCAACCACCATTCTACTGTGCGTCTCTATGAATCTGACTATTCTAGGAACTTCATATAAGTGAAACATTCAATATTTGTCTTTTGTGACTGGCTGATTTCATTTTGCATAATCTTTTCAAGATTCATCCATGTTATAGTACCTGTCAGGATTTCCTTCATTAGGCTGAATAACATTCCTTTGAATGTATATATCACATTTCGTTCATCTATCTATAAATATTTGGGTTGCTTTCACCTTTTGTCTATCGTGACTACTGCTAATAGGAACACGGGTATACAAATATCTGTTTGAGGCCCTGCTTTCAATTGTTTGGGGTATATACCTAAAAGTGGAATTGCTGGATTGTATGGCAATTGTGTTTAACTTTTTTAGAAAATGCCATACCATTTTTTACAGACACTGCACCATTTTACAATCTTACTGTTGTGGCGTGAATGATTCTGAGACCCACGGAGCCAATTGAGATTAATTATGAGCCTTTATTAGCTGGCCGGTGACTGACTCTCTACCACGCAGGGTTAGAGGAGATCAGCCCTGGGGTTTGAGAGTGAGGAAGTTATAAAGCCTAGAACAAGCAAGCAGATTACAGAAGCAGAAGTTGGCCATTCGCACAATACATCACCTAGTACCACACCCTGGTTAACAAGTAAGTGGATTACAGAAGCAGACATTGGCCATCTTCATATCTTATACAATACACCTCCTAAACCACACCCAAGCAAGTAGGACAACTTCTGGTATCTAAAGATATTTCTTTCCTGTAGCTGACTTAGCTAGTTGGTTCACTTGAAAATTTTCCACTTTAACATTACCAGCAATGCACAAGGGTTTTACTTTCTCCACGTCCTTGCCAACGTATGTTATTTGTGTTTTTTGTTCTTTTTTTTTTTTTTGATAATAGCTATCCTAATAAGTACAAAGTGGTACATCTCATTGTAGTTTTGATTTGTATTTCCCTAATGATTACTGATGTTGAGCATCTTTTCATGGGCTTATTGGCCATTTGTATATCTTCTTTGGCAAAATGCCTATTCAAGTTCTTTGCCCATTTTTTAATCAGGTTGTTTGTTGCTGTCATTGTTGTTATTGAATTGTAGTTCTTTATCCCTCTGTGGTCCTGAGCACTCACCTCCAGCTGCAAGCCAGGTAGCCATCTAGCAAACAGAATCCTACAGTGGAGTTCCAAAGTGTGGGCCATGTAACCAAAACGAATAGAAAATTTAGAGTTAATTACAGGTGGTAAAGTTAAATGTTGGACAAACTCTAATTTGTTATATGTATATGTATAGATGTATACATGTACAACTATATATATACATATATACATAACATGTACATATGTATGTATTCTGATTCACAATAAAAACTATTTGTTGCTGTGATTTGCAATACAAAACATTTTAGAAACACTGGCCTCAAGTTAACTGAATCCACTCTCTTCAGAAAGCTGTTAAGTAACCATCTCTTGTTACTCAAGCCGACCCTTGGAAGGTCTCTTTTAATCCATCTTTTAAAGTACTCACCCTTCAGAGCAGGCCTTTACTAAGCGGGGTGGGGGAGGGGGCTGGGGGTGAGTGAGAGTAGTCTAAGATTCTAGTTATGCAATATATAAGCAGTTTCTATGACTAATGCTTAATGAGCATGTCCCACGAACTGGGTGGTCACGGGATGTCATGGGATGGTAATGCCTCCAAGGCAGGATCCACTTCTCTCTCTTCATATCAGGAACCTCTGAGGGTGGGAACCAGGCTGCCCCTGAAATAAAAGGTCTCCTTCTTGGCTTCAGATGCCTCCATAGGTAAGCAGCTTGGTGTCCCGAGAAGTGCTTCGGACTTTGTTCAGGTTTCAGTCCTGATGTCACTCACAGATTGGGTGATCTGGATAAGGGCTCAAAATCTGCCTGGATTCCATTCGGATAAAGACACAAAGCCTTATCTGTAACAGAAGGATGTTAATGAGGAATTCTGCCAACCTCTTCATAGAGCTGTGAAAGTCAAATGTGTGAACAAGTCTTTGTAAAGACTAGGTGAATGTCAGATGTCA
>NW_011888847.1:2465053-2467098 GCF_000151845.1 Pteropus vampyrus | reverse complement strand
CCTGGGGGTGGAGGATTCAGGGCAGGGAACATTTACATGAAATTATTTCAGTCATTTTATAACCTGTTTGGCTATACTGTTGCAAAAAGGTTGAAGGTTAATCCTGCCCCTATGGCATCTGCCGTAAATTCCCACCTTTAACTAAAGGCCTCAGGAATGTTTCGTCCAATCTGCTGTTAAGATCAGCTAATGAATTTTTCCTTTCAGGTATTGTATTCCTCAATTCTAGAAGTTCGATTTGTTTTTGTTTTTTTAATAATTTCCATTCCCCTCCTCCCCATCTTCATCTTTTCCATTAAATCCCTTTGTATACTTATAATTCCTTTTTAAATCCTCATCTGCTAATTCCATTATTTCTATCATTTCTGGGTTTCTATTGACTGACTTTTCTCCTGATTACATCTTCCTACTTATTTACATGTCTAGTCATTCCTGACATTCTAAATTTTATGTTGTCAAATGTATGGATTTTATTGTACTTTTAAAAATGATGAAATTTGAGTGATAGTTATGATAATAGTGGATGAACTTGTTCTTTACGAGGCTTGTTTATAAACTTCGTTGGGGGTGTCATCTAGAGTTACTTTTACTCTAAGGCTAATTTAGCTCTTCTACAAATGCATAACTCTCTGCAGTTTTTACTGAATCCTCTGGACATTCTACAAGGTCTCCTCCCAATGGCTGGTTGAAACTCAAACATCAACCAGCCCTGTGTTAGCTCTGAGAGCTAACCAGCTCATGTTCCCTGGCGGTTCTTCGCCTAGCATTGTGGAGTTTCACTTTGTGCATGTACCATTTAGTAACAGCAGCAGACTCGGGAGGATCATGCTGGAGCCTTTTGTGCTGCTATACTCCCTCGTCTCTGGTACTCCATCTCGAAAAGTCTCCTCAGCTCTCTCCTTAACTCAGCAAAACCACTGTGGTGTGCTTTGGTTTCCCCTCACCGTGCTGCAATTCAGAGAGTACTTCCAGCAGAAATGGTGGTAGTAGAGCTCGCCCCATTTGCTCTTTTCTTTCAGGAATCATGGTCCCATGCTATGTGCTGTCCAATAGCTGAAAACTGTGGTTTCGTATATTTTGCGCAATTTCTGAGTTGCTTACATTAGGAAGGTATTATAGGCCGAATGTGATTCCTCAAAATTTATATGCTGAAACTGAATTCCTGAAGTTTAGGGATTAGTAGGTAGGGTCTTCTGGTGGTGATTAGGTCATGAGGGCAGAGCCCTCATGAATAGAATTAGTGGCCTTATAGAAGAGGCCCGATAAAGCTCCCTAGTCCCTTCCACCATGTGAGGACACAACAAGAAGTCTGCAGCCCAGAAGAGGGCCCTCACCAAACCATGCTGGTACCGGTGATCCTGGACTTCCAGTCTCCAGAACTATGAGAAATACCCGTCTGTTGTTTATAAGGTGCCCAGTCTGGGGTATTTTGTTGTAGCTGTTGAAACGAACGAAGACAGAAGTTAGGTCTAGTACTAGTTTCTTGCCTGTGGCAGAAATGGGAACCTCTGCATGAAGTACATTCGAAACAGTGATCTGCTCCTCCAGCCCCTTCCCAGGAAGCTGGGTTTCAAGCAACAGAAGCTATTTGTGGCTGACTGAACCGAAAAGGAACTTCAAAGGATCATGTGTAGCTCACAGGACTATGGGAGAGCTAGAGAATCTACTCAAGACTGTCTTTACAGGAACAGTGCCCAACACATGCCTGAGGAACTGCTCTGATGAGAAAACCACTTCTGGTACCATTGCTGCCACCAAATTCTAGACAATCAGTGTGTACATCTGTCACTTCTGCACCAGGAACTCAATTACACCACAACTACTACCACTGCCTACCTTTATGTGCCACTTCCTGTGTCAGAGACTGAATTGTGCACCCACTGCTAAAGCTGTAACCTCCAGAAAGACTGTGCCCTTTATTTAATTATAGCTGGAAAAGCTCTTAAGTCTGACAACTAAAGCAGGACTCTAACTTTCAGTTTCTATAAGAGATGATCTTTTCTTCCCACCAAGACTCCCAAAATGAAAGATTCCCCAAATTCAAA
>NW_011888847.1:2440060-2463563 GCF_000151845.1 Pteropus vampyrus | reverse complement strand
AGAGGGAGAGAAGGTTGATAGAATCATAACATAGAAGCCTCAGAGTTATCCTAGGTCTTCCCATGCTGTACTAACAAGCCCTGTAGATTCTGACATCTAAATACCCCTGACACCACAGTCTCCTCCTCACTTTCATTGCCATGCTTGGTTCAGACACCCATGATCTTTCTCCTCTTCACACTCGGGCTTCACTCTCATCCTCTCCAAATCCATCTTCTACACCGTTACCAGAGTGATCTCAAATGGCAGCTCTAAACCTTCTTACTGAAACAGTTTTTTTTGATGCCTCTTTGACGTGGAACATGGGAAACAACATGAGCTTTAAAGATAGATGATTTTGAAACCTAGATCTGCCGCCACTTACGAGCTGTGTGACATTGGGCAAATTTCTTAATCTCTCTGCACATCACCTATCTGAACTACAGTGATAATACTATAATAGTCAGGATTTCTTTGGTTACCAGTGACAGAAAACTAATCCATACTCACTAAGCAAAAAGAAAGGGGAGATTTATTAATTCAAGTGACCAACTGAAGAACAGTAGTGCAACAGGGTCTTGGGGATAGCTAGGATCAGGAACTCATAAATGGCTGGCTAGGAACTAACAGCCTTCCCTGCATTTCCACAAGCCCGTTCTTTATCCTCTACCACAGCATGGGTCACAGATCACATTATATAGTAAATATCTGTTTGCTCATCAGTTCTTTTCTGCCTCTCCCTCCAGCAATTGTGGCTTTCCAGCTGTTTGTCCCCTACTCAGGAATAGAGCCTGGCATCTAGTAGATCCCAATAAATGCTTGTTAAATGAGATACTGGATAAATCAAAGAAAAGTAGGAACTACAGGAGTAAATAAGAGAAGGCTAAGTAGAGATTTCACTGTTCTCACACAGATAAATGGGTATTTTGACATTTGCATTTGACACAAAAGGAAGCACAGAGCCTATGGGGAAGCTTAGAAACAAAGTTGCTATCTGTCCCTCAACCACTGAAATTTGAGAACTTTTTTTTTTTTTTTTTTTTTAACCATCGGTAGGAAAGTGAGATTTCTGTGAAGATCTGTTTGGTCCTTCCAACTAATCCATCCGTGGGCCAGGCTGACCTGGGGCATCTAGGATAATTCCCTGCTCCCACTCCATATAGACACTGGTGGAATCAGCCCAGAGCTCTAAGTATTCCTGGCAGTCAGTTTTGGCTTTTCTATGGGCCAAAGGGATGAAGTCACCATCACCAATGAAGTCACCAGTGCATGATTCATCTGACATCAGTTCCCCACGTGGAGGGCTCTGACATTCCCAGAGCATCCAGAATCTGGGGTCGCTAACCCAGACTCACTAAGCAAAAAGGGAGGGAGGATTTATTAATTCAAGTGACCAAATGAAGAACACTTATGCAACAGGGTTCTGGAGCTGATCCTCTAGCTTCCTGGATCCCTAGCAAATGTCTGCCCCTCTGAGAACTAGCATGAGAACTGGGAAGCCAGAGTCCTGAACTGGGAAGCCAGAGTCCTGACCCGGGAAGCCTCTGGGAAGCCTCCATCCTCCAGTCCGGGGGACAGACCTCCTAATTAATCCCTCATAAAGGCCTTCCCTGTGTCTCCAGCAACTACTACTCTCCTTGTCCCAAAGCTGATACCTGGAGCTCTCATGACACATTCCAAAGGGCCCTAGAGGTCTCAAGGGTGAGAGATCCGATCTCACACTTATGGATGATGAGCTCATATTTATAGATGAGAAAGCCATGGCACAGAGAAGAGAAGTGGCATGCTCAAAGTAACACTGCTAACTAGTATCAGACTCAGACCAAATGTACTTTCCTGGCTGAGTTACTCAAGTAGCTTCTTGACCTCTTCTGATAGACCCTCCTTTCAGAATACTAGCTCCAGCAAATGCTGCCTAAAGAAAGGGTCCTGAAGGTAAAGGGAACAAGTCTGTCTTTCTTCCCCTCTAAGAAGTGGCAGTAACTGGCCTTAAACCAAGATCTGACTTCAAGGCTGCCTTTCTTGACCTGTTATTCAGTACATACAAAGTATCTTCAAAATCCATTGTATAATCTAAAGCAGGCAATGCAAACGCCCACACTCAGACAGAAATGGAGGTGTCTAGCGCGATATTGCCTGTGACTCCAGAAAGAACTTCTTATACTCTAGGAAGTCTTCCTGGGACAACAGAAATCAGATTTGGGGTTTGAGAGTTGAGTACTGAGAAGTGGGGCATGGGGACATAACAGTGAATATTTCCCAAAGTGTGCTACAAGTCCTTAAATGCTGGAACTAGAGGAAGCCTTTGGGATGACTGTTTCACCTCTCCACATCTGTCTGCTTACCTACAATGGACGAGAGATCTAAGGAAGATGGTCCAGCTGACCTCTGCTGTCTCTCAGCACAGCATTTTCTAATCCTGTGAATCAATGAAAAGGAGGTGATTAATCTCATGTCAGCGGGAGGGGGGGGGTTTGCCATGTCGGTGTGTAATGTACCCACCCTCCCCATCCCTCCCCCTCACCCCCCGCCCCCAGTGCCTAATGCTCAAAGCAGCACTGTTGGCCGTGAACGGGACCTGGACAGCCCAGGTGTTTCCAAGCTTTGCCTAGGCAGGGGGACAGGGGTTACAGTCTGGATTAAGGCCAAATCTCAGAGCACAAGAATGTATCACTCCACAAGGATCACAAACTAAACCTCCTAGGGACACTCGGGACTGCAAGGGAGCCTCATAGAATCTAGACTCCATGGAGAACGTAGGTACATTGGTCTCATCCAGAGTCGGCAGTTTATGTCTCCCTTTTCTGGTAGATTGTGGGGGCTTCAGTGATTCAGGATGCTGTAACACCCTTAGTCACCGGTTTCATAGTAAATGATTCAAACTTCTGCTGTGGACGACATGGGTGATGGGAAGGGGGCGCAAGCAATAAACCTGGAGTACCTACTTTTCAGCTCAAGGACCATCTCCCACCGCCCACCCCCTCCATCACCCCTCGCGCCTTCAAAAAAATATTTTTTTGAACCCTCTCGTCTTTTCTTCCTGGTTTCTAGTTCTGCTGTGCACTTAGAGGCCGATGAGATGGATCTTGCCTTCCGGATGAAGTTTAAATATATATGTATCATTTTGCATGACTATTGCGTCATCACAGGAGTCGTCGTGGTTCCCCGTGAGGCCTCCTCGTCTTCTCCCGGCATTGGGGCCTTTGGACGCTTCCAGGCGCTGCGGGCACTTTCGCGAGGAGCCCTCGGCTCCTCCCAAGCGCTTTCCTCCCCGCCCCCGCCCCCAGCCTCACCTTCCTCCCCTCCCTCCTCCTTCTCGGCTCCTCCTCCTCGCCCCCTCTCCTCTGCCCTCGCGGGGAGTCAAGCTAGGGTGAGCCGGCAAGGCGGAGTGGCGGCCACGGGCGGGGCGCGGGGCGCGGGGCGCGGGGCGCGGGAGCCCGCACTTGAGGGAGGTGCCTCGGTCCGCCCTCCTCCAAGGCCGAGCCGGGAGGGGGCCCCAGCGGGCGCGGGGCGGGGAGAGCCGCTGCATGGGGCCGGGGGGGCGGCGGCGGCGGACCCCCCAGGCGGGCTGGGGCTGAGCCCGGGGCCGGGGCGGGGACTCCGGGGGGACCATGCCCGGAGGTCGGCCGGCTGCAGCATGGCTCACGGCCCCGGCGCGCTGATGCTCAAGTGTGTGGTGGTCGGCGACGGGGCGGTGGGCAAGACATGCCTACTCATGAGCTATGCCAACGACGCCTTCCCGGAGGAGTACGTGCCTACCGTCTTCGACCACTACGCAGGTAAGCCTCGGAACTGCTGACTAAGGGGCCGCTCCCAGGGCCGGGAACTTTGGAGCAACTTTGGCGGAGCCCCCTCGCTGCCTCTGCTGAACGCGCTCCCCACCCCTCTCCCGCGGTGCTCTCAGCCTGGCGCCCTGCCCCACCCCCAGGCTTTGCCTCTCGCCATCCCCTTCGCCCGCGGATCGGACCCTTCTTCCTACCCGCTACCCCCGCGCCCAGTGCCAGCTCCCCGCACTTCCCAACCCACTGAAGTCCAGGGCCGACCTCCATGACCTTCCCACAACCACCTCCTCTACTGCCCCGAGCCCCGGCAAACATTTGGGGGAACCGGGCGAGAGAGACGTGGCTATGGGACTTGGGAGAAGGGAACGGGAAGCTGAGGGCCACATCGCACCCCGACCTCATGCCACTTCGCAGTGAGCTGGGCACAAGAAAAAAGAGATAACGTCTCCCGGCTAGCGCCCCTCATGCCTCCAGCGGGCTTGGGAGAGGAGGGTCCTGGTGCGGACCGAAATTGCCCCAGAGTCTAATCGTGGGCTTTTCTCCCCGCCCCCGCTTCTGCCCTTGCAGTCAGCGTCACTGTAGGGGGCAAGCAGTACCTCCTGGGACTCTATGACACGGCCGGACAGGTGAGTGTCTTGGCCCCTGGCCTACACCCCTTCCCTCTCCCCATTCTGGTTGGCTGCGAAGGGCCTTTGGAAACTAAGATGTCTAGAAGGGAGGGTGTGTCTGCCAGGGGCCGCTCTGGATCAAGACTTTCTTTTTTGAAGTCAGCAAATTAGGAAAAGGAACAAAACCCAACAACTCCAGACCAGCCCACCCCATGTGAACCCCTGGGCTGTGAAAGTTTTTGCCTGCGTGTGCCTTCTGTATGGTGCCTAGTGTGGGTCCCAACTCCTGTTGCAAAGTGGCAGTGGCCAATCGTGAAGCGCCCTTATTTTTAGTTGCGGATGACCAGGTCTCCCCCTCACAGCCTCTGTCTGGTCCCTCATTGGTGAGTGGTCTGCCTGCCCGAGGAGCCTGATTGGTGGGAAATGGCATCATCTAATATGATGGGAAGGCATTTGGTCCTGGTTATGTTTATTACAACATCACTGCACTCTGGGACTTGAATCCCTGAAAACGTAATTTGTGGTGTTACCAGGGGACCACAGGGAAAAAAAGGAAAGAAACAACAACCATCCAGCCGCTCTCTGGGGCAGGAAGAGGCAGGAAGGGTTAGGAGTTCAGCGTGAATCTTGGAAGAAGAGCCTTATTTTTCATTTTCTCCTAGGAAGGCCAGGTGACTTTGGGTTTTTTTCTGGGAGAGACTATTTTGCAGAAGTAAAATGCATACTCTTCCCAGCAGCCCTGTGACCATTGCAAATCAGAGGTGGCTCCTAAAGGATTAAGGTCTCTCCTCCAGTCTGTCTCAGCTCTTTCCTCTTCCCAGACCCACTTTTGCTGTGGGGCTAAGATGATTGTGTCTGATGAAGTTTTGCAGAATCCAGCCCTGTGATTAGATCTGAAGTTTCCAGGTGTCATGCAGACTTGAGTTCTTGAGGACATGTGAGTAGCTGAGGGACTTAGAGTATCTTTGGGGGATGTCCTGTAGTAGTTTCCTTATCTGCAAAAGGGGTTTAAAAAATTCAGACCATTCCCCTGTGCAGATATTATGTGCCAGATTCTTAGCACTGAGTGTGATGCACATTAGGCAGGTGCTCAATAAAGGGGAACTGTTCTTTGTGGCTCTTCTAGTTTTGGATTTCAGAATTGTGGCACCAGGTTAGATTGTGGAAAATGTCTTTGGTGGGGAGGCATACCTCGATGTGGCCTCTGGTTTCTAAACTGTTAAGTTAGAGGAGCATCTGAGGAGAGAGAAACTTGGCAGTAGGAGGTGCCTCAGGCTGCCCCCTTTCACCAAACTGACCCAAGTCTGTATAGCCAGTTCTTCAGGGCCCCATTTGGTTGCCTGCTTTACAGTTGTTATTCCTTTTATCAGAACATGTGGAGGGCAAGAGAGAACTTATTCAATCAAATAAGACCAACTTTTAAACAGTACAGTTGTTAAAAGGTTGAAATCATTTGTCGAAAGGAGAGAGGTTTAAAAAAAATTGTCTCTAATTTTAACTTCTGTCACTACTTCTTCTTTCCCTTTCTCCTTTACTTGTCACCATGACCACTTATTGACCATGACCCTATTCAACAGGACGTGTATATGTCAGAGCTGTTCTGTGCACATTCAAACCCAACTAATATTTACTGAGTTCCTTCCGCATATCAAGCATGGGGCAGCCACATGCAAATGTTATTTTTTTTCCTCCTCAAAACAGCCTCTGAGATAGGTGATCTTCCATCTTTGCAGATGAGGAAACGGACTCAGAGAAGCTAGGTTGTTGACCTGAGGTCACACAGCTACTGAGAGGTGTTGCTGGGATTAGGCCTGAATCTGCCCAGTTGGAGGTAGTTACATACACAGGAAGCCTTGGGAGGTGCTGAGATGCCACCTGAGTTGATTGGATAGCTTCTGTGTCTATAAACTTGGTACCTGGAATTTTTACAGCCATTCTCTGAATTTGTGTTATATGACACCTCTACAGAGTAGAGAATCCAGATCCAAAGGGTCCCCCGAAGTTGGCCCACTCAAAACCAGCACCTCACATGTGCACTGTTTCCCGTGGAGATTGTAAGATATATACAACTATATATCTCAAGTGAGATCAACCCATTTGTAAGGTTCAGATATTACTGTTTTTGCCCAGTGATGGAACACCTCCTCTGTTGGCCAAGGTGTGTATTAGATTCCCTTGGTGTTTCTCCCAGTGTCTAAGACTTTTGTTTTTGAATCAGAGTTAGTGATAATTCATCTTTCAGCATTTAAGTGCTTATTGCTAATAAGTAATCTTAGCAAAATAATCATCAGTAAAACTAAATGACAAATGCCCACAGTGTACCTAGTACTGTGCTAAGCACCTGTACTAGGTGCTTAGCACAGTCCTCAATTCATACCAAAGAATGAATTTAAAAGATAGGGATCTGCTATGGCTGATGACAGCATAGGTGGGAATATCTGGATCATTTGCCTCTTCACACATGTTATATAGATTTCTGTGTTGTTTTTGGTTATTAAGACCCTGCCTCTATGAATTGGTATCAGATTAATCTTACAGTAACAATAATGATATATAAACACACGTTCACACACAAAGGGAATCTTTAAGCCTGATGGGCAGCTGAGGAAGGCCCATGGGCTTTGGAACCAAATAGATCTCCCCCTTGCTCTCCTAGTCATGTGCTTCTAGCTAAGTTATTTACCTTCTTTTTGAGCTAATAAAAATGTGGATAATTAGACTCTATACTGCAGTGTTGTAGGCCGGCTTGTATTGTTTAATGTACGTAAAAGCAGAGGACACTGTTCTTCATTTGTAGTAGATGTGTAATAAATATGAGAAATTATTGTACTCTACCATGGGCAGTTTTGTGGGGTAAAGGGATCACAGGTGGATGGCAGAGGACAGTGTATTATGCCTGGAGTTGATAGCAATTTCACTAGGATGCCAGATCCTACACCATTCTCAGCAGAGGTGTGGAGCCAGCTTTGCACTTTATAATTCCCACAGTCCCCATCACGGACCAATGGACATGGTAAAGTGCTCCCTGCTCTAAGTGCCCTGTTGTGTCATATGGTTTCCTTTCTTAATAAGAGCCTGCATCCTCAGTGCTGTAAAGAGAACCTCTTAGAAAAACTGAGTTCAGTGTAGAATTAGAGATACAAGTGGGGTATGTAGGTTTCAGTTGATTCTACTTTGGGATGTAGAGTGGGATGAGGAGAAAGCTCACTGCACTGAAAAGCAGTTTTATTTTCTCCAAAAAGTTTGCTCATACACATGGGCACTCACTGTATTTGAATAACATCAACGGGGCCTGTCTCTGATTGGAACTTTTAGTCAATGTGCTTAACTCTTCTTAGTGTCCTCTGACCCCAGTGAAGTTCAAAGTCAAAGGCAAACATTTGCCCAATTTATATATTAGAGAACTCAAGAGATGACTGCGCAGGCATACCTCATTGTGCTTTGCTTTATTGTGCCTCACAGATTTTGCATTTTTTTTACAAATTGAAGGCAAGACCCTCCACTAGCAAAAAGATTATAGCTCAGTTTATTGCGGTGGTCTGGAACTGAAGCTACAGAATCTCAGAGGTATGCATATAGTAGATGACCTTTTGCCTTCCAAAGCAGGCTGCTTCCCCTGTTGACCTCTGCTGCTATGGGAGGGGAGGGGTGAGGTGGAGGTGGTGGGGGGGAGAGGGAGAGAGAGAGAGAGAGAGAGAGAGAGAGAGAGAGAGAGAGAGAGAGAGAGAGAGAAGGAGGAAGAAACATGAATTCGTGAGTGTGTTGGTTAGTGTTAGTCCCCATCACATACATCAGAGCAGGGAAGCTCCTTCTGGCCAAGCCCCTAGGTGGTCTAGGAGCAGCTGACATTTTGACTGCCAAGCATTTTGGAGTGGAAGTTGAGGGCAGCACCTTCCTCCTCCCTGGGGCCCTGATCAGGGGTGTCTGGCTTCCTGCCCGTTGCCTCCGCGGAGCTTCTCCTTTCTTGCCCAGCTTTCAGGAATCCAGCGTAGGCTGTGCAGCAGCCCCACTTTCTGCTCAGAGAGGGACTGGAGAGGCAAGACTTTCCCTCCTGCCTCTGCACTGTTTGGAGTACACGGGAAGTGGGAAAAGCTCTTGCTTTCTGTGCAGACAAGCCATGGGGAGCTGCCTGGCAAACTGCTCTTGGAGCTGCTGGCTCCAGACTGATCTCATAATCCTTGGCAGGAAGGCAGAACTTGATATCCTAAAGAGAGGAGACTGATACCCAGTTTATTCCAGGTCTCGGAATACCCACACTCGGGAGGGTGTGTGTTTGGGGTAAGTTTGGATTCTCTAGAGTTCCAGATTTAGCCAGGGCCTCATTGTGTGAATCCATATGTATGCTTTTGGGCTGTTGCTTTGTCTGTTAACTTAAACACATGCAAGCAAGTTCAAGGGTGCATACTTCAGAGCTATAAATATCCTTAACTCAGGTATCCCCTGGGGTTGCTTTTTCAGTGACAAGCTAGGTCTGTTTCTCACTTGACATAGCCCAGCAGCTGTGGCTCTCCTGCAAGACTTCTGGGCACTCTGGGAAAGAACTTCCCCTCCAGAAGGGACTCTCTGTGGGAGGCAGCCTGGGAATGCCCCATCCTGCCTTTTGCATTTTTGGGGGGTAGCACCTAAGGGCTCAGTATAATGGAAGGAGGAAAGGGGAGGGCCAGGGTTTTGCTCCTCTTTGAGCTCCTTCCACCTGCTGGCAGCCTTCCTCATTGTACCTTCCCAGGTTGACTTTTCCCAGATAGAGAAATTGAGAATGAGCAGGTTTATGGAAAGCAGAGATGCGATTAGGAAAAAGATTTTTTTTTTTTTACTTTAGAGGGGCCTGCAGAGAACATTAGTAGGGCTTAGGAAGTACCCACTCATGCCTAGACCCAGGCTCCAGGTCCCTGCAGCCCCACATTACGCCCCTGAGGGGCCCAGGGAGCAGAGTTTGGGCCTCTTTCCAGACATCAGCTGCAACAGGTAAGATGCTGGCACTAAGCATCCTGGTTTCCCTTAGTAACCTACTGTAGATTCATCGTCTGCATTTTGCTAACCTTTTTAGAAGCTATTTATATCTCTAGGCTGAACCATATCACATGGAATGCTGGCTTCCTCCTCTGCGTTGGGAAGGTGGATGGCCTTTGTTGGCTCTAAAGCCTTTGCAGTGATTGCATGCCCCGTGTTCCCCCTCTTGAGACTCTGATGTGGATTTGGGATGAGCCAGCTCAACAGGCAGGCAGGAACCTTGTGGTGGGGACAGTCCCCACCAGCTCTGATTGGTTTCTCTTTCTGCCTCAGATGGGCCAGTCCCCTTCCTGACCCTTTGATCCCTCTGGCTTCTCCACTTCTATCATGATTCTCTTGAGCTTTGGTGACATTTACACTCTGGGAAACCAAAGCTTTCCAGCAGGTATATCAGGAATGAATGTTATAGGTGTGCTGAGATACCATCCTCTTTGCTGGTTAAGGGGGAGTAGTGTGTAGCCCCGAGGGAGCTGAACATATGTTACCATTTTCTGTGTGTGCCAGGATTTGAAAAAGGTAGGAGGCATGGCTTTAAAGCTTATGGGCCATAGGACTCATGGAGAGCTTGGTGTTTGCGGTTTTGTTGTGGAATTTGGGGTTTCAAGAGATGAGATCTAATGGTATTAAAACAAAACAAAACAAAGCAGCTCTCCTGGGGGGTATTAGTTTCTAGCTATGACACATGTGTTGGCAGCAGCGGGTCTTACCAAGAGGCCTCAGATACAGAATAGCAATACAAGAAAGCAGTTACAAAGAAACAAAAGGAACCACACTTGTCTCTTTAAAAAACTAAAATTTGTGAGCCTCCCTGAGTATCCTTTCACTTGGGAGGGCTTAGTGTTTGCCCTAATTTGGTGTGCTTGGGTCAAGGAGCAGCTTTCCTTGCCCTCAGCAGTTTGCTCTTCCTCTTTTAGTTTCTAGCAGGCAGCTGCTTTGAATGAAGAAGCAAGGGAACACCCAACCAGGGAGGCTGCATGGGGCGGCATCATTGTGGTAGCTGGGTCATTGGAACTCCCCCACGCCGGTCTCCCAGCGACCTGAGTACAGTTCTCCCGCATCCACTGCCTGCCAGCGCTTCCTGGGCAGTTCTTGCTCTCTCTAAGCTCCGCTAAGACAGACAACTATGTCTGTCTTTTTCTCCACCACATCTCTAGCACTTAGCCTGGAGCCTGATACACGGAAGGTATGCAACGAATATTTCTTAGGTTGAGTTGATTCCCATTTGTCTGTCAACTCATTTCTGCTAAAAGGTTAACCAAAGACTGAGGGTATAGCTGTTGGAGAATAGCTTTAGGCACAAACTCTTTCTTGGAAAAAAATTTTTTGTTAATCCAATAGAAGTCTCCAAGGTTCAAGGAAGTGACAGTATGTAGATGTGCAGCAGGCCACCAATTTTATCCCCACCCAGAACCTGGGGTGTAGTGGAGCAGTCCCCGAGGCCATCTCTCGGCTCAGGCCTTTGCATTTTGCCTGAGACTTCTCACTCTCAAATCTCCTGAAGAGGAAGCAGCTTGGCAGTGAAAGTGTGGGTATCAGATTCTCCAGACAACTTTGGATCCTAGTTCCTCGTCTTCATAGCTGTGAGACCATCAGCCAGCTAGCTCACCTCACCTCTGTGAGCCCTTCTTCCCTCCCTATAAGTGAGAAATAACATCTACTTTACAGGGTTGCTGTGAGGGTTAGAGGTGAGGATGTAGTTGCCCCATGTGGCCTGATGCTCGCTCAGTCAGGGGTAAGTGAGAGCGATGATGGCCCAGGCCAGCCTGGGGGGACTCCACACTGGTTCAGTTCAGGTGGTGTTGATTCAATGCCTGCTTTGTGTTCTGACCTTCTGCGGGAGAAGAAAGGGGGATCAGATTGCAGAAAAATCCACCTCTGTAACTGGGAAAGCTCATCATGTGAAAATGAGTGTTGCTCAGTCTTAAGTAGGAAGAGGTGGGAGGGAGAAGCTTTTCGGAAGATCCAGGCTTTCGGGGAGAGATGAGGGGCAGTTGAGTACCCTGGTTACCGCTGTGGGCCCTCGCATTGCCAGCGGCCATTTCCCAGCAAAGAGTTTGATCTCTCAAAACCTCAGTTTTCTTATCTGTAGAATGGGGATTATAATACTACCTTCCTGTAGAGTAATTGGATCAAATCAGAGCTTCTTAGCTCCCAGATAACAGATTTTCTCAGCCTCAAGGTTGCTGGCGGGGCCTGGGACAGCCCTGGGCTCGGGTTGTCCCATCTAATTTGAACAGTCCAACCTCAGTCACTTACCCCATTGTCCCTCCATCCCACCGGCTGTGTGCTGAACAATCTCTTTTCTCTGTACTGTGAAGTGAAAGCTTGGGAAGCACTGGACTAAATGAGGTCATACAGGCAGAGGGTCACCGAAGGCTCAGATTCTGGGTGGGGCAGGGCAGTGTGGGGAGTGCAGGCACGAGACGGGGGGTGTGTGTCTTTTTATGGATCTCAGATCTCTGCTCTCAGTGTCAACATGTGGAGTAAAGTTGATAACTAAATTATGGAGTTTTTCACCCAGTAACTGACAACTTAGTAATTAGAGAGATATTAATCGAGTGCTGTGTTGCTTGTTGATTTTAATAGAAAGAACAAACAGTGGGGGAAGGGACATTTATTGTTGTCACTGTTTCTTTTCAAGTGTCTGGTGGGAGTAGTGTACCAGCCGCCTCTCTCCTGATCCCCAGACTTGTCAGCCCTTCCCAGGCTCAGGTTAGAATGTGGGCATTGGATAATGACGCCCTCAACGTTGAGTGGCATTTTTACAGAGTGCAAAGCATTTCGCTTTTGGTACCTTTTGAAGCTTCTCAATTGCTCCAAGAGTAAAGGAAGCAAGTGGTGTTTGCCTCATTGTGTAGGTTCTGGGAGGTTAAGACTTGCTCCAGGCCACACAGCTGGTGAAAGGCCAACATCGAGGTTACAGGGCAGGCTGCCCAACTCCAAGTCCTCGGTTCTTTATGTTAAATTACTCACACTGATCAGCTTGACACTGTTAAATGTCTCCTTTAATCACGTGTATTCTGTTGTTGAATATTTCGTGTGAAAAGTACATTCCGAGCACACTGGTTTTCTAGACAGAAGAGTTGGTAGAATGCTGTCTATAGGTGGAACGATAAGCTCCAAAAAAACACCTCCTGGCCCACCTGGGAAGTTAAGGGTGTTTTGTCAGTTCGTTCATTAACCTCTTCTCTTGCCTAAAAAGAGGCCTGCCTGGGGGGCCTGCATCACTGGGGAGGGCGTGGAAGAAACGCTGTGTGTTTGCACACAGGTGTAGCCTCTTCCGAAGAAGGAGGAGAACCTGAGACTGCCCTATGTTGACATAAGCTGACCCTTCAGGCGGAGAAGGCAGGACTCCCTCCCTGTCCTTTGCACTCTCGCCCCTGTTTCTGCCTGTGAGCCTTGACTTGTCATTACCTTGCTGTTTGGGGACTGCTGGATAGAGGGTACCTTTGGCCTGCAAATGATAGCTGCCCCAAGCCTTTTTTTTTTTCTTCCAAGAGTTTTCTTATTTTGGTGAAAACTGCCATTTCAAATCTGTTTGTCTGTCTTCTGTCTGAATATGCCCTGGATACACCCAGAGACTTCCTCTGCCACCTGCTACTCATTTTGCTTGCCTCCCTGGGTTGTCCCCATTGACACCACCTCTGCATAGGCTCCCATGTCTTCCTGCCTAGGCTAGCTGTCGGGACTGTATGAAAACATTCATGTAGTCAGTCAGCAAACATTCCCCAAGTACCAAATCTGGGCTGGGACCTGTGCCAGGGACAGGGCTGACAATGACAGGTCAGGAGCAGGCCCTGCCCCCAGGAGCTCACAGCTCAGTGAAGGGGTTGGGCCCACAGTGAGTGACAGGAGGGGAGTGAATACTGTTCCCTGGGGACACAGAGGAGCCCGGGGTCTGTCCTTTCAAGGAAACAAACTGCACCTAAGAGCTCAGTTGACAGGGGGTTCTCCAGGTTCGTTTTGGGTGCTCAGATTGGATTCTTACATGTATTAGATGCTCCAGAAGGGTCTGAGTTACTACACTGGTTCTCATATGCTCCACGAACCAAGACACATCTCCAGGAAACTTGTTAGAAATCTAAATTCTTAGGCTCCACCCCAGACTTCCTGAATCAGATAGTCTGGGACATCTCTGAACAAAGAGCTCTCCAGGTGATTCTGATGCAGGTGGAAATGTCAGAGCCACTGAGTGAGTTAGTGAATATTTGTTTACTTACGTACTTTCTTTTGACAAGCCACCTTCCATCTCCTCTCCCCCAACACGCACATACATACGACCCACACACACGCACCCCTGCCTTACACACTGTCCCTGGAGTGCATCATATATTCATTTTTTAACCCCTGCCCCACCAAACATGCCTCTTTTCTAGTTACTTACACATGGTTGCGACATCATTCAGCCACTTCCTAGCTCACTTGGTGGAGATGGGGCCAAGGCACTCTCAGGAGAAAATGAAAGCATCACTTCCTAAACTTCCCTTGGTTCCATTGGTATGCTGTCTGGCCCAGGGCTGTGCATGCAGTATGCTCCATGTGTATTCCTTGATGACGTCTAAGTGCCAAGCCATTTTCCCTCCTGTGCAATAAGCAGCCAGACAGATTGGGGCCTGGGCCCTGGTCTGTTCACTGTAGCTGAAGTTAGCACTTTTGGGTGGTGACAGGCCTGCCCCTGAGGAGGATGCCAGTGTGGTTTGTGCTAAATTAGTTCCAAAGCAACAGTTGGGTGATGAGGTGCTTCTGTATTAAAACTCCTTGGGCAGATCACCAGGAAAGGTTGAAGGAAGGGCTGTTACTCAGACACCCATACTTCTCTGGCTGACCCAAGCTTTCTGTGTAAATGTCTTCCTCTATTCTTCCACTGCACGCGCACACACAAACACACCAACCCCTTAAATTTTTTCTCCCTTCCATCCTCCTCTCTTTCCTTTTCTCTTCCCCCTCTCCTTTTTCTTTTTCTTTTTCTTTTTTTCCAAACTGTTCCAGGGTAGAAAAATCATCCTCTTTCAAACAGCTTAATGGTTGGGATTATAAATGAGTTGGCTCAAAGTCTGCTCCCTCTAAGAGCTGCTGCTGAGAAAGAGTATTTAATTCTGATTATCCAGTTCAATTAAAATTCCATCTACCCCAGCTTAATTTTCAAAGGGCTGTCCTCCCCAGCTAGCTGGTTCAGGGCTCACATTTATCACCTTAAGTTGTTTCTAGTGGGTTCCTTGGCCCCGGAGAAATGGGGAAGGGGCTGATTATAAGATGAGGACAGAGGAGAGAGGCGGAGTCCCTGCTTTCTTCACCCAGGGGCTTTGCGTGGCAGGAGGGAGATCCTGGTCTTCATCCAGCTGCAGAAGCGAGAAGGTCCTTCTGAGGCTGAGGCATCTCGTGCCCCCTCCTCAGTGACTCCAGCCCTCTTGAGGTTGAACTTTCAATTTCAACTGAACAAATTGTCTATATGCTATACTCTGGCATTTGATTTTATTCACATGTAAATCTTTACTCAGCAGCCAGATGGTAATGTGGCACATAACACTTAGCACAAAGTTGGGGAGGAGGGGCGCAGTAGAAACCAGGTATGCGTTGGATTGAGGGGAATCTGTCAGATAAGTATTATAGAAAGAACATTTCCCATGACTTTATATCACCTCCACATTGGCTTTCTTATCAGCCCACTTTAAAGGGGATTCTGATCTGCCTGGACATAACTGAAGGTCTTTAAAATCAGGTTATAGGTGGTTATTGTAATGCATTGCTCATTTAAGCACAATGGAACTTATTAAGTCATGGAGCCCGTTAGCAGAAAGGCTGCCAGGTCTATTTGGATAAAATATTGGCCAGGATGTGTATGTGTACTGTTCTCCAGCAAGTCTGGATTCTAAGGAATCCTTCACTGTGTTTGGTGTCCCTCTAGAGTGTCTTGTGGCCCTCTGTTAGAAGCAGGGCAGCAAGGGCACAGAGAATGCTGACCTGCCCAGTTCTGTCTTGATAGGAGGGGAGACCTGAAAGCTGCCTGCTGTCCCTGAGGGAGCCCTGACATCCTGCTGCCTGACCTAATAGGGCTGGAAGCATCAGAGTCTAGGCAAGCTGCTGTTAGGAAAAAGTGATTACTTAGAAATTCCTGGTGGACCACACTGCTTGATGTATAAGATATTCTTCCTCCTTTTCTAAAAATTATGATATAATTGACATTCATTGGGTTTTGTGTATTCAAAAAGTTGTACAACCATCATTATTTAACTCCAGAACATTCTCATCACCCCCCAAAGAAACCATGTACCCATTAGCAGTCACTCTGTTCTCCTTTACCCCCAACTCCTAGCAGCCACTAATCTACTCTTTGTCCCTATGAATTTGCCTGTTCTGGACATTTCGTATAAATGGAATTGTGCAGTAAGTGAGCTTTTGTGTCTGGCTTCTTTCACGTAACATAAATGTTTTCAAGGTTCATCCATGTTGTAAAATGTATCATACTTCATTCCTTTTTATGCCTGAATAATCTTCATCTTTCCTTTTTATTCCCTTTTGTGGGTTTTTATTACATGAGCATTTTGCCCCAGGCTCTGGGAACCATTTTCCAGGTCGTGAGGCAGAAAGTGAGGCTCTGTGGTCGTACGTGTCTGGTGCTGCCTTCACCCCTGCCTTAGATGTGTGTGGGGGAGTGGTCTCCCCTCTACCTTTCCAATGTTCTGGTTTTCTCTGCACCTCTGTTCATAGTCTCCCTTGCCTCTGTCCCCACCCTTATATCTTTATTCATCAAATAAATGAGTATCGGTTAAACACAGGTGAGGTGAGGAACATAAAGATCCATCTGACAGGGTTCTTCTTCCTGTGTAAAAGTTTAGAGTCCATTGGGAGGGGAAGATACATACAGAGGACCAAAATACAAGTAGAAAATGGGACCTGTCATGAGAAGCGGAAAAGGGTAGTGTGAGGAGTGTCTTGAAGGTGCCCAATTGCCCGGCTACTTGCCCAGAGCCCCTCACAGACAGGCAGGGCCTCAGTGGGGCCACCTAGATTTAGAAACTTGATTTTATTGAGGGACTCACAGATCATCACGTCCATGGATCTGATCTATGTTGATTCATAAGCGATCTAGATAAAATAAGGTTGCCGAAGGACTGATTTACCATGTGGTATTAATGGAAAAATAGACACAAGATATAGACCAATAGCTCACAAAAGAAGAAAAGCAAATAGCCAGTGAACACACGACATGCAAAGATATGAGAATTAAACCTTTTTTTTTTTTTTCTCACTTAGCACATTGGACAAGATGGGAAAAATTGTTACCCAGAAGTCAGAGTCAGGGAAGTGGATGCTCTGTGCACCGTTGTTGGGAGTAAAAACTGACACGAGCCATTTGGACATTCTTTTAGTGTTCTGAGACTATTTCATTGTGTGTCTGTGTGTGTGTGGAGGGGGAGGGGCTCCCTCCCATACAAGCAAATACCAACAGGATTGTTTGAGAATTCAACTCAATTCTAACACTATCTACCTGAAAACAGCATCAGATTTTACAAGTTAAGGGTTCATTCCTACAAGACTCTTCCCCTTCCCCCTACTTCAGTTGCCTGTTGCAAGCCCAGGTTGTTGTTACCTGTGCTTCTGACTGACCGGTTACAGACTGGAGGTTCCAAGGACCCCCTCCAACTCAGGATGCCAGTCGCAAGTCCAAGTTGTTACCTGTACTTCTGACCAACTGGCTATCAGAGTTTCCCACGAATTCTTCCTCAGGGGGTTCAATTAATTTGCTAGATCAGCTCACAGAACTCAGAAAAACACGTTACTTATTAGATCATGGGTTTATTGTAAAAGGATATAGCTCAAGAACAGCCAGATGTAGAGCTGCATAGGGCCAGGTATGTGGGAAGGGGTGTGGAGCTTCCATGCCATCTCTAAGCCCACCACTCTGCCAGCACCTCCGTGTACTCACCAACCAGAAAGGTCTCTGAACCATGTTATTTTGGGTTTTTATGAAGGCTTCATTACATAGGCACAATTAATTAAATCATTGGCCATTGGTAATTGATTCGACCTCAGCCTGTCTTCCCTCCCCACTCCCCACAGGTGAGAGAGAAGGGTCTAATCACATGGTTGGGTCTCCTGGTGATCTGCCACCATCCTTGGATGGGGTCCAAAAAAGTCGCCTTATGAGTATAACAGGGGACACCTTTATGTTGTCAATACTGAGGAAATCTCAAGGATTTTAGGAGCTCTATGCCAGAAAAGGAGACTAAGACCAAATATATATTTCTTGTTATAAATCACAATATCATAGAGGTTTATTTGGCAAAGACCCTTACATTTTTGATAACCCATTTCTATGAATTTTTGGCAAGGAAATATCCAGAATACACAGATATTTACATAAAATGATATTCAGTAACATTTATAATAGTGATAAATTATAAACACAATGCATAGTAAAGGATTTGTTAAGTGATAGCATGATGTATATTAGGTTAATCACAGCCATTAAAAACTGCTTTCAACAAATATTTGAAAATATGTGAAAAGGCTAATTATGTGTTAAGTGTGAAAAAGCAGGAATCAAAACTATATATAGCATGATTACAACTTTGAAGAATATGCATATGTATACTGTGCAAGGAAAAATTGGAATAAAATTGTCAAATTGTTAAAGTAGTTAGCTCTAGGTGATAATATTGAATATTTGTAGTAATCTATTTCCTTATACTCTATTCTGGTTTCCTCCAAATTAAAAAAAAAAATAATGTCATTTTATTTTTATTAAAGCTATACCTGCAGATGGCTTAGAGAGTCAACAGTTTTATAAGATCCAATTATGGAGAAACTAAAGATCCTTCTCCCCTTGCCCTACAGTAAAGCCATTTCTTGCTCCTTCGAGGCAACCACTTTAAACTCTTAGCTGTTTATTTTGGTTAAAAAAAAAAATCCTCTATTGACTTCACACCATGTATGATGAGGCTTTAGTGATCTTTCATACATACTTCCCATCTACCCTTTCCCAGTGGCTATTTTGTAATTTGATCACAGATCAGTCGTTATATATATTTTTCCTTTGCTGCCATTTGCTTTTTTATTTAAAAAAAATTATTTTTCAATTATAGGTCCCTGTGTTATTACAGCTGAGCCACTTAGTATGCTATAATTACTTTTTTTTCTTGACCACTTTTTGTTTCCCTGGAGTTAGTAATTATTTTATTTCATCTCTTGTTTACTTTTCATAGCACGTCAAACTTACTTTTCCATGCAATCCAACATATCCGGTATTCCGTCAGTTTCTTCTCGGAAGCCTCCCTCATGATCTGACCTTCAGTCTGTGCTGGCTGCCTGTAGCCTGCTGCACAGCTGTCCTGCTAGGATTTACCTTCATTATTGGGATTCCCTTTGGCTCTATTCCTTGTATGAGATCCCTATTTTTATTTTTCATGACATCTCAGTTTATTCCCTCATTTTGCTGGAGCGTATATTTTATTAATTTCCTGAAAAGATGCATTGTAGGCAAAACTTTTTGACACCTAGTATGTTTGAAAATATTTTTATTTCTTTCATACCTTATTGACAGTTTTAAAATAGATCAGAAATCATCTTTTTTCTTCAGAACTTTGAAGACAAAAGTCTCCATTGTCTTCTAGCTTCAGTGTATGCTGTTAAAAGTCTGGTGCCAATCTGGCCCTTGATTTCGTTGTCAGGAGCCTGGTTTCCCTCTCTGGAAAGTTTTAGGATCTGCCCTTCATCCTCCTGAAATTTCAGTCATGGGCTTTGAAGTAGCTAGCTGGCTATATGGGCCCTTTCAATCTGGAAACTCATGTCCTTTCATTTTGAGAACATTTTTTGGTTTATTTCTTTGATTTCTTTACTTCCGGTTAATCTCCTCTGTTAAACTAGAACTCTCAGCTTTTATATGTTGGAGTTTTTAGGATGGTCCTCTAATTTCCTTATATTTCTCTCTGTCTTTTTGCTCAATTTTTGGGAGAGTTCCTCAATTTTATCATTCATGCTTTCTACCATTTTCTAACATGTGATTTTATTTTTAATTTTCAAGAGGCTTTTCCTGTTCTTTGGATGTTCCTTTTTGTTTTCTTTAGCATCTTCCAAGTTGATTTGGCTTGTTTTTTGATTGAATATCTTCTCTAATTTCTTCGAGGATATTAATGATAGTTTTTTAAAGCTTATGTCTTCCTGTGTCGTCTCTCCTTTTAATCTCTGTCTTTCATGGCAGTTCCTCAAGTGTCTCCTCATGTTTACAAGAATGTCATTGGAACATGGGGGAAGCTCTGTGTGTGCATGGGCTGGCTGACTCTGGCCTTGACTGTGGGTCAGGGTTTCCGAAGCTCAGCATCATTAATGTTTTGAGGTTGTCCCCCCTCTGTGGGGGGTTGTCCTATGTGTTGTAGGATGTTTAGCAGCATCCTTGGCCTCTTCCCACTAGATTCCTGTAGCATCCCCATCCCAGTCATGACAATCAAAAATATCTCCAAATGTTCCCTTGGGGCAACATCACCCCTCACTCCCTCAGTTGAAAACCACTGCTGTAGGGTGATCTGTCTGGGCCTTTTCATTGGGGAAGCTGTAATATCAGATTTTGGTCTTTCATTTTGGGCTGGTCCTAGTCCCCAGAAAAGAATCTTCCATTCTGCTGCTTGAGGGGTTCCTGCTGTGCTGCCAGTGTTCTGGGAGGTGAGTAGAGGAAGCAGTTGAGGAGTCTCCATTTTCAGTGTGTACCCTGGCCTTGTGTGATTTGTATGTGCAGTTGAGTTTTGTGTCCTCCCATCCAGGGAACCCTCTGTTCTACCATTTCCATAGAATAAATATATCCTCTGCCTTTTGTCAGATTGGGAGAGTGTTTACCATGATAAAGGGATCTGGGACTTAACTGCTTCCTAAACAGAAGGTCAGTCCACCCTCTTGTTTGTGGCTCTACCTTCAATCCACTCGCAGTTACAAACTGCTCCCATTCTCACACCTCTGATGGGTTCTGTTGTGGAGAACGAGGTCCTTCTCACATTTTCTCTCTTTGCTGGCCTAGGATTTGGCTCCCCAGGTTTGCTAAATCACTTTCTACTTGTTCTTTTGCCTTTTAGCTTCCCAGATAGTGTTGCTGTTGTCTCCTTTCCTGTTTGCTTTGTCTTTGTGACTTTGTGCCTTTTTCATTTTTTTAATTACTGTATTTGTTAGCGGACTTTGGAAAAATCAGACATAAATGCATGTGTTCAATCAGCTGGGATTAACTGAAGTCTTCTGCATTTTTTTTAATCATTAGAAAACATGAAAAGCAAAGTTATAGTGATGGATATTCTTTCCATTGCTTGCTATCCAGTGTATCTTTCCTTAGCATCAAGGTACCTGGGAAAATGAATTCATAGAAGCTTGCTTGGGGTTGAGGCCTTACAGCAAAAGGAGTTAGAAGTCTTAGAGGAGATTTGATTCCTTCTGGGTCCTAGAACCATGTGATGAACCTTACCTTCTACCTGAGAGCATGGCTTTCCTAGTGACCAAGGTCTGTGTGTCCATCTTACCGTTGGGCAGAGCTGGGTGGACACTAATATTCTAATTATGTAATTTCTCCTTTGCTAGACTCTGGGTAGAATCTTTATAGACCATGACTTTTCAGTTAATATTTTTGAGACTGGCCAAACATACTCCATTAGGTTACAGCTTTCTTTAGCTATAGTTTAGTTACTTTGACTAGATTTGGCTGTTTTTAAGTGTCTCAGTCATCTGTTAGTATGACTCACACAGTAGATGACTAATAACTGTTATGGTTTGATTTTCATTAATTCTCAAAATGTAGCCTTATGTCAAATTATTAGGGTATCCTACTATAGTTCTCCTATACTTATTAACTATACCTACAGGTTATCAATGACATTGGGAGACTGGAAGGAGCACTTCCAGCTCTGGGGATGGTTGAGGGGAGAGTCTGGACCGAGGAGATGGCATATGCTTATGGGTTCCAGCTGGGGAAGGGACACAGGTAGGACAAGGTATTCCACGCAGCCTTTTCTAGTCCTCAAGGGTAGATGTATTCTCTCCCCTCTGAATTTCTGTGGCACTCAGCATGAGCGTCTCTTGTCATTAATCTCATGCGTATATTCGAGGCCTATTTATCCCATTTAATCATAACAGTCACCCTTGGAGGTAGGTGATATTATCTTATCCCTTCCCTTGCCTTTTTTAATGGATAGAAAACAGACTCAGAGGCACCAAAATGACCTGGACAGTTTACACATCCCATGAGAGACAACAACGCTAGACCTCCAGCCAGGCCCTCTGCCTCCAGATCTCGAATTCATTATTCTAGTGACTTCCTCCTGCTGCCAGTGTCTTACTAGGTTGCTGAACTAAGCTAGTGGCTCTCTGAAGGGAGATGTATGCTGTTTGATTTTCCATGCAGCACATAACACAGATTCAATAAAGGAGTTGACAGGCCGACTGCAGGCTCTGGCAGGGCTCACTTTAGTGGTTAACACAGGCTCTTCCCCGGCTTCAGAGGCAGAGAGGGCAGGTGTTAGTCCATAGGAACCTCGCAGATTCCTGTGCAGTTTGACCAGACTGGTCCACACCTCAAAGTTTGAAAACTACCCCCATCCTCATCCTGATCGGTCCAACCGCTCCAGTGATAGGTTTGCCAACACTGGTGCCCGGAGTTCTACTGCTGCCCTTACTGGCCTGGAGGGCGTGATGACCGTACTGTTTCAGGGCTACCTCCAGCGGGTTTATGAGGACACACAAAAGAGAATGGATACTTGAAACCACTGGAACGACCTTTATCTGGTGCTTTTATTATAAAGTTTTGTTGTCGTTGCCAGTTTCCTTGTCTGCCTATAGTGTTGCTTCTCTTTGATTTTGTTTCCCTGGGTCTCGGTTCACTTTGGTAAGTGTCAGGTCTCCCAGCCAGGTTCTTTCTAGTAGGATGTCCGGATCCTGAATTGGCTGAGCTTCTTAGAACACAAAGGACGCTGGTGCAAACATGTGTCTCGTTAATATGTTACGGTCGGCCACTGAATGCTGCCTGTGGCTGTGTGCAACATGAGCAGGCGAGGGCTTGGTGACCACATCAAAGTCCATGTGCGTCTCGACTCTTTCACTTCCCAGGTCTCAGTAACCATCGTTTTTAAAAAACACATTTGAGGTATATTGGTTTAGCTATGTTCAGATATTTTAATAAAATACCTGACTTCAGTTGTTGCCGGCCATGTAAACATAAGCACTTACTAAGCCAGCCAAACTTCTCAGTGTATTTTTCTCAAACTCGATTCTACCCTCAGTTGACATTTTTTCACGTATTTATTCCTCTTCCTCCTATCTGCTCAAACTCAGGAGTGAGGGAGAGCTGCTGGGTGTGGTCATATGCTAATAGCCACCACGAGCGCTAAACGCCTTTCATACCTTAGGACATTTAATCTTTCCAGAAGCTGAAGGGGAGCATCTATTAGTAATCCATTTTATAGGTAAAGGAAACAGAAAAGGTAACTCGCCCAAGGCAACATAACTAGTAAACCTGTGAATTCAAAAGGTCCAGTCTGGAACCTCTGATCTACTTACCGCCTGGTTAACACAAAGAAGCTAGTAGCGTCTTAAACTAGTCAGGAGAACTGCATTCCTGCCTCATATCTGCCATCCTCTCCTGTGACTTTGGACAGGAGTGATGAGTTTTTTTGAGCCTCAGTTTCCTCATCAGGAAAGTGGGAGCTGCCCTGTCTCATGGGCTGATGGTGGATGTTCAGTGAGATAGTGGGGGTTAGTTTGAAGGCAGGAGCAGGGTGCTCTTCTTGGAGCTGTGAAGTTCAATACAACCACAGTAGTGTGATGAAGTTACTGTCTTAGGTCTGGAAGAGCTCTGCTGGGAGCCGCCTGTAAGCACAGGAAAGCCAGGGCTTGAGGGGAGAAAACGGAGGATGCGATGCAAAACAGACGGGGCAGGGGCGAGTATAAAACATGCGCGAAGGAAGCCGTGCTCAAAAATGGGGACGTGTGCCATGGTAACTCATGCAGGACCTGAGCAGTTGATCTGTTGGCTTCTGGAAACCTCTGCAGGGTATTTGTGCCAAGCGCAGCACCTCTCTGAATTTCAATGAAATCTCTATAACTGTGTGTGTGTGAATGTGTGCATGCATGTATCTGTGTGTGCCCGCAAGGTCC
>NW_011888847.1:2436134-2440010 GCF_000151845.1 Pteropus vampyrus | reverse complement strand
GCAGGAGCAGGGTGCTCTTCTTGGAGCTGTGAAGTTCAATACAACCACAGTAGTGTGATGAAGTTACTGTCTTAGGTCTGGAAGAGCTCTGCTGGGAGCCGCCTGTAAGCACAGGAAAGCCAGGGCTTGAGGGGAGAAAACGGAGGATGCGATGCAAAACAGACGGGGCAGGGGCGAGTATAAAACATGCGCGAAGGAAGCCGTGCTCAAAAATGGGGACGTGTGCCATGGTAACTCATGCAGGACCTGAGCAGTTGATCTGTTGGCTTCTGGAAACCTCTGCAGGGTATTTGTGCCAAGCGCAGCACCTCTCTGAATTTCAATGAAATCTCTATAACTGTGTGTGTGTGAATGTGTGCATGCATGTATCTGTGTGTGCCCGCAAGGTCCCAGCTTTGTACACTTGTGGGCTGTATTTTTCTTAAGGTGAAAATACACAACATAAAATGAATCATTTTAATGGACATTTTAATTGCACATTTTAAAATATACAATTCAGTGGCGTTTAGTACATTCACAGTGTTGCACAAGCTCCACCTCTATAGAGTTCCTAACAGAAACTACATTTTTTAAAGAGTCTGTTCCATGAAAGTATATTTGTGAACTGCATTAGGTCATCCTGATTTCGCCTGCCTGCTGAGAAGCCTTCCTCGTCTTCAGATGGCAGATTACACTGTAGGTTTGGCCAAGAAGTGTGATTCAAGTACTCAGATTCCAAATGGGTCTGTTAGTCATTGTTTAACTCCTCCATGCAGCTTGGCTGCCTCATCTGGGCATCGAGGAAACCAGCCTTTGAGGCTTAATCAGAGTGTAGTTCCTGGGGTCTTCTCTTGTTGCTTAGCTGCTTGTCTTCTTGGTGTATTAAAAGGCCAGGTGTAAGGGTGTCTGCCAATGACAGACTTCAGCCTTCGTAAGCCTCTTTCCTGGCCTCAGAGGCAGAGAGGGCAGGTGTTAGTCCACAACTGAAGAGAGTGATGTTTTCTCTGGATTTGGCCCATCCATAACTTAGAGTCGTGTTGGCTATTTCCCTCCCGGCCTCCACCATGGGAAGCCCAGGTGACCTGCATCCACAATGCCCAAGGGTCCTCTGTAGCTCAAATGTTGAAAGGGGTGAGAGGACTATTTTTATGAAAGTGTGAAAGACCTGGAACTTATATATGCCTCCCTTTAAATAGCTAGTCCTGGGCAGCACCTACTCTGGTGTGATGCAGGGACCACAGCAATGGCCCATGTGGAGGCTGTCTCTGAACAGTCTCCATAAGCTGCTGAGATGAGACCCAGTGAGTGGCAATCCTTATATGTGAGTGAGAGAAGGATGGAGGGTGGGGGTGAGAGAGAAAAGTGGAGGAACAGCAGGAGAAACGGGGTGAGTAAGGAGCTGCCTTGGATAATCTGGAGAATGCTTCATTCTGATTGGACTACTTAGGTCCTGTGCTCACTCAGGAACGAATGACAATGCCCAGGGCTTGGAGAATGAAACTCCGTGATTGGCTTAATCCAGTCCGGAATTCTTGTAGCTAAATATAGGGTCAGGGTCCCCAGGGGCATGGGTCTGGGTGAAGGAGACCCATGGGTCCATGGGAAGAAGAAGGAAATAGGATGCTCAGTAGACAGTCAACAGTATCCATCATAACTATCCATCCAACACAGGTAAAATAAATGTCAAGACAATGAAAAGAAGGCAATGGTGAAAAACAGTAAGTAGCAAGAATGAAAATGCTGGACGTATAGCCCAGTCTGAGGCTTTCTTCTTTAGAACTCCCATTATTTAGGCAGGTAGGCTGGACCCATTGGTGCACCACAGAAAAATAGCCCTGATCAAGGGAGGCAGTTGATTATTGGCTGAAATGTGGTGACAGCAACTGGAAAAATTAGCCTGTTACTGGAGAAGTCAGATACTTGATCCACCTTCTCCAGCTTTGCAGCTGGTGAAGGAGGTACAGGCCGCCTGTGATCTAGCTTCAGTCTACCTTTCTGACTTCACCATTTCACACACCACCCTCTTTTGCTCAGCAAGGATTTCTTAAGCAGCAACTATAGACCAGGCTTTGAAGAACAGTCTCTGCTCTGAGGGAGTCCTGTGGAGATTATAGATAAGAGGCAGTTCTATTACAGTGTAAGAAAGGGGATGATAGGAAACGCCACAGGCGCTACAGAAATATTCAGAACTGGGGTTGGAGGGGGAGATACATAGTCCTAATGTGAGGGTCAGTGCAGATTTGTTGGACAGATAAGCCTGAAGATAGTAGGAGCTGCCCAGGTAAGAAGTGTGGAGAGGGAAGGGACAGTGGGATTGGCTGGGTCAGTGTCTGATTTGCTGCGTGTTTGGGGTTGATGTCGAGGACCCCTGAGGGTCTCGCTTGAGTCTGATTGAGTGGAGGTATCTTTTACTGAGATGGTAAACACAGGAGGAGTTTCAGATTTGAGGGGGAGGAAATGAGTTTAGTTCAGAAATGTTGAATTTGAGATTTGTGGTTTAGCCAAAAGGAGGCATCTAGAGCTGAGTCTGGAACTCAAGATGCAGACAGCTCCTCCAGGTACACTTTTCCGACAGTCTTCTCGAGACATCTCAAGCTTCCATGTCCAAAATTAGCCTCTTGAGTTTTCTCCCTAATGTGCTTCTCCACCCTCAGTCTTCCTCATTCCTATAAAAGACATTATCCATGTAACTGCACAAGCTGAACCTTAGATTATTCCAGAGACCTTTAGCTCCATGTCCAGCCCATCACTCAAACCTGAATTTCCTTCCAGAATATGTCTGTCTAGAGTCTACCATTTCACTAGCTGTCAACTGCTACCACTTAGTTCAAGCTACCACCTTCTCACACCTGAATTATTATAATAATCTATCTCCTTGTACTCCCGTCTACCTTTAATTTGTTCTCCACAAAGCAGCCTGAATTGCCTTTTATAAAAAACAAATTAGATGACTCTCTTTTCTCAGTCTTTCAATGACATTCCATTGCAGTGGGCCGCAACCCTACCTTATCACCCTGGCTTTTCCCAGGGCCTTCAGTGTTGGTCAGGGCTTCTCTGCCTCAGGGCTGTTGCACACACTGACCTGTATCTAGCTCCTTAAGCCATCCCTCATATCTCAGGTTAGATGTTGCTCCATCTGAGCAGTTGGTCTTTCCTGACCACCCAGACTGAAGCTGGTCATCCTGGCAATTCTCTCTCCTGGTACCTACCTGGCCTTTTCCTTCATAGGCGTATCCCAGTTTGCATTTACAGTTATTTTTGTCCTAGTTTGTTAAATGCGTGGCTTGGTGTCTCAACAAAATCAGACCCATCTCCCCTTTTATAACGAATGTTTCTCCTTCACTTATTCTCCGATGAAATCTACAGGTAATATGACCTCTCTGTACACACAATTTTAAATCAGTGTAACATCCTAGCAGTAATATGCAGGGGAAATAAAAGGAAAATAATTCATCGTAAAAATATTTATTTCGGTATTAAATTCCCAAGTTCTCAGAACTGGGTACTCCAGAAATCATAATGAAGTAGTCAGGTGCCTACACCTAGAAGGAGAATGTCCATGAATACAACAGCTACAAATGTTGACTAACGATGTTGTGGTTTATTGGTGATTCAAATACTAAGAGCAATATTGCCAGTGACGTGCAATTTCCTACAATGGTAAGCAACTCCTGAAATGTTTTGAACAAAATAAAGTACAGTCTACCTTCCTCCTTCAGTTTGTACTGAAATTACCTTCCTAGAAAATTCATTAAACCGTGAAAAGAATACGCTGTGCTTTTATGTACACCAGAGTTAGGTCCTAGATTTGAGTAATTATAAAAGGGTTTTTCGTGTTCGTCAAAGCCTGGCAGTATACTCAACAATCATGTACACAAGTCAGGTAGCACCCAGCTC
>NW_011888847.1:2408614-2436084 GCF_000151845.1 Pteropus vampyrus | reverse complement strand
AGAAGGAGAATGTCCATGAATACAACAGCTACAAATGTTGACTAACGATGTTGTGGTTTATTGGTGATTCAAATACTAAGAGCAATATTGCCAGTGACGTGCAATTTCCTACAATGGTAAGCAACTCCTGAAATGTTTTGAACAAAATAAAGTACAGTCTACCTTCCTCCTTCAGTTTGTACTGAAATTACCTTCCTAGAAAATTCATTAAACCGTGAAAAGAATACGCTGTGCTTTTATGTACACCAGAGTTAGGTCCTAGATTTGAGTAATTATAAAAGGGTTTTTCGTGTTCGTCAAAGCCTGGCAGTATACTCAACAATCATGTACACAAGTCAGGTAGCACCCAGCTCTCACCCTGAATGCCAGTGGGATTCCGCCATTCACGTTGACTACCAAAAACACCTTCCACATTTCCAGAATATCCCCCATATATGGAGAACAATGCCCTAGTTGAGAGGCACTCGCCTCCTCCTGTGTTACTCTGTGAACTCCACGAGGGCAAGGGCCCTGTCTGTCTCTCACTAGAGCAGAGCGTACACATGCTCAGCACCGAGCTGGCAGATACTTGTTGGGATAAACAAATGAATGAATATTCCATCAACATGAAATTTGTGCCAACAAAGTTAGAAAAGGAGTATATACCACATGGAAGCGTAACCTGACATTTACGTTCTTTCTGTATGCTTTAGGCCAGCTGCCCTCTCTGTTCTAGTGAAAGAGATTTGTCATTATAGCTCCAGACAATGCAGAATTTCAGCTTTAAATCCTTTACAATGAGGGAATTCACTTCATTGTGCACAAAAGAAACTACACTGGCTCTGAAGTTGTGGTTTGTCTTTTTTTGGAAAGTCGGGCTTGTCTGTTGAAGAGCTCAAAACACTTGACCAGCTCTCTCATTTATCTTAACATGTGTATGCTATATTTATTCTCCCTTCACAGATGGGGAACTGCAACTTGCCTGAGGGCCATATTTAGCTAAGTCTTGATCCTCTGCCTTGTGGGGTCAGCTTAGATAAAACAGAATCCTAAAGCTTGAATTTTACCCAGTCATTTAAATCTCCTCCCACATTAAATCTGTTACTAGGGCTGCCTACTAGGGTAAAAAGTGTTACTTTGAGCATCTTTAACCACGTAATGTGGCGATATAGTTCAGTCCTGTTCTTTTAGAGAAGAGCTAGTGCTGGTTCATAATGACACGGCCTGGGCCATAATGACGAGGGCTGGGCCAGGTATCTAGCGGATTGTCTTTCTGCTACAGCACGTTTAAACTTTCTCTTCTCTTTCTCCAGCCAACCCAAACAGGGTTTATGATCAGTCAGGCAGTCAAAAAGAAGACAGTGATGGAAAAGAAGCCAAATATCTGGTTCACTAGCTCCTAAATAATTGGAATATTTATTGGAATAAGTCAATATTTATAATTGACTTATTATAAGTAAAAACATATGAAGGTGACAGTTGCTGAATGTTAGAAGCTAAACCTTCAATTTCAAGAATTCTTTTACTAAGAGCTAATCAGGTCACTGATATGTGTGTGTGTGTGTGTGTGTAATGAATATCATTTTACAACCGAGCTGAAGATTTATTTTTCAAGAAAGGGGGGGGGGCAAATATTTGAAAAGTTTTTGAAAAATGCTCGCTTCTTAGGGAATTAAAGAACTTTAAAAAAATTCTTTCTCCTCCTCAAATTTTCTTTAGTTCAGTAATAATAGAAGGTGGCAGGCAAATTCAATAAACTCATCACTGATGTATTTGGAGCCAAACTTATAAGAATGCTCACAGTACGGACCCAGCTTCCTTGAAAAACAGAATTATTGTTAAGGGAGTGAAAAGCGATATGTGCATTTCAGAAAGTTAAATACAAAATGAATTCAAAAGTGACAAAAAGAACAACACAAAGGAAAATGAGGTTTCATAGACTACTATTACTAAGAATTATTGTAGGAATGTTTATAATTTATAAGTTAGATTTATGACAGAACACTTTCTATCTTCAGAAGCTAACTTCAGTCCATGTGGCCTCTTGGCTTCAGTACAGCACCCTTTGGGGGTTGCAGTGTCTCAAGAACCATGCCCGATAACCTATTTTGGGCTTCTCACGAGACACAGATGTTTCAGATGGAAATTACTACCATGTACTTTGGAAGCGACAGAGAGTTGCTTCTTCATATACCATAAGCCACCAGTTGTCTAGGACATTCTTAACTGTCTTACATTTTATGTATTTCTTAAAGTAGAAGCTGTTTTAGACTTTAGACGTCTGGGGCTTGTCTGTTAAAGAATTATTCACTTGGTCCCATCTTTCTAGGTTGTTACAGAGGAAAGCTCTTGATTAATGACAATTTCTTAAATCACAGTAACATCCTGGATTATTTGGGAATATAATAACATTTATAACACTTTATAGCCTTCAAAGCATTTGTCACTGACACACTCCCATTTTACAGAGAAACTAAGCCTCTCAGAAATAAGAGAATTGACCAAGGCCACATTGCTAGTGGGTCTTATATGGGCCAATACTCTCCATTCTGTAAGGCCCGATTCAAATGCCTCCTCCTTTAAGAAGTCTTTCCTTAGCGTCCTCTAATTACCACTCTGGGTATTTGCCACATTCTGACTTGTACATTTGTCTCCCTTACTGGGAACTCCCTAAAAGCAGAGACTGTTATAAATGTTTGTGTCTCTCCTCACCTATCAAACTCTTTGTCCTCTGTGTTAACCTTATGCCTGTTCTCACACTAGCAGTGCAGCTTCTTTTCTTCTAGACTGTGGCTTTGAGGTCTGCAAAGCTCTAGTGAGGTGCATTGTGGGTAGTATTGCTCACTTGAGCTCATTGCCTCATTTTTAACATAGATATCTTATGACAGAACTTTGCAAGTGTTTGTAAGGTGTTACACAAATCAGATATGATCTGAATCTTGTCCTTCATTTCTCTGATGATTGATTGCACTTAGCACCATTCTGGACGTTTAATAGATGCTTATTAAGTGTAAACTGATCAGGTAAATATATAAAAGTGTAAACTGATCAGGTAAATATATAAATGCTTCATTCTTGGATGAAGCATTTATATATTTACCTGATCAGTTTACACTTTTCTTTCTCCCATTGTTGTATATAACTATCTTTTTATATGTATGTATCTTGAATTCCTAGTTAAACTGTAAGCTCCCGAGGGAACAATTATTTCTCGTATTTATGTATATATCCTTAGAACACCTTCCATGCAGTATGATCTCAATATATCTTTGCTAATTGATTTTAAGTGACCAGTGTGTGATAGCATACCAGTTAACAAAGCAGAGCAAGGCATATACTTTCCAGTGTGAGTAGTTTTGCTTAAAAGTCATGTTTTGGATATGTATTTTAAATAAACATACACATACTAAAAAATATGTATTTTAAAGAGAATTCACTAAAGTAGGAGGGAGCCTCAGGTCCACATGAAGCATTGACAAAGGTCATGCAGAAGTAGGGATGCTCATGAGCACTGCTGGATGAGCCATATTTCAAAAGGGGTCTCGCACCTGATGGTCATTTGCTATAGTTCTCTTATACCCAAAGGTCTTTTGTTTCCTCTCAGAACACGTTTTTTCAGCCTCATTGTCTACAGATCCTTGTCAGGTTGTAAGTGTGTGATAGTTTTTAAGATTGTCCTCATCACAGATCAAAGACTTGTCAAAAATGGAGAGCCTAATCACTAAGCTACCAGAAGACACTTTAAAAAAAATTGATACATCTGGTTCTTAGCCAGTTGATCGGAAACTAAAGATTTTACTTAGCGGTCCAATAATCATCCTGTTGACTGAACTCACCATTGTTTTTCATGGTTTTGATATAAGACGGTTGTCTTTAATATACTTTCTCTACTCCTGAGAACGTTCCAGTTACCATGTTGCAATATTTAAATACCTACTTTTTTTTTAATTAGGACTAAAATACACTTGATTTGATAATTAGGACACTAGAGCGTTGACTCTGAGAAGTTCTGACTTTGATAAGTGGCTATTCAAAACTAAGGGCAGTCGCTCCACATTTAACTTTTGTTTTGTTGTAAAATTTAAACTAGCTAGAGATGAAGTATTCTGCATGCTTCAATTTACTTATCCCCAAATCCAGAATTTCACATGAAGTTCACTCAAGATACTGTACAATAGCTATAAACAATTTTATATGATTCAGGGTACAATATGCATACGGGATAAATTATTTTTTTAATTTGCTGTCTATTATTAGACTTCTAATTACTCAGCTGGATGGAAGCAGAAAGGTGTCATTCTTATAATAACTGCCAATTACTTAGCTAGTGATTACAGGCAGGAGTCCATCTTAGATAGTTCAGACTTAAGAGGTAACATTTCTTTTTAAGGAGTTCTAAACATGCTTTGTTGTTGTTTTTTTAAATAGCCCAAATCCTTCACATTTTAATTATTTCAACAAAATCTGTAATTTAACAAATATCTAGAAATGATTAATTTATTTCTTTTGTGCCCACATGTCTCTTATTGAGGAAAGTCAGTATTTACTATAGTTATGAAAGCAATCCATACAACAGACTTATGTTCTGTAGGATATTTGGATGAATATTATTAAGTATTTCTAAAGAACTTTGCATTCACTTACTTTTTAATGCCCTTCTAGAAAAGGAGTGCACATTCTTTTTCCCTGATGAGGTAAACTTGCTTGAAAAGTAAAATTTTCATTAAAAAATCTAATTTGGTTTTCCCAGAAATATATAAATCTTATTATTATTATTATTTTTTGGTTACATTTAAATAGTCTCAAGGCTCTTGGGTCCTCAAATGACTAATTAGTACTGTAATAATATTCTTTTTCATTAATCTGAAAATTATACTGTCCTCAAGAGAACTCAGTTTGGTTTGTGTGTTTCGATGCCAGTGTAGAAATTTTTATTTTTCACTAAAGAAATTTCTTCTCTGTGGTTGGAAAGAGATGCAAAACAGGACTCGTGTGGGACTGCCGGGACCTTGCATGGATTTACGGAAGAATAGGAGACTCGGTTTCCTGTGGGATGAAGAATCTATGTGAAAGCATTGGATGGGTCCTTTTATGTGCCTGGCAGCATGCTGAGTGCCTTAGTTGCATTATTTCATTTACTTCTCATACACCTGTGAGATAGTATCTCCATTTCTAATTCTCTGAAAATTGGAGATCTAAATATGGATGAGATTTTTTTAACAAGAGCAGCACCCCGTTCCCTGACCATGCCAGTTCTCTTGGAATGTAGTTGCTGGGTAGATGCTAAGATTAATTGCCATCTCTTTTCTCCCATTAATGATATGCAGTTTGAAATAAGCAGCAGAGTACAGGAAGTATATTTAATACACCCATTCAAACTGATTTTTAAAAACATGTTCTATTTTTGATAAGAGTCCTCTGATAGTAACTGGATGGTGCAGTTACAATGTATTTCATACCCACTCTACTTGCTTTCTTCATTAATAATTTCTTAACACCAGAGCACTGCTTTATTCATAACCAGTTAGAGGCTTCCACTTTTAAAAATAAAGGGTGAAAAAGGTTGTGGATGGCATTTCCCCTCCTGGCCTGTGATAGCTAACACCTGAGAAATCTGTCAATGACTGTAGCTCCAGACTGTGAATGTGCCCTTCGAAATCATAGAAAAACAGAAAGGTTAACTTAAAGTCAAGACTCTGAGATGTTAATAGCTTTCATTGGAACATTACACCCAGAAAAATATTAGAAGATGACATGAAAGAAAATTGTTCCATGAGGGAGATACTGCTGCTGAAATTGCAAGTAGAAGATGTTTTTAGCATTTTAGTTTCCACGTTCACTGCAGTTCTGGTGGTGAAGTGGGTCATTTAAGAGGGGTGGTGGCCTAGGCCAAAAATAAAGTTTCCTTGAAACCAAATGACAGACTGGCCCTGACAAAAATGGAATCCTGACTCTGTTTACTCACCGGAACATAAATAAATAGAATTTTGTGTCACGGAAAATAGTCTAAGCAAAACAAGATCTTCGCTGCCTTTTGTGATAGAGAGATGCTAAACAACCATCAATAGTACAGCCCTCCAAGGAATATGAAGCAGCGGTTTAAAATTACATGGTAGTCTAACGTATTCTGGTCTGGAAAGATCTCAAAGACATACTTGAAGAGTGTAGAACAACATGGATTGCATGATCTCTTCTTATTGGCTATGTATCCTTAACACAAGTTATTTAACTTCTGTGCCTCAGTTCACTCAAACGGAAAACATGAATAATGGTACTTATCATATAATTGTTCTGAGGATTAAATAAGTAATACATGGGAGAGCATGTACATCAGTACCCGACACAGTAAACATTCAGTACCTATTAGTTATTATAAATGATAACACTTAGACAACATCTAGCTATAATCAGCTCTTTGTGCAAACTTTTCAGTTAATGTTTACAGTGACAGCTTTAGTTATCACAATATATCTCCTCCAGGTTTCATTTTAGTTAATGATCTTGTCATATTTTTACCCCACTGGTGTTCAGAAGGAAAATTAACGAAAACAAATGGGATTATCATGTTTTATGGAGAGTGCTATATATTCCACAAATACACCTGACTTTGCTTCTTTGATCATGTAATCTGATGTATACATTATCAGTACACTAAAGAAATGGAAACAGAAATAATGAGGTTTCTCTTTCTTCCTCAGGAAGACTATGATCGTCTGAGGCCTTTATCTTATCCAATGACTGATGTCTTCCTTATATGCTTCTCCGTGGTAAATCCAGCCTCATTTCAAAATGTGAAAGAGGAGTGGGTACCAGAACTTAAGGAATATGCACCAAATGTACCCTTTTTATTAATAGGAACTCAGGTATGTCTGCTTTGATTTTATCCATTTAAGAATAATCTCTCTGGCCTATCTTGTGGTATTGCTCTCAGACAAGTGGTCCTGAGGTTTAGCAAATGATACATGTCTTTAATCTTAGTTGCAAGTTTTAATAAATTCTGTCGGGTTTTTGGAAAAAGTGCCAAAATTATATTAGTTGGTTTTAAAAATTAAGTTCTTGTGTTTAATCTTTTATTATGTGGGCATTAAATGGGACTACATGCTTTGATTTATCTTTAAAGACTTGTAATATTATGGGACATTATTGACCTTTCTTAATTAGATTGATCTCCGAGATGACCCCAAAACTTTAGCAAGACTGAATGATATGAAAGAAAAACCTATATGTGTGGAACAAGGACAGAAACTAGCAAAAGAGGTAATGGAACCTTTACAGAATTTAAAAATAAATGAAATGCGAAAGCAGCTAAGGTAATAATAGATGCTAACATTCATTGTGCACTTACCATATGCCAGGCACTGTGCTGAGTGCTTTCCATGTATTATCTCACTTAATCCTTGCACCAACTCTGAGATAGTTCTGACTAGTTCCCTGTTTGACAGAAAATGGAGGCTTGGTGATGTCAGATAACTTCTCAGGTAACTTGTCAGGTCATGCAGGTAATGAATGGCAGAGCTGGGTTTCAGTTAAGGCCTGACTCCAGAGTCCAGGCTCTTATACCACCAATAATATTTCCCTAAAAAGGTCACATATAGAAAGAGGCATCAGAAAAGTCCTGATCATTAAGTTCTTCTTAATCACTTAAATATTTGTACCATGCTAAATCAGGCTCTGTGTTCAGTTAACACTCATGGAGTAGGTAGTGGAGTGGCATAGGGTGACAGTTTAAATCTGCAGTTAAAAACAAAAAATATTGGCTAGGTTTGAAAAGAAATGAGTCGAATTTTCTTCCAATCTTTTTATGAAAGATAGGAAATAGTAGCATTATAAAAAATACATAACTGATGTGCATAATACCTTTTAACTTATATTCTTCCCTTGCCCCAAAGCTAGGCTTACTTTTTTCTCTACTGGGCCCTAGCATTATTAGATTCTATTTTTTAGATGTTGTGATTTTAATAGGGCTTTGGTGGAAACAGAACCTAATAAGATCTTTTAAATTGTACTATCAGGAGGTAGAAGAAAGTGAGAAAATTTTTTGGAGGACAGATTTTCCTAAAGCAAAAGATAAATAGCTTCATTAACAAATCACTTTAGAAAGTCTGCATATTCAATTTCATAATCTTGGGGAAAGGAGGAATTTCTAAATGTCATAAAGGGAAAAGTCATAAATGAAAATATTAATGATTTAACTACATAAAAATTTAATACGTCAAATACTAGAAATAAAATTAAAAGTCATATAACAAACTTGACACATATGGCAGAAAAATGGGTTAATATCCTTAGTATACAGGAACACCTTGCAAATGAAATAATCAGAAAAAGACATATATACCCCAACAGAAAAATGGGCTAGGAACATCAATGGAAAATTCACCAAAAAATTGCAGATTGCCATTGAGGATAGGAAATATGTTCAAACTTAATAGTCAAATGTAAGTTCCATTACCACTGATAAAACTGGCAAAAAAACAAGAAATTAATTACGATAGCTACTCTTCTCGGGGTAGAAGCAAGTGGGCACTCTATGGTACTGTGTTGGTTGTTGAGTAAAAGCAGTCTTGACGATATGCACAAGCCTTTAAGTCATGCACACTTTTGATTAAGCAATTCCATTTGTAGGAGTTTATCCTAAAAATTATTAGGGATGTGCTTAAAAAGATGGCTACAAAGTTGCTGCATTGTTTATAATGGCAAAAAAACTCCCCCAAAACCCTGCATCTATGAAAAATTTATACTAATATATCCATTGAGATGTTTATATTTATTATATAAGAAAAAAAGTTGTTGCAAAAACAATACACTCCTGTTTTTAGGCCTTGTGGCAGCATCTGGCACAGTCGTTGGTTCCTTCCTGAAATACTTCCACTTGGCTTCCTTGAATTCCTTCCTTGGTTTTTCTCCCCTCTCATTGGCCTCTCCTTTCTCACCACATCACCCTGTCTCTGAATGTTGGAGGGCTCAGGGATCGGCACTCAGCTTTTTGCACATCTTTTCTTCTATTTCCACACCCATTCTCTAGGCCTGGATGAGCTTCTGCCAGTCTTGTGGTTTGAACAAGCTACTACTGAAGATTCTCAAATTTCTGTCTCCAGCCTAGACTTCTTCTCTAAACTCTGGACTCGGTTATCCAGTTGTTCACTCGACAAGTCCATCTAGGTGGCTAAGCATCTCACAATTAACATGTCTAAAACAATTACTGATTTCACCCTCCCGGCCTGTCCTCCCAGTAACTGAGGTCAAAAACCTTGAAGTCACACTTGACCTTGCTCTTTCTCTCATACCATATAGCCAACCCTGTTGTAAAACATACTGCTCTATCTTCACGGTATATCCAGATTCCAAACGCTACTCACCATCCCCTCCTTTAACAATCAGGTTCAGGCCCCTCCACCTCGGGCCTGTTATACCAGGATAGTTTCTAACCCATGCTAAACTGTGCTCAGCATAACAGACCGAGTGAGTCTTTTAAAATAAAAGCTCCATCAGGTCACTGCTCTGCCCAGAATCATCCAGCAGCTCCCAGCTCACTCAGAGTAAAGGCCAGCGTCCTCACCATGGCTCCTGCTACCTTTCCGCCTCACTCACTGTGCTTCAGGGTCACAGCCTCCTTGCTGTTCTCGTCTTCTACCTCAGAGCTTTGTGCTTTCGCTGCTCCCTCTGCCTGGAATGTTCTTCCCTGTGGATCATTATTCATTTTTTCATTCCTTTTGGATCTCTGCTCAAATGTCACTTTCTCAATGAGACCTTGCCCGATCTTGTCTTCACTCTTTACCTATCTTGCTTCTCCTTTTTTCTCCAAACCACATTATTACCTTCTGATATTCTACCTCTATAGTTCATGGTCTTCTCCCTCTAAAGTGTAAGTGTGATTGGTAGACTTAACTTTTGTTCCTTGCTGTATTCTCTCATTTGGCAAATGAGTGCTCAGTAGAAGCCAAAGTCCTTAGCGTGGCCTCGAGGGTCCCTCACTAAACTCATCTCTTGCCATCCCTGCCCCATTCTCTCTCCTACCACTCTGGCTCCTTTACCATTTCCTAAATGCTCCAAACAAGCTCCTGCACCTGTGGGTCTGTCTGCCTTGAAATTCTTCCTCTAGGTAACCCTCACTGCTCAAACTTCACCTCGTTGAGCTTTCCCTGACCACCACCACCACCACCACCACCACCACCACTCTCCTATGCACTCTCCATCTCCCTCACTTTGCTTTTTCTCCAGAGCATGTGCCACCATCTGCTCTATAGTCCTTCATCTGTCCCTCCCCTAGAACTTAAGCAAATGTAAGCATCACACAGCAGGGACTTTGCTCGAGTGTTCAGTTCATTGACGTTATCCCCAGCACCTGAAACAGTGCCTGGCATATAGTAGGTACCCAGTATTTGATGAATGAATTTGACAGAAGTCTGGAAGGCTATGTATACTAGTTTTTTAATAGTTAGCTATCTCTGGGTATTATGATGATTTAATTCTTTTTGCATAGTTGTACTTTATAATTTTCTTGTAATGGTGTCTTTGTGTCAAAACAATTGTGTAAAAAAGGTTTTATATATTTGTGATTTTTTTTTCTTCCTCCCAGATAGGAGCGTGCTGCTATGTGGAATGTTCAGCTTTAACCCAGAAGGGATTGAAGACTGTTTTTGATGAGGCTATCATAGCCATTTTAACTCCAAAGAAACACACAGTAAAAAAAAGAATAGGATCAAGATGTATAAACTGTTGTTTGATTACGTGAGACATCTTCAGTGGCCAAGGAAACTGTCCATTTCGCTCTAAGAAAGCATATGAAATGCTACAGCTATACCCAGACCTCTTATACTGAAGCAGTTTAAAACTTGAAAGAAAAAAACAACCCTGTCCTCAGAACTATAAGGTTCATTAAGAATGTTTCTTAAAGGTCCAAGAAGCAGCAAACAGCATCTGAAGCCACAATCCATTATAAATACTTTATTTCAACTAGAAGGTACAATCTCTCAGGGGTTTCATAGTTTAAAAAGCTACAATCGCATCATGTTGTAACTATAAAAAAAAAAAAAAAAGTGCTGTAAATGGAACTGCTTGGCTTAGACCCCATACACATTTCTGCACAGTCTTTACGGAATCTGCACAAAGAAATATCTTCTCCCTTTGTTCCAATTAATTGTTCTTATATGTAAGTTGCTTTCTATTCCAGTATATCCAGAGTGGTGAAATAACAAGGCCAGCCACGTAGCCAAAGGTTGCTCCAAGCGTACAGGAGATGGGCCATACCTGAGGAGAGAATGTATGAGGTCAAAAAAGAACAAATGTTTTATTACTTGAGCACAAGTGTAACCTAAATATTTCTATATTAAAGCTTAATGTGCTTTCTTAAAGAATGCCAAAAGTGTAATAAGGTCATAACTGCATTTATCATGAACACTAAAAATGTACACGTTTTAGTTAATGTGCATTCAACTGTAACAAGGCTTCTGACTGTAGATTTAGTTTGATGCTCCCCAAACTGCATGAGAGACATGCTAAAATTACAAATTAAAATTTTGGGTCAGACTTTGCTATAATCTTGGACTCAATTTAGCTCTCTGAACTAGTTGGTAATTTTGTTTCTGAATTTCCACCTTGGCTTGTATATCAGATGAAATGAGAAGTGTGTATGCTGACCAAACCACAAGAAACTTTAAATTGTGTTAAAGAGAAAGACCTAGAATTCAAGCATGTTACATGGAATTTACAACAAAGCAACCGCTTCCACTATAAAACTGATGTCACCTTTCAGATAGATATTGAAACCACAGCAGAAGTTACAGAACTACAACTTAAGTCCAACACCTAGAGTGTAAAGCAAACAAAATACTGGCTTCCAGATAACCATTTTTTCCCAGCCATGTTACATTTCACATTACATCAAGTCAGAAGTAAATAATAATTTATTTCATCCATAAGCAGTACATGTTGGTCCCTACGTGAAAGGCCCTGCTTTAAAAATTTTTTACATGTTCATCTGTGAAGCTTATTTGGTATACTAGAGCCATTTCTAATCTTTCTCTGGGGGAAGAGGCCACAGAACTGTGTTCGAGGTGAACCACTTTCATTACTAGTTCTGTTACCTAATTAAGCTTCCTTGTTTGGTCTGCTGGATCTGCCTTATTCCAAACACCCCATGCAATAGACAATAGTGTTAGACAAAGTTTCAGTGTGAACAAATTAATGCAGTTCAGAGAAGCATAATCTAACCCATAGATTTTTTTCCCAGCCTTTCCTACATTAAGACTTGCTGTTGCCTAAATATGACTTCAGCTTTTGGTGAGCTCCTACTAATTTCCATGGCTTAGGCTTATAGCTATATCTATTGCACAGGTTGGGTAACAGAACACTAAACTTTTATACTTGAAAATGACAGCCTTAAATGCTCATATCAGTCACGAATCTAGGATGTGTACTGTCTTGTATGTGAGCTTTGTAGAGATTTTTAAAAATATAAGCTTCGCCTTCCCCATGAAGAATGGAGAGTCTACTGGATAACAAGTCAGGAGCTTTTTTTCTCTGAACTGAACAGTGAGATGTCCTCTTCTCCCAAAAAGGGGCGAGTCACATTAAATACCACGGCCTTATGTATGCTCAAAGGGAATCTTATGTAACTTTCTCATTTAATTTTGGTCTAATACTTTTAGACAGAATTGAAAGGAATTGTGTAAATCAGTTAGTACATTAGCTATAAATTGCCCAACACTTGGTATAAAGGAATTAAGAAATTAAAGTATTATACATTTCCAACTTGCCTTTGGGGATTTGATGGGAATTCCCCCCACCCCCACCCCCAAATTCACATCTCTGAAACTTATACTTGGATTACTAGCCCAATGGAAGTTAAAATCTAGAATTTGTTCTGCCCTAAGAGAAATGGACTAAAAATCTGAAAACACAGCTCTGCTGTCCTGTTTCATGACTGGGCCTCAGTTTCCTCATCTATACGTATGGGAGGTAGAAGAGATGATCCCTAAATCTCCCATTTATGAACTCCTATGATTCTCTTCTTATTCACAATAACCGTGTTTAGACATTACCTTTTCAGCTTCACATTCTCAAGGTGATAAAAATCCTGTATATAGATGATCAGAACTCTACGCAAAGATGATTTGATTGTGTCTTCTGAACCTGAGGTGCCTTAGGTACTCTACTGACCTTGGTGGGGTTTGGAGTTTCCCATTGCTAAGAGCCTTTTCATTGCTTTGATTCTTTAGTTTTTCTTTTTGCAAAATCCTTCCTGCCGCTTTAACTAAAAACCAAAGATTTCTATTCATAAGCAGATTGTAGAAAATTGCCTTATTTTTCAGAAGCATGTCTTCATTAAAGGCTTAGATTTCCTAAGAAATTCGGACTAGTAACTGGAACAACTAGTTCAAAATAGTGAAAATCTGAGAAAAATATACTTCAAAAATATCTTACTGATATGAATTTTACTAGTGAATGCAATATACTGCTTCAAATAAGGCCATGTATGAATGAACTTAAATTTACAGTTAATATTTTTTTGCATATAAGCAGTTCTTAAGTTCTTAAAAGTAATTTTACCGGCTCCCTGAAATCTTATTTAACACTTTGCTAACTTACACCCTTATTCTATCTCTAAAGGTATATTTTAGGTTAGTCCATTTTGAATGATTATATTTCCAATAAGAGCCTGAATAGTTTTTATTGTGAATTCTTACTTTAGACATTGCTTCCATTTGATTTTTAATTATTAATTTTAAGTAACAAATTAAATACTGGTTTGTTGGTTGTTTTTTAAGTGATTGTTACTTTAACAGTGTCCCATCTTAACACATGGGGTTACAAATAAAATAATATGCATAGTTTACTATCTATGTAAAGTATTGAACTTTTTACCTTAATAGTTTTTATTTAACACCCTATGTAAACATTTGGGATAATACTCTCCTGTTTCTCATGCTGTGAATCTACTCACAACTGGTCAAGTGTGAGCATCTGTACTTTGTTAAAAAGCACACTGTCAAAGTCTAAGGAGAACAATCTCTCGTGAATCCTAGCCAAATTTTAACTTGGGTTACTAAATTCTATTTTAATCACTTCATAATTTCAGTATGGCTCTTTGTTTCTAAATACTCACATATATTCACACACATATTCCTTAAACAGCTGCTATATTTCACGTCCAGTGGAATGCCAAACATGGAATAAATATTGGTTAAAAACTTCTATCTAATGAAGGGTTAAGGCTTGCTATTATCTCAAGATATTCACGCCATCAGCAAATTAAAATGTTGGACTGGCTCTGCAGATGGTTTCTTAGTGATGGATCAGGCTTTTCCTGCTCAACTTTCCTAAAATAAGTAGTAGTCCTTACTTGTAACATAGAGAATTTCTTTATACAAAGGCCAACTTTCCAGATTTTTGTAGACCAAAGAGGGAATGGCAAAACGATCAGCTGAAGGAAATTGGAGGAGGTTGCTCACTGATGACCTTTCCCCAAGCAATTTCTTACTAACCTTATCATTGCTTTAAAAAATTTTAAACTACACTATGGCAACAATTCATATTGACTCGTCAAACCTAGCTTTATTGTGTATTTTCATAATTAGATCTTGAAGTTTGCATTTAAAACTATATAGTCTCACATTCAGAAATGTTTTTATTTAACATTCTTCATGCTTAAATAGGATTTTTAAAAACTCACATGGTATCATCAATTGAACAGACAATTCAACTGCATCACTATAAACATTTCTCCAAATTACTGTAATCTGATTTGGTTATTTAGGATTATCTCGTTTAAGGAAGATAGAAAACTCAAAGACATTCATGTCAAGGAAGTGATTCACAAGTGTCATCGAAATGACTGTCTTCTTTTTTCTAAGTTTTTTAAAGATTAAAAAAATTTTTTAAATCATACAAGGAAAAAACCTGTTAACAAAAAATAATACAAGTAGGTAAAATTGTTAAAATTACTGTTAAAACATTTTTGAAAAAATGAACAGCTACATCATGAAGAAAGTACTTGCTTAGCATAGTACTATTAACCTTCCTCTAAATCAAATGACTCCTTATGTTTTTTATCACTTAAAACAAGTCAGTGTTCTCTTAAAATAACATTAACAAAGGCCCAATATCATAGGTTCTGGGTACATGGTAACCAGAAATAAATTATTGTATCTCTCAGAAATAAAACAATTTCATTAATTAGTTAAAAAAAATTGCTAGTAAATAAAATAGATACAACTGTGTTTTCTCTTAAACAAATGGATGTTATTTCTGGTTGAAAGACATTTAAAAATTTTACAAGCTTATTTCTACTTGAAGACCATACTGCTCTTTTCTGATCAGACATTACTATAGAACTCTGCTTACATTTTAGGAAAGGAAAATGTACTAATATATCTATGTAATGTTTATTTTTCAAAACGTTCTAAATAGTACAGAATAATGATTAAGAACACTGATTTTCATATTAGACTGGATTTGAGTCTCAGCTCTGCCATTTGTTCAAAATGTGGCCCTCAACAAGTCACCTAACCTTTCTGTGCCTTGGTTTCTTATCTACAAAATGAGGATCATCATAAAACTCACCTCCTAGAATTGCTAAAATGGTTAAAATGCAATAATGATTAAATAAGATAAAAGCAGTACTTACATCCATATTTATAACAGTATCTGGCACATAGTACAGGTAACTACTACATGAGATATACTTGATGATAATCTTTTAGTTCATATTCCTAATAGGCACATATGAAATAAGTTATTACAATGTAGAACACCATCATTCCCCAAATACACTATCTCTAAAGCTGCTCCTGTTAAAAAAAATTCTGCCCAAATTTTAAGTACTTTAGTCTTAAAAAATATCTAACAGAATTTATGTTTTCTTCTTGTCAAACACAATCCATATATATATATATTTCAGGGGTTCACAGACCTCTGAAGCCCACCTATGGACTTCTGGGTAAGAAGCCCATCACTCTTAAGTATTTTTATTAACTGTTCTAGTTGGCCAAAGAAATATTGTGACCCTTTAAATTTTGGTTTCAGAATTTTAAGGATCATTTTCAATGATGTAGATGGCATTTGTTTGTTTTGATTTGAAGGTAAACAGTTTAAATACACTTTACTTAATTATAATATGCACAATATTATGTAGGTTCCTTTAAAGTACAAATAGATTTTTTAATGTTGTAATGTCATTAAAATGACATTCACAAGTTTTCGATACTCCATATAACAGCTAGTTTGGTATGTCACTATGGCAGTTTACAAGCTGCTGCAGATTTCCTAAAATGATGATTAGGTATTTGAAATTAGATAATTATGATCCCTTTTGAAATTAGTTAAAAATAGTCAACAAAAATTTTTTAATTATATTAAGACATTAGGCTACTTTAAAAAATACTACACATTTTACTTGTAAACCGATAGAAATTGGTTCTAAACTAACCCCTGGTAGACATTTGTGTCATTTTTAAGCGTCTCATATGAATGACTCCATCCACAACTATTTATTGAGTTTCTACAAAATAAGCAGTTAAGTTACAAGCTAAGATTATTTAATTCTGGATATATTTGAATAACAAATTCTTAAAAATATGTGTTACAATATACTTATAAATTTTGGAGGTATATGCCATCACAGATATCAAGGGAGAACTGACCTATCTACAGAACACCCCAAAACACTCAGAACAACCCAACAACCATTAGGATTACTAGCTCTTTCAGATAAAAAAGATAAAACCCAGGCAGCCAGTTCTAAATTTCTCACAAGCTACTTTTTAATGTATTTGTTTATTGTGCTTATCAAAAATTTGTATTTGTACAACAGACAGAATTCATCTTTCAAAGCCTGATGACATTTCTACTTTTTTTAAATGACCATTTTCCCCTGAATTTGGATTTAAGTGATGTGTTTTCCCAGATGTTCTTAAAGCAAATGCTATTGTCTGATGTAGGAATGAATACATGTACGGATTATCTACTATCTGGGCACATTTCTCTAATTGTAAATCTGCACTGATATGTGTATACTCTACCACTCTTCTATGCCTAAGAGTATAGACTTGGGAAGAGCTATTTATGGTGAGGTGTGTAGTCTCTGGTCTGGAACTTCTTGTCAGAGTGACACTAAATGATCCTTGCCAAGATCACATACATGAGTTAACCTATTCAGCACTATTCTCTCTCACACTGAAAGTCCTACTAGCAGAACACTATTAACAGGATTACAATGAACCCACCTTTTAAATCCAAAACCATTTTCTGTCAGTTAAGTATAATAGGTTTTTTTTTCATGTTTGGAACATATAAATCACATTCATTTAAATTTATTTTGGTCTGTCTAAAACTGTATAATACCTTTGGTAACAGAAACATCAATTAACCTAAAAACAGGCAACCCTTCAATAATTAAATCCATAATCTTAGTTTTATCCATCACTCTAGCATTATTTGTAGTAATTCATTTAGTTATAATCCTTATGATCTCTAGCTTCAATTTATGAAAGCATTATCTGTGGCATTTGTGGCTTTAGAAAATGAATATATTTCCCAAATATTAAAATTTTAACCTAATAAAACCAGAGAAAACAAAAAAGATTTTTAAATCTAACAATGCTTCATTTATCTGATATCTGGTGGGAATCAGGACAAATAGTTTTAAAGAATTTCAAATTGTTTTAAAAATCGATTTTGGTTTTAAAGAAAGAATTATGCTCAGAAGAGATTAGATTATCTGGTTCAATTCCATTTTGGAGATAGTAGCATTGAAGTTCAAAGTTTAAAGGCATTTGTGGGTTTTCTAGGCACAAAAGCTTTGCGTATTAGCTTCAAATGCTCTCCTGCAAATGTATTAAGTTTTATGGTCTAAAATACATATATCACCAGAGTGGTGCTGGCATTTAAATGAAATTCTTATGTAGGGAAAGAAATGCAATGTAATACCAACTAAAGCTTTTCCAAAGAGATTTAAACTATGGCTGTTTTTTAAAAAGAAAAGCTTCAGAGTCTCCATTAATGAGGAAAATTGTGGTGTTCCGAGGGGCTGGTCTGGATCCTACAGGAAGTCTTCCTCTTATCAGCCAAGTCATGTTGAGCGAGTTGTGTACTCCTCTCCCCACACTTTGACTTTCCTATGTGTAAAATGGGAATGAAACCTACCTTGCACTACGGTTGTCAGGATTAAGTTACTTGTGTGACAGTGCCAAGCCCCATGCCTTGTACATAATGAAGAGATAGCTAAATGTTACATTTTCTTCCTATTGCCATCTGAAATGTCAGGATGAAAAATTATGTGAAATCCAAATACCCTAAAAACCTAAATACCAAAAAAAACCAAAAAGATGAATTAACAATCTACCAACTGAAGGACTGCTGGGAAGAATGAAGAAAACAATAAAATAAACTAAGACAACACATTCTCTAACATTTTGGGAACTCAAATAATGGAATACGTATTTTTTTTGTAGTGCTAAAAACAGTCATTAAACTACTCTTTTTATAGGTCACGAATGCCTGTAATGTTAATTAAGTAGTAACTATCTGTCAGGTTCTGAACTAAGTACTTTAGGATTATATTTTTTAATCCTCATTAGCATGTGGCAGAGTCAGGATCTGAACCCAGTAATCTGATGCCTGAGTTTTTAATCTTGGTATTATCTGTCTACCTATTAATGAAACATGTGAGTTTAAAACTTCATGGCAAATTTCTTTTGCTCAGAATAAAGAACATTTCTTAATTTCTCATTAGTTTTTTTTTAATATGAAATGAAATACCAGCCCATTTTTGATAAAGGAAAAAATTAAGACTTTTCCAGATGAAATGCTCGTATCTACAAAATATTTAGAGCATATTAAATCTGAATCAATCTAAATCAAAATTTGAATCAAAATTGTTATCAAATAAATTCCAGTTGTGTTGTAGTTAAGTATCTGTTGTACTTACATATGCTTTGTACACAGTTAAGAACTTAAAACTTACTGATTAGCTATTAGTTACAGCAGATAAAGCATCAAATTATAATGTACAAAGGTTTTCTTCAGTTGAAATATTTATTCTGTTAGTAACTTTAAGATTTCTCTGGGAGTGAAGAAGGCTGTTTGGGTCATGGGCAATTCAGATGTTTATTTTCTTGCTAAAAAAGGCAAATAATTAAGGAAGGGAAGAGAAGCAAGATGATTTTCAAATATTTTTTTAAGAAAACAAAAGATGACCAACAATGTAGCAGTAGCCACTATACCACGTTCTCTTTAATCAAATCTTGCTGCCTCCTACAAAGGGAAGGCTTCCTTTAACTCTAAAGATGCCTAGTACCTCTCATCACCATCATTAAAATTAAATTCATATTAGTAAGTAAAAAATTTTTTTCATTGAGATTACATATTTCCAATAGGCCTTTTTCCAGTCCATTAGCAATAAATAATTTTAAAAATATAAATATGCTAGAAATTGCTCAATACAGAACTCGCATCATGATAATCTTATGCTTTCCCTCTGGAATGCTATACAAAGTCAGATATGAGTTCAAAGTAGAGAAAACTGAACTAAGACATGTAAAAGTTTTTGTGGGGTTGTGTATATCTCTAAAGAAGGTATAATTGCTTAACCAGATACTCTTGTTTTTCTTACTGGAATACAAATAATATCTGATCGCAATCCAGAAATTTGCTTTACCACAAATGTATCAAATTTATATTGGGCTATAAGGAACAGAGAACTAAAATCTTTTTAATATGTCATATTTTAGATGACATAGTATATACAGTAGTGTCTTCTTATGAAGACATTCAAGAAAAATTTCCATTTTGAGGTAATGCCATATTTTATCTGGTTTATTGTTTCTCTGGCAGATTCTGTCAGCAACATGGGTCACACTGAGTACTTATTCTGTGTAGTTAGACTTAAGAACAAAACAAAACAAAAATTCTTGTTTGCTTAAAATAAAAAATGAAAGAAAAAAATGAAACCTCATCATTTCTCTAGTCGATAATTTCTAAAAGGGAGAGGGGCAGGTGATTATTATGTGAACAAAAGATGATATTAAATTCTACCATTCCACCAACACTATGTATCATAATTTTAAAAGATTATAGTGATAAGTGGATCATTAACTTGGAATATTCTAAAAACAACCCAACAGTAAAGATAATTAAACAACCGGTGGTATTCCAGTCAAATTAAACATTTTTAAGGAAAATCAACACTTGTTACATATTTAAATTAGCTAGCTAGGAAATCTTTTTAAAAAGTCACTAATTCAAATGGAAGCTTTATATTAATTTAAAAAGTCTGATTCCTTCCAGCTCACAATTAATAATAATGAAAACTGTAAGGATCCAGCTCACCTCTTATTGTAAACAAGCACTGAAGATGAAAAATGAGGCAGTAGCTAAAAGCCTGAACAATCCAAAATGAGTAACTGGATTATAAATAATTAACATATATATTTTCCAGCAAACATAAACCCAGATTTTACAAAGGTATATTTCCCCATAATTCAGTTTCTACTTCTGCATAGCCTTGTAAACAGAAGATTGAAACGAGTGTCAGATAGCAAACTTTTACATTTTAAAATATTCCATCTATATGCAAACTGACATGTTAATTACACATTACCTTACCAACTCATTAAAGCTGATGGTCCATGGTATTTTATATATTGATAGTTTGTATTTAGATTTAATTGCATGTGTCGAAAGAAATGAACCTACTACAGATTAAAACACAGTTCCCTATGTATACTTTTCAATGATTTTGATTGCCCCCCAACTTAGAAATCACTGACACTGTTGAATGAAATTAAGTTCTATCATATAGTAACTTGAATACAAATGAATCCCCATCTCCCAATAATCACTGAGGTGGCCAAGAAAATATTAAAGTAAACCTTTATTAGTACTAAAACCTTGGGAAGGGTTATAAGTGATACCACACATTCCAAACCTCCAGGATTTTTTATAACATGTAAGAGATGAAAAACCAATAAATGGAATGGCAAACTCTCCAGACTTATTTAATGTAAAAAAACTTGTCCGTCTGGAGAAGACACAACATCTAATAGAAAGCACAGAGAACAGACTTAAAAGTAGGCAGTTAAGTGCAAGACATACAATCTAGATCCCTCAAGGGCCTTTGGAAAGTGAGATATATATCAAAGATTTAACCTTGCCATTCATTACCTAGAAATTTACGCTAAAGAGAAAACTGGGCGAATGTATAAAAATGTATGTTTAAGTATAACAACCATAATTAATAATAATGAAAACTGTAAACATTACATATATGTAAATAATAATGAAAACTGTAAATATTACATATATGTAAATTTTCACTGACATGGAATGAGCTCCATAATATATTGTTGAAAAAAAAGGTTAAAAATAACATATATATTATAAATAGTTATAGACATGGAGAGAGAGTTGTAAAAATTATCAAAATACAAATGGGAGTTGCTGCTGGATGGTAGGATATTTGATAATTTTTACTTTCTTTTTTATAATTATTAATACTGCTTAAGCTTTCTTAATAAATGTATAGTCTTTGTAATCAGAAAAAAATTCTGTTAATGTTAGAAAAAGAAAGTATATTTATTTTTAATACCACAATTCCATTTGGGGGAAATTATCTTAAGAAAATAATTAGAAAAAATTTGTGAAGATACAGATGCAAAGATGTTTATGATAGCACTGTTTATAATGGTAAAATGTTGGCAATAACCTAAATGATCAATAGTGAATTTATTAAATTTTGGAATAACTATATAATGGTATAATACTAAGCCATTAAAAATTAAGACAGATATATGCATTACTAGCTCAGTGACCTTGGAAATATTAGTTATCTTTTTGGTAACAGTTTCCTCAACTGTGAAATGAAAAAGAACACTTATCTCATAGTGCTTTACCTAGCTTATTAGCTATATCCTATTGTGATGTTTATGAGCTTGCATTGATATATCACATGACCTCTTTTAAAAACCTATTTTGCTATATGTTTTTAAAAAATATGTTAAGATCAACCATCTGGTCATGAATCAACTTAACAAAAATACGAATCTAAAACCACAAAGGCAATGAACATCAAAGTTAAAAATAAAGAATTCCTGCAACTTCTAGCTGATTTTTTAAAAACTGTACATATCTACAAACTAAGCTTGTTTATTTATCTATACATGTAGTAAAAATAATGCTGGATATAGAACCAGGCTGATGTGGATACCTGTGGCACTGGGACAGGCCCCAATAAGAAATCACCTAGATCACAGTGACAGAGGGAACTGGCATTCCCACTTAATTAACAACAAAACTATATGTATACGTCAGTTTCGCCTTATAGCTTCATTAGTTTTATTATTGTACAAACATTGATTTAGTAGCTTTAAGTATATGAAACCAACCTGCCATGGTCTTTCCCAATCGAGAGGAATAGGAAAGGCTCCAAGCCATGTTCCTATGAAACTAGAAATTGTAGTGATTTGTAGACTATTCTCCCAAATAGATGTAAGTCTGTAAAATATAAATGTGTAAATCATTAGTGGTACCTATCTTAGCTGCTGGAGAATCAAAAAGAAGCACAAATTAATACTACACATATATGTTCTGTTCTTTTAAGATAAGCATCTCAAATTGACATAATTACTTACCGTAAACTACTAATAATTAATTGGTAAGAAGACATAAATATTTTTCAGTTGGAAGGGTAATATATGCCCACAATAAAAAGCCAAACAATATGGAAGAGCATTTGCAGTGGAATCTGTCTTCCTCCTGCCCTTATCACTGCTGGTTCCTTTCCCTAAAAGCAATTGCTATTACCACTTATTACATATCTTTCCAGAAATATTTTATACATATACAAATACACATTTTGGTTTAGAATGACATGCATATTTGCACATATGCACACACATATGTATATATCTTTCAAAACAAAACTCAAAGCATCATGTTATAAACCCAATTTTGCTGTTGTTTTCCCTTAAGTTATAATAGTATTCCATTGTCTGGAGGGAGCATCATTTATTCAACTGGTCCTTCTTATGGTACATTTAAACAAATCAACTCTTTATTCGGTGGAGGATTAGAGAAATGAAAACAAAATATTTCAAAAGATTCAGTGATTTTTACCTACCATTCTTATTTATTAAGTGCACATCTTAGAGTGTAAAAGTTGAAAGACATAATTCTGCCATTCTCTCTTAGTAGGTTTTGGTTTCAGTCTGCCTCCTCAGAGTGTGACCAATTAGCCGTGTGGAACATGAGTCTGAAAGTAGACTAAAACCCCACCACAATGCAGTAAGTGGGGTCCAAATACTCAATTGTTTTAAGATACAGGGTTATTATGAAGTTTATGAAATGCAGTTTCTTTCAGCTAGTATGGAAAAAGGGGAGAAAATTTGTTTTGATAACTTCTTTCATTAGAAATAAGCCAATTATTACTGAATTAAAGAAGTACCAAGTGACAAGTCAGTTCATAAACCAACCCCTCTATCATTTATCTCATTACTCCCTATCCCTCACCTACACAAGCTAAGAGCTTTAAGCTTATTTCTATTGAAAATTGGGGCTGGAAGAAGGTTGGAGTCAATCATCATATATGTAAATCTGTGTTATTCGATGGGCTTTATTGTTTTTTTTTTTTTTTATTTCATGTAACACCTATAAATCCAAGACAACCTCTTCAACTAGCACTCAACAGGGCAGAGATTTGTTCTAAGCTTGGAAAAAGTTGGTGAATTGAATGTAAAGAGAGAACTACTGTTCAGACAATTTAAAGGACTTTCTAGAGTAATTTTTGACTATATATGGCTGACAAATATTGACTAGCTTTCAGTCAACATGTAACTCCTCTATGTTGCAATACATAATGTAATGTGCCTAGAGACACGAAGTCTGGTAGAGGTTGAGAGCAGTTTACTTTCAGCTGGGAAGAGTTTATTCTTTCCATTTTATGTTAGGGGAAGAAGCTTAGCTGGATTTGGAAGAATGAGTCTTGAAGAACTAGAGAAAGAGCTGCACTGCGGGTAAAAAGGACATAAGTAAAACTGGTTGACACTGAGTGGAAGAATGAGAAATAAGACTGGAAATGTAGGTTAGAGTTAGGATTTTTCAAAATACAGCTTTATTGAGTAAACACTTGCCCCAGAAAATCCTTTTCCAGCCATACAATTCATTCATTTAAGTTGCACAACCCGATGTTTTTTAGTATATTTACAGAATTGTGTAACCATCACCTCAAAATGAAACTCTTTACCCATAAGTCACTCCCCATTTCCCCTTCCCCTTAGCCCTAGACAACCACTAATGTACTTTGTCTCTATAAATTTGCCTAATCTGAACATTTCATATAAATGGAATCATGTAATATGTGGTCTTTTGTGACTGGTTTCTTTCACTGAGCACGTTTTCAAGGTTTATCCATTCTGTAGCATATAGAAATATGTCTTTTTAAATTGTCAAATACTGTTGTAGGGATATACATTTTATTTTTTCCATGCATCAGCAGATGGACATTTGAGTTGTTTTGACTCTCTGGCTATTATGCATGATGCTACCATAAACATTCATGTACAAGTTTTGTGTGGACACGTTCTCATTTTTCTTGGGGACCTATTAAGGAGTAGAATTGCTGGGTCATATGGTATCATGTTTAGCCTTTTGAGGAACTACCAGATTGTTTTCCAAAGCAGCTGAGCCATTTTATATTCCCACCAGCGGTGTATGAGGGTTCCAATTTTTGCACATCCTCACCAACATCCTCATAACTATCATTTATCATAGTTATCTTAGTGGGCGTGAAGTGTTATCTCATTGTGGTAGATTTAGGGTGGATTTTAGAAAAACCTTAAAAGTCAAACTAAAGGAGCCACTGAAGGTTTTAAATCCAGGCAGCAATAGGACCAGAGCTGTGTTTCAATAAGATTTATGTACATGCCTTATCCAACCTCTAAGCTCCAAGTTCCTTGGGCTAAGGGGCAAGATCTATGTCTTCACATTTTTTATTGTTACAGCATACTCGTGGCCGTCTTATAATTATTAAAAAGGCAAACATCTACGAGGCTGTCCTCTATTTTGTTTTTTGATGAGTCCAAGAGTGTTTATGATCTCACATATAATAAATGTACAAAATAACATCTAGTTTAAAAAATAGAAAAACTCTGAAATTCCAAGATTTGACTCTAAATGGTTCTTTTAAAGGTATCAGTGATCTTTTTTGCTTATATCTCATTCGCAGAATGGACAAAGATAGTTTGACTGTGTTTTTTCAAATGGAGGATAGAAATACACAGAACAAAGCAGCAATAACTCTAACCTGTTTGATTTCAATGTGTTTTCTAAAATAAAAACACCAGAATTGGAAAAGAAAAAAGAAAAGCCTGTCTTTTTAAAATTAAAATTTTACATTTGTCAAAATAATATATATAAAAACCTTTAAAGTCAAAGATTACAATTAGACTAATAATAAAAATCCCTCCCTGCAGCAGACACTTTCAGATCTTCAGTTTCTTCTATGTATCTCAGTTTGAAAGAACATATATTACATATGGATTTTTCAAGATTTAGTTACTTTCTGCTTTCTACAATGAAAGATTTAGCACTCTTTATCCACAAACCTTCCATCCCCACATACACATTTCTGGCTCATCATCCCCTCTGTGATAACATTTCCTCCTCTCAGCTGAATCCCTAGCACAGTATTATAATCATGAAAATATTCATCACAGCTGAACCACACAGTAAACCATAATTATATTTCCTTTCCTATAGTAAATATAATTTTTAATTTTCCTTGGATGTTAAGAACTGCCTCGATTTCCCCTTCATCTGCTTACGTATTTGTGACTAAACCATCCTCAAATATTCCACAGAAACTAAATATCGCCTCTAAATGCTTGCTTGTGCTTTCTTTTGTGAAGACCTCACTTGCTTCAAAGTGGACTGGTTGTGCTCTAAGTCTGAGGCACAGCTGATGTCTGTCACCTGAGTTCCCTCTATCATCTTCTTGTGAATGAATTCCCTTTGCCTCTCAAAGCTTTTCGGTCTTTTGTTTCCTAGAATCCAAGACTTCCTCCTCCTATTACTTTTCCTTAACCCATTTTTTGTTTGCTCCAAGAATACTCACTAGCAGGACATGTGGCTAAATATACCCCAAGATAACTTGAGGATTACAGTCCTAACCTCACCCCTAAAGTTTGCCATGAAATATCTCACTTTTATTATTATTTTCGCATTGCTCTAGTATATTGATAGTCTTTGGAAACAATGACATCATTCTATTTTTAGCATTCTGGTTTTTGTAGTATTTCCATTTACAAAATATAGTAATTCTCAATCACTGAAAATGTCAAATCCTAGGAAGAGTAGCATTCCTACGCGTGATGTTAAATTAACACTGACAGTGAGCTGCACTTTTTTTTCTAAAAGGGAAAGGGTTAAAGCATCTCTTTCAATAGATTCCTGAGAAAGGGTATATGGAAAATAAATTTTAGAGATATTTTAAGTCTGAAAATGACTTGACTATAATTATTGGAAATCATGTCTCAGAATTCTGAAGGCATTGACCATTGCTTTGATTCCTGCCTGAGACGTACAGACCATTCTGGCTTCTAATTCTCAGTAGGGTAAGGTGCTTCCACTAACCCATCCCCTCTCTGGGATCCTTAATTCCTGGTTACCTAAAATTTCACAATTAGGTGTCTTGGAGTGGGTGTCTTTTCATCCATTATGCTAAAAATACATGGGCCTTTAGTCTAGAATCACAGGTCTTTTGGTTCTTGACATTTTCTTGCTTTTTCTGCCCAGATCCCCTAAGAATTCTGTTTTTCTTACTCTTTTGCTAGGAATACTATCGTTTTGAATTAATCCTGAGTTTCTTAACTTTTAATTCATTTCCTGTCTCTGCCTTTTTGTTTCACTAAGGGATCTCTTTAACTTTGTCTCTACTTCTATTGCATTTTTTTCTATCGTATTTTTAATTCTCAAGAGCTTTCTTGTTCTCTCAATTCTCTTTTTGATTGCCTCCTGTTCATGTTTTATAGATGTAAAAAATGTACTTTTTTAAAGTTATTTTCTGGTCTTTATATAACCTTTGTTTCCACTGAATATTTTTTGTTTTCATTAGATTTCATTTTAGAGCTTCTCCTCAAGGTCTAGTGATTCTTCATTCCTCACTCTGCTTCAAACACTATACATGAAATGTCCAGAAACAGAAAGTATTTTAGTGGTTGCCTGAGCTAGAGGGAGTGAAGAAGTAGTTGGGAGAGAAGGGTAGGAATGGAAGATGACTGCTAAAAGCAGATTCTGGGGTGATGAAATATCCTAGAATTGGATTGTGGTGATGGTACAAAACAGTCTATACTAAAAATCACTGAACTACCCTTTAAATGGGTGAGTTTTATGGTATGGTTATATCACAACAGTTATTTTTAAAGAAAAAACAAAAAACAAAAATGTAAAACACTAAATAGTTGAATGGATGTTCCTGTGCAGGAGTAGCACAATTCAAC
>NW_011888847.1:2406258-2408564 GCF_000151845.1 Pteropus vampyrus | reverse complement strand
TTTTTTAAAGTTATTTTCTGGTCTTTATATAACCTTTGTTTCCACTGAATATTTTTTGTTTTCATTAGATTTCATTTTAGAGCTTCTCCTCAAGGTCTAGTGATTCTTCATTCCTCACTCTGCTTCAAACACTATACATGAAATGTCCAGAAACAGAAAGTATTTTAGTGGTTGCCTGAGCTAGAGGGAGTGAAGAAGTAGTTGGGAGAGAAGGGTAGGAATGGAAGATGACTGCTAAAAGCAGATTCTGGGGTGATGAAATATCCTAGAATTGGATTGTGGTGATGGTACAAAACAGTCTATACTAAAAATCACTGAACTACCCTTTAAATGGGTGAGTTTTATGGTATGGTTTTATCACAACAGTTATTTTTAAAGAAAAAACAAAAAACAAAAATGTAAAACACTAAATAGTTGAATGGATGTTCCTGTGCAGGAGTAGCACAATTCAACTGCTGGGCTCCCTGTACCAGGGAGTCACTGTACCCTGCCTTTTAGAGAACCCCCAAATGTCAGTAGCTGTAGGTTTTTCTTTTGTACCATTTTCCCCAGAAATATTTCAATATTCTGCTAAGATGGTATAGCCTGGCTGTCAGTATTCTGGGCCAAGCAGTTAAAGAGGACTAGGCGTCAGGTGAGGACTCGTTGTTATGTAGAATTTCACTTAATCCTCATTCCCTGAAGAGTTGTACCAAATAGGCTCATGATCTGGGTATACCCAAAGTAGCTGGGGGGTACAATTATATTTTCTCCATTTTCCTTTCTCCCACTGTATAACTTCTATTGCTTATATTATTTTTTATAGTATTTATGTCCTATAACCTTAATTCAATTATTTCTTTGATATAGTAAGCCCACTTAATATACAAACTGAATAATTCATTTTGGGAAAATATCTTCTATCATATCTTTGAATTTTTTTTATGTGTATTTTAAGGGCACTAACTCATCTTAAGTTGATCTCCTTTGTTTGTTCTCTATATTTGTCATCTCTTCTTGAATTGCTTTATTCTTCCCAATTCCCTACCCTTCATTCACTTTGATTAGCTAAATTTCTTCCATGCTAGAACTTGATTTTCTAATTTGTCTATGTTTCTAATTTATGATCTGCATCGGTGGTTTGAAGTCTCAATTTATTTCATTAATTTGGAATCTCCTTCTCTATCTCATTTTGTTTCACTGTATCATCTTTGAGCTCTTATTTTATTGAATTTATATTCTTAATAACATTTTACCATGGTAAACTATGTGAAGTTTTTTGGTTTGTTTTTGTTCCCTGGGTAGTATTTTTTTTGAGGTTAGATTGTCTCCTGCATGCCTTTTTCTTCTTCTTAGTGTGCTTCTAGAGCAGCCATGCCATTTCTTTTCATCTTGCCCAAACTTCACATAGGCAAGGTATCCAGACTACCTATTTGCTCAGATACAATGAGTGAATTTCCTTTGAAGCTGTCATCCCGTCTTAACTGGCACCAATTTTTCCTTTCTTGAAACTGCATTTTGAGGATTGGATGTTGCTTTCTATCCAGTTTTCTATAACATGAGGCAGGAGAGAATGGAGGCAGGGAGACAAGAAAAGGGAAAAGCTGTCTCTGAGGTTTGATCAGTAACATTCAGCTGAAATGTAATAAATGGTGGTTCCACAAATCAAACTTCAGAAAAGTTATGACCAGGGATTATGCATTAGAAATCAGATGAAGCTACTGTATAGTACAGTCTGCCCTCTTGGCAGAGCCCAGTAGGCAACAGCCCTGGAAGATGGATAAAAAGTAAACTGCCTTGATGGGGATTCAGGGAAACCAGCCCTCTGTTCGTAGGTAGATATGTATACAGGAATGTAAGTATCCTTCAAATTAGAACTTTTTAGTTTGGCAGTGTCTATCAATTTCTTTTACTCTAGGATTTCTACTCTAGGAATCTAATCTACAGAAACCTTTGCACAATCATACAAAGTTAAATGGTTCAAAGATGTTCATAACATTACTTATAATCATAAAAATTTGATAATATTCAATAGGAAATTAGTTAAATAATTCATGGTACATGGAATACTTGAAATGATGATTAACTGCCCAATATTCATCTCATCCCTGATGATTAGACTAATTAAACCATGGTGATTCCACTCTCTTTGCCATTGATTAGTTTAGGAAAACTCAAAGAAGAGAAGCTGCTGCCATTTCACTACCAGCTCAAGAATGAGAATCAGTGAGAAGCACAGCTACATACTGATTATCTGTATTTAGAACCACACAACCTGTTATAATATATGGGATAATCAAGTTTCCTTATTGTTCAAACCAATGTTA
>NW_011888847.1:2363049-2406208 GCF_000151845.1 Pteropus vampyrus | reverse complement strand
CTTGAAACTGCATTTTGAGGATTGGATGTTGCTTTCTATCCAGTTTTCTATAACATGAGGCAGGAGAGAATGGAGGCAGGGAGACAAGAAAAGGGAAAAGCTGTCTCTGAGGTTTGATCAGTAACATTCAGCTGAAATGTAATAAATGGTGGTTCCACAAATCAAACTTCAGAAAAGTTATGACCAGGGATTATGCATTAGAAATCAGATGAAGCTACTGTATAGTACAGTCTGCCCTCTTGGCAGAGCCCAGTAGGCAACAGCCCTGGAAGATGGATAAAAAGTAAACTGCCTTGATGGGGATTCAGGGAAACCAGCCCTCTGTTCGTAGGTAGATATGTATACAGGAATGTAAGTATCCTTCAAATTAGAACTTTAGTTTGGCAGTGTCTATCAATTTCTTTTACTCTAGGATTTCTACTCTAGGAATCTAATCTACAGAAACCTTTGCACAATCATACAAAGTTAAATGGTTCAAAGATGTTCATAACATTACTTATAATCATAAAAATTTGATAATATTCAATAGGAAATTAGTTAAATAATTCATGGTACATGGAATACTTGAAATGATGATTAACTGCCCAATATTCATCTCATCCCTGATGATTAGACTAATTAAACCACGGTGATTCCACTCTCTTTGCCATTGATTAGTTTAGGAAAACTCAAAGAAGAGAAGCTGCTGCCATTTCACTACCAGCTCAAGAATGAGAATCAGTGAGAAGCACAGCTACATACTGATTATCTGTATTTAGAACCACACAACCTGTTATAATATATGGGATAATCAAGTTTCCTTATTGTTCAAACCAATGTTAAGCTGAAGTTTTCTATTATTTATGGATGAAGAAAGATATACTAAGGATACTATGAAGATGTATACACGTATACAATTAAAGATGTTCTTAATAAGTGAAAAAAAGTAAGTTTATAAAGCGCAGTCTAGTATAATCATTTTCTTAAAAATTACATGTTATATGCATAGACATAATTAGAATATACAAAATCTGTTAGTAATGGTTGCTTCTTTGGTAGGATTACTAGAATCTTTAACTTTCTGTATTTTTCTATTATTTAAATTTTCACAATATAGTCTTTTGTAATAATGTAAAAATCAAATTCCTTTCTATGAAATAATTTATAGCAGTACTGACATTGGTTTATTCACATTAGTTTCCCTAATAAAGCCATCTAAATTCTTTAATTTTTGGCTAATTTTTTTTTTTTGTATTATATACATATAGTCAATAAGGCTGAGAACAGAATAAAGGCTCACTGTTCTTTGAACAAACTTAAAAAATTGCTTGTTTAGATGGAGTAGATCTTTTTAACTGTTCATCTTTTCATCCGAAAGAAACACCACACAACTCCTCCTAGTGGCTAAAGATATTTTACAGAATTCTTATATAAATGTTCCCCCTAGCCACTGAGTGAATATTAAAACCAGTGCTTCTTAGCCACTAAATTTTTGTGCCCACATTAAGGCTAAATTACTTATTTTTTATATGTATACTTTTTTAGTCATTCATATCTTTTCACTCTTAGTGTCCACAGTAGTTTTTCTAATATAAAATTCATTTCAATACAAAGATGACAAAAAGAGGGCTAACATGTTGGGCTTACTGTCTTTACTTTGGCAAGATAGCCAGAGATTTAGGAAACTATTCAGAAATTATTTTTTCATTTCACCAAAAGTGATCAGATTCTGACTTAAACATTCAAATAACAACCCCCAAAAACCAATAAGTCAAAAAGCAAACTTCAATGAGAAATATAGGTTTAAGATATTCAGATTATTACTTTCCTTTATAAGAAAGTCTACAAATGAAAATAATCAATAATTATAATAAAAAGGTAACAAATTAAACTAAACTAGTACAAATTGAGTATATTCATTCAGTAATAACCGTACCAAAAAGAAGTTGGCAGAATTTTTTAAGAGACCAATGACTTTTCGATCTTTAATTTCCTATAAAATAACATTCTTTTAAAAAAATAGAATAATTTTACATTTACTTTAAGGAAAAGTCTTGTTAAAAGTGTCATTTAATTATGTATTGATCTTGATATCTCAAGGGTTTTTACTCCTATACAGTTCTCACGATTGAAGCTTTTGTGTTTCTCAGTCTTCGTGACTATCACTGACTCAATTTAAATATGCAAATACATTAAAATTAGGATGTAATACTACTTCACTTAAAAATAGTATAAAACATTTATTTGATTCAATACTAAGATGTCAACCCAGCTTAAAACTGGCCTGCTCATCTAAATTATCTGATTATACCGAACATGTGAATTATCATATTTTGACAATACTAAAAGGGCCAGCTTTACACAAACAAAACAAAAACTCTACCATGCTTTATACAATAAAACAGGATAAAAAGAAAGTATGTTTTGAATAACCTCCTTAAATAGAATTCTTTGAAATTAAAGTTGTGACTCAATATAAATAATGTTAACTGTATAATGGGACGACTTTCAAAATAACACAGAGGTAATTGTTTTTTGTGAGTATTTCACATTTGCACTGCAGAATCACCAGAGCTTTGAATTTTTAAAATATTTTTGCATAACAGTGAAATTTTAGAAGGCCAACGCTCACATCACACAAATAATCTATAAAATTAATTACTTCCTCACTCATTCAAATAGTAACAAGCTTTTTATACTAAATTCTTTTAAGTATGATAAAAGTGCTAGGGAAGAAACTGAACTATCACTAATGTATGGTGAGACATGAAGACTTTCCCTCTCATGAAAAAGTTAAAACTAATTTTACATTAAATAAACTGAAAAAACTGTTTCTCCTCCGTGGTTGCCTATGCCCTGCACTCTTTAATCTGTTACCTGAACCAGGAAGAGGTACTAAGACAGGTTAGAAGTATGAAATATAAAAATGCTCTCTGACATTTGTTAATCCATTTGACAAACATTTCTTGAGCACTTACTATTTGACTTTACTCACCATTTCACCCAGTTCTGACAATAATCCTGCGAAGCACAGATTAGTATTATTCTAACCATATCACATATGAGGATCTGTGAAGTTAAACAGCTTGTCTAAGATCACCGGCCACTAAACAGTAAAGGCAGGGCAGGTACTTGTTTTTTAACCCTCAGTTAGTGGAGTCTTCTCTAAAAACTTCTATACCATCAGATGATCTGGCTTCAAGTCCCAACTCCACCTCTTACTGGCTACAGAGCTTGGGCAAATCACTTAACCTTAAGCTTTCCAGTATCTTCATCCAGCAAATGGTAAAAATAGGAGTATCTCACCAGACTGTTGTGAGAATTAAATGCTATAACATACTGACAATACTTTAAAAGTTACTAAAGTATTTTTGTATATTACTATTTCATGCCATACCCCGTGTTATGTTAAAGAAAATGTTTTGTATTACAAATTGATTATTTTAAACCATAATTCTCCAGCTGAGATGTTATCTGGTTATATGTTAGAAAATTTAAAAGGCTATTTTTGCAGTCTACTGAAGCTTAGGTGGCATCAGAGAAATCTAACAGCTTCCTGATACAGGCCTCACTTTCAATAACCCAAAAGTAACAAGTATTGGCAAATCTAACTCATTAAAATTTTCATTTCGAATAGGTAATGCAGTAATATGGTTTAAATTTCAAAAGATACCAAAGGGTAGTCAGTGGAAAGTCTCCTTACCTTGTCTTCTAATTTTTCAGATCTCCTCCCCCGAGAACAACCTATGTTTTATCAGTTTCTTGTGTATCCTTCCAAAGATATACAGGTATACCTCTTACGGTAACTTTTTGCGTAAATGGTAGTATCCTATACATGTTTTTACCTTGCTTTTTTCTACTTAACACCATATCAGTAAATAGTTGGTTACATTTCTTTATAGTTGGTAGTATTCCATGATGTGGACTGAATTTAATTTAATTCATCCCTTAATAAAGGACATTTAGGTTACTTTCAAAACTGCAATGAGTAATCATATATATTCAACATTTTGTAGGTGTGCAAATATATCTACAATAAAATCCTAGAAGTGAAATTGCTGTGTCAAAGATGGGTATTTGTAATTTTTATAGATATTACCAAATTGCCCTTCATAGAGTTTAAACCAATTTATAGTCCCATTGGTGCTTACATCCCCTCCCAAATCCTTAACACTGTGTATTATCAAACTTATGGATCTTTGTCAATCTGCTAGCTAGAAAATGGTATTCCCCTTCCTATAATTTTTGGTTTTACTTTTGTTATAAATCCTTCTGAGAAGTGGTGATAGGTCTAAAACAAGATGACAACAGATTTATTCTGCAAGCCTCAGAAGACAAATAACCCAATTAAAAAAGAGCAAAGGATCTGAAAAGATTTCCCCAAGAAAAATATACAATGGCCAATAGGCACATGAAAAGATACTTGACATCATTAGACAGTAGGGAAATGCAAATAGAAACTACAATGAGATAACATTTCATACCCACTAGGATGGTGATAATCAGAAAGTCAGATAAACAACTGTTGGCGAGAATGTAAGAGGACTGGAGCCCTCATACACCGCTGTGGAAATGTAAATGGTGCAGCCACTTTGGAAAACGGTTTTACACTTCCTCAAATGATTAAATATGAAGTTAACATATGACCTAGCAATTACACTTCTAGGCATATATTCAAGAGAAATAAAAACATATGTCCATACAAAAACCTGTACAGTAATGTTTATAGTGGCTTAGTCATAATCACAACAGTGGAAACAACCCAGATGTCTATCAATTGATAAACAAAATGTAGTATATATCCACACAAAGGAGTTATTCAGCCATAAAGTGAATGAAGTACAGATACATGCTACAACATAGATGAACTTTGAAAACACTATGCTAAGTGAAAGAAGCCAACTGCAGAAGATAATATATTATTCCATTTTAACGAAAAGTTCAGAATGGGTAAATCTATAGAGACAATAAGTAGATTAGGGTTGCTTAGTGCTAGGAGAGAGGGGACAGGAAGTGATAGCTAAAGGGTATGAAGTTTCTGTAGCAATTTTATCGAGGTGACAATTATCCCTGAGGAGTGGTTTTCAAAGCTTTCCTTTGGTAGCAGAAACCTTTTTACGAACCAAAGGCTAAGTGGAATTCTGCTATACAGAAAAAAATGCGGAGCTGATTTCGCTAAAGTAGAGGGAGAAGCCTATAGTTTTGCCTGCTTGGGTCTCCCTCAAGTGCATACCGCCCCTTCCCTATCCCCAGTTCCCAATTGCAGTGGGCCCTAAGGCATCTCCGAGAACCATACAGTGCTGGGAAACACTCATGGAACAATCAGCAAGCTGCCATGAATAGAAAAATACATTAATTTTTAAAACATTTTAAACATCAATATATAACATTAAGACTTACCCATTTCTACTGAAAACTCTTAGCCATGCTTTGATGTTTGGCCCTAACAAACACAAACAAGGTACAGTAGTAAAAGTAGACAAAATAACAGCAAATAAAAATGTTTCCAACACCAACCTAGAAAAAAAAAACATTAATTTTTTATAAAGTATTTATTAAAGGAGCACATATACACACATACATAATTTTTGTGACATCAGTAGATTTAATATAAAAACATTTTCTTATACTTTACTGTGAAAAGCAACGAGTCTTACCAAAATAACTACAAAAAAATGCAAGCTATCAAAAAAATCTAGCAAATATCTGGCTCTAATGATAAAGTTCAGAAATGTTAAATACCCTATGCTCATCCTGTCCATTGTAAGAACTGCCCCATTTCTAGATAATTAACTTTCTTCATTACTAGTCTCTGGAACTTTCTCTACAATCAGTGGTTCAACTTCAGCTTATACCAGAGCCACTTAGAAAGCTGGATAAACTAAAGATTGGGAGACCCCACCTCTTGAGTTTCTGACCCAGGCTTGAGAATTTGCATTTTGATAAAATGCCGATGCTGCTGGTTTTAGAATCACACTTCAAGACATTGCTCTAGACTTTCATTCTACTCTAAAATGGGTTAGATAGAAATATCCATTTACCATTACAAAGGTTCTGTGCTCCTTTCTCTAAAACAGAATTACCTGTTAATTTAGTGTGTATATATATACATACACATGTGGATATACATAACTATGTATAACTATATATAAACTGTATACATAGCTATATTGTGTATACATATAAAAAATATCACTCATTTCACCACGATCATTAATCACTGCTAAAGTTTCCCAAACTCTAATGAACATTATAAGAAATATTCATAAATTTAATTTTCATTAATTTAAAATTGGTCAGTTTTGAACAAGTGTTGAGTTAAATTTTACCTTTAAACTATAAACATTAACTTATTACATACTTAAATACAGGAATCTTGATTTTTCTCAAGAAAACAAACTCTTTAAGTACTTCAGAATCACATTTACTAGGAACTGATATGCTAATTATAACTAACTTATCCGTTATCACTATAGTAAGTTCCCTTAAAGGTTTTGAGGGACATAACATTTATTGGTTAAGTAGAATTTCTTACCCACCTCCTCCCCAAATGCAATTTGGTAACAGAAGGCTAGGTAATAGGAACATTTGATGAATTTAGTTATTCCACTGTTTTATAAGAGAATAACACTGGTAAGGAAGGGAAATGATGTCAGTATCTCTCCATAATCCATTGATCAAACACACCAGTTTTTCTCTAATCACCAACGGTAATAGCCCTTTGTTTAGTAAACATGTGTTTTAAAATATAATTGCCGTAAGGTAGAAATTTCAGACTTACTCTATTAATGGTGCTCCATATAGAACAAAAATTACATGAAAGAAGAAACAAGACATAAGAAAGTAGATACAGCATTTCAAAAACCTGGTTACCTAAAAAAGAAATGAATAATTTAAAGAAATGAATAATTTAAAGACTCAAGAGAATGCCTAAAGGATAGCAATTGCTTCCATTTTATCTATAAACATAACTTATTCCCATGTGTGAAACAGTTGAATGTTCTTTGGACTTGGGTATCCTAAAGTCAGATTACATATCCTGGGCACAGTCAAATGTACAGCCCTCAAAACAGCTTTGTAAAAAAGACTACCAGGCAAGTATCACCCCCCATATTCCACCCACCCAACCAGCACTAAAGTCAAAAAGCATTTCTGTTTCTATGACATGTATTGAGCTATGTTGTTAATCAGGATTTATGAAAATATTTACCAGTAACAGTCAGCTAGAATACAAGAAAACACAAACACGGCTCTTATGTGATGAGACATGAAATATTTGTTATATTATCCACTGAAAGCCTCCTAATTCAATAATTAATATATGGCAAGGATCTATCAAACACTGTGGGCAGTCTTCTAGCAAGCAACGGGCTACTAATTTAAAAAAAAAAATCAGATTCTCCCTAGTCACTAGTAAATAACCTAATGAGTTCTTGCTTAATGCTTTATATTTCCATTACAAGAAACACTACCTATATTTAATATCAGTTATCAAGAAATAAGCCTTACCTTGTATGATAATGAACTTCTTTTAGAGGATGCATTTGGTTTCACTACTAAATATAATACTAGATTAACGGCAGTTACAAAAACAGAACAGATGCACAACCACGTCAAGTGTGTTTCCAATATTGAGAAGTTCTCCAAAAAAAAGGATGGAACGAAGATACTCAGAACAATTGAGAATATGCATAAAAGATGGGTATACAGTAGTCTCTTGATATCGGTATCTTTCATGGTGTTTTCTTGAGTAGCTATCTAATGAAAAACAAGAGCATATGCAATAATGACTTTATCCGTTGTCCTAAATGCTTCAACATCTACAAATAAGTCATGAACAAATGACGATTTTCTATGGGCAATAATGTATTAGTTTCAGAATAAAGGAAGATGTATGTGTAAATACACACGTAGACTAATATGGTAGACAGCTCTCAGAGCCGAAAAATGACGAATTTTCTAATTTCTTAAATATCTGTGACTGGTTTCTGCAAAAGGGTCATGTACTAGGACCAATTAAGCGATTTTTTTTTTTTTTTTTTTTGCCAAAATCAGAGGTGAAAAAACTGCATGGATTAATGACCTACCCCTGTTGGAAATATAACCTATGCATTCTAGAAACCCCATGAATACACTTTGGCTAAATTGTTGGTATTTTTACCATTATAGACCCTTGTCTGACATCACAGTAGTTCATATCTCCTAGCAAATGCCAGGTGACACCAATGTACACTCGAATATTCAAAAGGTGGCCAGCGTAATCGAGAGAGTTCAAAGAATATTATACTAAACTAAGGTATCCCAGTACTCCAGAAATATCAAAATGACAATTTTTGTTACAGGTAACAGATTCCAATTAAAAGTAGAGTATAAATGGAAGGAGAGAAAAAAATTTACTTTCTCTCTGTATATAAAACACATTTTTATATGTAATTTATTTATTTATAAATGACCTAACAGAGAACTTATATATACATATAACTGACTGTTAAATAAAGACCCTATTAATTTAAAATAATAGTCCACATGTTAACCTGTAGTGACTATTCCAGAATATATATATATTTCTACACACACACGGGGGCACTGATGTTGTGCAAAACGGCAAGTCCAGGCCATATCCTAACAGCTCTCATTTAATCCACACTCTGAATTTAAAAGGCAAATATTTTACTTATAAGAAAACAGGCTAAAACAGGTTACGGGACACGTCCAAGCTCGAAAGTGCTAAAGCAATTTCAAACCCAGTCTCTGATATAAATATATACACACTAGGGGTCGAGAAGAGAATGAATGGGAAGAAGGGAGAAGGAAAAGTTTCTCACAGGTCCTATCAGCTGATTGAGAGGTAGGGAGGGGATCCGCAATACATTGCCTCGACATCCCTTCGAAGTTTTTTTCTGGGCCACTCTCAGAATCCCAACTGACATAAGCAGATTCGGCTGTAACTTAGTGAGCAGTACCCAAACTCAAATGTTTGCTGAATGAATGAATGAACCAATGAACGAGGCAACAAAGAGACAAAGGAGAATGGGTCAAGTGCCCCTCCTGAGAAACCAGTGCGTTCCCTGGGGTGGGTGGGAGGAGGGGAGAGGCACCGCCCTGGCGTCTGCGGTTTGACCTGGCCAGGTCCGCAGACATTGTGGCGGGAGAAGGCCGTTCTGAACGGCTCCGGAGATTTCGCCGGAATTGTGGGATCTTTACCCGAGCCCCAGAGGGTCGCTCGGAATTCTGCCCAGGCCTCGGCCGGGCAGAGGCGAAGTCAAAAAGTACAGGCGCGAAGACCAGGAAAAAAGGAGATAGACACAGAAAGTCAGAGGGTCGGTCCATCAGTATAGCCCCTGGGTCACGCCAGAAGGGTGGCGCTCGGGCGGGTGCAGGGTCCAGGAGCACAGAGGCTCGCAGCCATTTGGGCACCTGGCGGAGGTTGCTTGCACCCCTCGAGAGGCCCGCGTGCCGGAGCATTCAGCTGAGCTTACCTAGCTCTCCCGCCCGCGGAAGGGAAGAGGGAGTTATTACCTCCCACCATCAGGTGCTCCGCGCCGCCCAGATCCTCACGCAGGCGCACGCCTGTGGGGCGGACACCCAAGGCTGCACAGCCAACCGCAGCAGCGGAGGGGCGGGCAAAGGAAGTAGCCCCGCCTTCCCCCTCATGTTTATTCTTCTTTCGGCTTTCCAGGTGTAGAATAGGCGGGGCGGAACGCGGAGGGGCCGGAAGTAGATTTTTGTAACCCGGAAGGGGAATCTTTCCCTGGCTTAGTATTAATGTTTTCAAGGCGCCGCCGCTTCTGGGCGTAGGGAAGCGTCTGGGGAGGATGGTGTGCGAAAAATGTGAGTTAAGGGGCCGCATCTGCGGGAGAGGGAGGGTAAGAGAACCTCACTGGAGTTCCCCGGAAACTATTCCCTTTCTTTGTTTTACCTTCGGCCGCGGGTCTCTGGTTCTAGCCCCTGTCCGCCTACCCTTTGACCATTCCTGCCTCTCCCCAACGGCTGTGTAGCCCTATGTTTTGCGTTTGGCATGATCTCAGTCTTTGCACCTCTTTACTTGTGTTGCTTCCCCACAACCCCGGATCTCATCCCATACAGCTTCTTGACTGGACCCCTCACCTCACAGACCCTCACGATTAGAATGGATCTTAAAAATCAGTCTACATTTGCCAGGTTTAAGCAAATAAAAATACCAACGCCCAGTTAAATTTGAATTTCAAGTAAACAACGAATAATTTTTAGTATAGTATATCCCATACAGTATTTGAGACTTGGTCTTTTTGCTGCTGCTTAGTACTGTAAGTGCTTTGAGACATTCCAGAAGAAGTATTCGATGTTAATCGGAAATTTAAATTTAATTGGGCATCCCATATTTTATCTAACAACCGTATCTAACCGTATTTTATCTAACAAGTCAGTATCTCATCCAATGAGTTAAGCCTTTTTTCACGAATACCTACAGTATTGAGGCACGGTGGCAGGAGATTCTCACCACCTTCAAATCAATCTACGTAGATTTCACTGGCTTTTAGAAAAGTCTTTCCTCCCTATAGTTGCCGTCCAGTGATTCTAATGCCAAACCTTGAGATTTCTAGGAGATATCTTATGATTTTTTTTTGACCTCATAAACTGTTTATATGTTTAAAAACAGCTGTCATATTCCCAAGTATTTTTCCTCAGGCTAGACATATCTGGCTCTCCTGTGATAAAGTTTCAAGCCCTCTTATCTTGATTGCTATCAAATTAACAACCCATTTCGTTTATATACCTTGTATAGATAAAAGTTTGAACACACAGACCCCCAAGAGTTTGAATCACAGACCTTAAAAGAATGACCACGGACAAGTTACTTTAATAAATTTTCAGTGTACAGAGAGTAATTTTAGGTTTCTATATTTGGAGCCTGGCATTCATAACCACCCTACACAATGAGACCTCAGTTTATCTTTCCAACTTCATTCTCACTAACCCTTATCATCTTCACACTTTGGCCAAACCAAACTATGTTGCATGCCATATGTACCCTGAGCTCTCCATGCCATTCTTCAGGATGTGTCCTTTTCCTAGTTTGTCTTCATCCTCTTTCCTCTTCTTTTTTCACAGTCCCATTGTCTCATATGCTTTTTACTGCCTTTCCCACAAAGCTTTCCTGGATTTCCATAACTGAGATTATTTCTTTCTTCATGAAATTTGTCCTAGTATGTTAGCTCTCAATTTATTTTAGATCCTAATTATTATACTTTTTATTTTCTAGCTTATATTTTGGTTGTATGGTTTGTAACTCTTTTTTGGTTTTGAACTCTTTGAAGATCTGTTGAAAGCTGTAGACTCTTACCAGGGTCTATAAAAAAAGGGATCTACAAAAGGTTTGTGTGTAATTTCATATATTTCACATTATCTCCCAAGATGCACCTGTGAAATTCAAGTTAAGGACTTCTGTTAGAGAAATCAGCAAGCTCCTTAAAATTTAGAACTTTATCTAACTCGTTTTTTTTCCCTCTGTATTTTGTACAATGGTTTATGCCTGGTATAAATGGTTTATAGATGCTCAGTAAATTTTTATGCCATGAATATATTTATCAGCTTTCTTTATCTGATTTGTTTAAAGTATACATGTACAGAGGAAGCTTATTATAAGCCATCCTATTATACTACAGATTTTACTAAGAGTCAGTCATCCATTGCTCACAGTTAATATCTTAAGTCTCAGTTCACTAGCCTTGACTCCAGCATTAATAGGCTCTTACTGTAATATGACTTGATACCATTGTTAACTGTAGGCACAATGTGGTGAATTTATTAGATGATAAATACTAATTCCCTTTACTTTTACTATCTCGTTATAACAGGTGAAAAGAAACTTGGTACTGTTATCACTCCAGATACATGGAAAGACGGTGCAAGGAATACCACAGGTATTTTTCCTTTTAGAACATAGAAGTTGAATCAGATACTTCCTGTGAATAATGGTTTAGCTTTTACATTGTTTGTAAATTAAAATATGTGTACAAAATATTTTATCTATTAAACATTAAAGAACACTGGATCCCACAACAATTTAATATTTTATTCTATTTAGTCTTCTCAGTTACATCTCAGAGTTCCTATTTTGATAGGCAGGAGATGGCCTAATAATTAAAATAATTTTCAGTGAGTATATCATAGTAATTGATTTGATTCAGCTTAATTACAGTTGGTATTTTATTCCCTCCTCATCTGATTTTTACATTCTTATGCAAATCATTTAAATGTTTTCACCTTCCTAATCATTAAATACAGTGAAAATGTTGTCAAGGGGAAGGAAAAGAAATACTTTCACTGTATTCAAGGTCTATGGCACCAAAGTAGTGGCATCTAGATTTTACAGTACAAAAATTAAATGTAGACTCATTTCTGAAGTCCTACTTTGAGTCTGAGAAATAAATGATTGTGTTTTATCCACATTTTTATTTTTTTCTTAATAAATGTTTTAAGTACTGTTTTAAGACCCTGGCTATTAAGTGAAGATTTTTGAAAATTTTGATAAAGTCTAGTCTATTGATAGGATGTCAAAAAATGAACTTTAAACTAATTGTTAATTGTTATATGTATATATGTGAAATGTGTGGGATTAACTCACTGAAATACATGTATATTTCAATATAGAAAGTGGTGGAAGAAAGCTGAATGAAAATAAAGCTTTGACCTCAAAAAAAGCAAGGTAGGTTTAAGAGCATCTATAAAGCAATGATATATAAAATTACCACTCTTTAATATTACGAGTACTGAAGTGAATTTGGTGTACATCATTCTATTGTGATACAACATAGAGTTAGGTAGTTCCTAGCATACAAAACCAAGCTATCTGTTACAACCTGCTGGTTTCAACCTATTCCTCCTCACTATATCAGTATGTGAAGATATTAGTGCTACTTTATAATTTCACCAGAAATATGACTTTTTTTTTCTAGTTCTTAATTATCCTGCAAATCAGAGGCAACAGGGAAATGTGGAAAGAGTGTAAGTTCTGGAGTCAGTTAATATTTTAATTTAGACTCTGTCACTGTCTAGCTCTGTGAGATTACACAAGTTAAACCAGTTTATTAACTTTCTTGAATTTTACTTTTTCATCTGAGAATGGGAGTAAAAATGTCTCCCACCTTAAAAACAATTCTTGACACCATGATTTATTATATTCAGTCTAAAAAATCCCATGAACTCTTCCACCTGCTGCCCCATTTTCTTGTTTCCCTTTAGCAAAAGTTTTCAAAAACCTAATCTAAATACTTTCTCAATGTCCTTAGGTTCCATTCTCTCCTTCAGCCTCTCCAGTCAGGCTTTCATCCCCACCACACCCCTGGAACTGCTCTTATCAAGATCATACATGACCTCTAAAACTGATGGCCACTTCTCTATTCTTACCTCACTTAACTTTTTGACAACCTTTTTTTTTTTTTTTTGCAACCCTTTAGTCTTTTGGCTCTGATACACGACACTCACTGACTATTCCTTCTCAGTCAAGTGCCTCTTGCCTTAATCCTAGACTTTTTAAATTTATAATTTCTCCTCCAGTGACTTTAGTCCAATGGCTTTAAGTTTAAACTGTATGTTAATGACTCCCAAATATGTATTCCCCAGTGCTGACTTCTCTGAGCTCCAGACATATCTGCAGCTGCCTACTTGACTTATTCAATTGGATGTCTAACAGGCAACCTCTTTCCTTCAGTATTCTTGTCTTTGCACCACTGTCCAGTCCAGTTGTGTAAGCTTAAAAGCTAGAATTCCTAACTGGTTCCCTCCTCACCTTCACTTCCCACACCTCCCAGCAGATGGCTCTACCACCAAAATATAACCTGAATCCATTTGCTTCTGTGTGTCTGGCTGCTATTACCATATTCCAAACCACAGTTATTTCTTACTCAGACACTTTAGTAACTTTCTATTTCCCTGTTTCCCCTCTAGTTCCCTATGGTTAAGTCTTATAGTAACCAGAGTAGTCCTTTAAAGGGCATGTAACTCTTTTGCTGAAAATCCTTCATTTGTTTTGTTGTTGTTTTTGTTGTTTTACATTGAATAAAATCCAAGCCCCCAACTATATTCTTACAAGGTCCTCCATGATCTGGTCTCTCCCACCTCCCTGACTTCTTTTGTACCAACTCCCGCATCAGCTATGCCAAGCCCATTGGAAGAGGATTGTGCTTGCTTTTCCCTCTTTCTAGAGCTTACCCCGCAGATCTTACATACCTGGCTGCTTGTTACTTTGGTCTCAGTGGAAATGTCACTTCCTCAGAGAGGGTCCCTAATCAGCTTTAATATGTCTTCCCTCCTTTGCCTCATGTCTGCCACAATATCCTGTTTGAATTTTCTCTACAACACCTATTACTCTCTGAAAAGTATGTTTGTTTCATTACTTAGTGTCTATCATCTCTCACTAGAATGTCAGCTTGATGAGGGCAAAGGCTTTGTCAAGTTCATCTTTGGTATTTAGATCAGGAATAGACACATAGTAGGCACTCAGTATATATTTGCTGAATAAATAAATACCTGTTTCATGACTTCATTCAAAGGATTAGAAATAAAAATAAAACTTTTACTATATATAGTACTTGGCACATAAAACAGCATAATAGACTTCATCTTTTAAGTGATGAGCAGCGTCATACTATGTATTGTTATTGCTGACTGGCTTATTGATGTCTTCTAAGACCATTCAGTTATTATTGACTAAGTTGTTATTTTTACAGGTTGTACAATTTTAGGTTCTTCTAGTTTCTTTATGCTACCAAACTTATTCTGATATTTTTAAAAAGGAGCTATTACTTTTGGGTTCTCTAAATAGTTCACTTTGGAAACTGACTACTGTATTGCATTGAATCTAAGATACCATCATTTATAAGATACATCATTACTTTAAGAAAGAAGAATCTCTGCCAATTAATTGTTTAATATCTTCAGAGATTTTAAATGTACATCTTAGAATGATAAAATATGGTTTTAAGAGAAGGTAACCTTCAGACATACAGGTCCAAACAAACTGAGCTTATTGTAAAGAAGAATAGCGCCTGTCCTCTTCCGGGGAGTAAAGTGACATTCTCTTGGGTTTGGAAAGATTAACCTTTGAAAATGAGCTGTTTTACTGTACTCCAAGAGAAGAAACTGTTGCTATTCAGTATATGAGTATTGTTAGAAAGTTATTGGAGAAAGTATTTCCTCTAAAGTTATTTTGCACTTCATTCACTATAAGGCGGCATTTTTATTTAGTAGGAACCCTTTTATCCAAAGAAAGTGGATAAATTAATTGAAGATGTCAGTTAAATTAGGCAATCATTAAAAAAACCTTACACCTTATTTTAAAGCACGTATATGTACGTGGATTCGTCAGTCACTTCCTATTGAGACAAAGCCTTTTGTGTATGAATTCTACATCATTCCCTTCACATAAATCATAACCAGAATATATATTTCCAATATCTTTAAAATACAACATGAACTGACAGATGCAAAGTACCAAATCTTCCCGCTTATGATTTTTTCCCAATTTTTAACAGTCGTCTTACCCATACCTAAATCAATGGCAGTTTTAATGATTCACACTTACCTAGTCATCCTAAAGCATTTACTTAGTTTTTAATAGAATCGGTCATTCTTTTCGCACTGATATTTCATCAGTTTTCTTAATTATATTACACAAATAGAGTGACAAATAAAGCTGATGTAAAAGGTTTGGGATTAAGGACAGCTCACTCTTTATAAGCATACAACTTACGTGGAAGAGGTAGAAGTGCGTAGGCATTTTAGAGAGTAGCCAGCTGGAAGAGTGCTATGCCTATCAATTGTAGAGTTTGATAGAAAGAATGAAAAACATGAATTAATCTCATTTGTTGCATAAGTGAGGTTTTTAAGAGTGTTGCTATTGTATTATACACGTTATTTTTTTTAAAAAACGCCTCTAGATTTGATCCATATGGAAAGAATAAGTTCTCCACTTGCAGAATTTGTAAAAGTTCTGTGCACCAACCAGGTTCTCATTATTGCCAGGGCTGTGCCTACAAAAAGGGTAAGTTTAATACCATTTTTCTATTCATATCAAACCTGTTTCATTTGGTACCAATTTGAATAATATAGAAAAAGGAGTAGCCTTTCATAAATCCTATTGTAGTCAAAAGCTCTTTTTTTCTAAGGCAAAATAGAACTTGTTCATCATTAAAAGTGTATATTTCCTTTTTCTCTTTTCTGAGACTGTTAAATTATGTTTTTTTTGCTTCAGGATTGACTTTAATTAACCAAACTGTCAGTTGGTATTAGATATTTGATTGGTATTATTAGTTGGTATTATAATTTGATTGCTCACATGTTTTCTTTTGTTTTAGGCATCTGTGCAATGTGTGGAAAAAAGGTTTTGGATACCAAAAACTACAAGCAAACGTCTGTCTAGATGTATTGATGAAGTTTCTGGCTTTCTGTATGATTTTGCTTTCTGCTTTAAATTCTCATGGCATATTATAGATGTTCAAGTTACAAAATAACGTTTTAAGACAATTAAGTTTAAACCAGGAAAGTTGACTGATATTCATTCTTTTACTATCAAGAAGTTCTGAATAACAACAGTAACTACTTTCCTGCTTCATGTTATTTTCCTTAGGAGCATCTTATTGATGTGGCAAATTTAACAAAAAAGAATATTTTCTCAGTTCTGTATGCACTTTTTATTTAACATTATTCATATAATTCTTATTCTTTCTCTACTTTATTTATACATATTGCAAAAATGAGAAGGAGATTATTGATATTTGCTCAGAACTTGGCATCCAGACATAATTCTTCCTTTATTCCCTTGTTGGTTGCATAATTCTTAAGGTCTGCAGTTCCTTAATTAATTGCAGCTTCACAAGGTATTTAAATATCTGAGACCATTATTGTTGAATGGTTCCTTAGTAATTAACCAAGACCCAAATCAAACACAAGTTGTATTTATGGTTTTTGAAAATTTGTTCTCGAAGCCAAAGTGCTAATACCTTTTATATGAGAACAAGGACACAAGGGACACCACATATATGTCCAAATAAACACAACACTGGATTTCAGGAAAAGACATGTTCCGTTACTTTGAGTTCACACCATCATGAAAGGAGAACAGTGTTTATCCATGTGTAATGGAAACAAATCACCACACTTTGGGAAAGCTCTTTGAAGCAGAAACCAAACTTCTTTTACCTCCTTTCTCCCCCCTACCCTCCCCCCCGCTCAAAAAAAAAAATAAAATAGAACAAAACAAACATTTTGGTTCTTAAAATATATTTTTTTTTCTTTGAGGTTTCAAAGATTTTTCTTAATGCTGCCTTCAGAGGTTCAGGACTTCTGCTTTGGAAACCTGCAGCCTACTAGGGGAGACCAAAAAAGTATTCCATGTGCCTCAGTACCGTGTGTAAAATACTTACCACTATAAAATGTGTAGAATAGTTAACATGAGGATGTACATAGCATAGATATGCATTTTTATTTTAAAATTATTATGGAAAGTAAACTTTTAACTGTTTATAAGGTTTGTTTAAATAGCGTTTCTAGGATACGTTGCTATTCTTATCCAGAAAGATCACAGGGATAATGTAAAATACAATAAATAATAGCTGTGAAGGCAGGAAGTATCTTCCCATGCTTTAATCACTTTGGGATTTTTAGTTAACACAAGAGACTCATAGTGGGACCTGGTTAGAGAGCGGCCCAGATCCATTAAAAGTTGGGTTGGTCGACTTTGGGGAAGGAACATTTCTGTTATTTACTGGAACATGGACTTCTGCAACTCACATTTTATATTTGTGCCTTAAATAGCCACCTTCCATATATGATTTGGTGGCCAGACTCAGGTTCTCCTATGACGATTTTGGTTAGTATTAAACCTCAGAACAGAATATAAGTTTTATAAGTCTTCATGTCGTTGAAATAATAATATGACTGCCATACATTGAATAGAAGTTATTAAATGAGAAGGAAAGTCCCAAAACAAAATGAAAATATTTTTTAATAAGAAGGCCTAAAAACAGAAACTGTAACATTAAATAAAATGACATAACTAAGGCCAAACATAGTTTTTATCAAAGTAAATGTAAAAGTGATGAAATAAGGTATTTTTAAAAATCTCAGACTATTTAAATATATAAAAAACAAATAACATTCTTCAGTACATTCATTAGAATATGTAGCCATCAAAAAGATAGAAGAATTACATGTATGTACAGAAGTTTGGGTATACATATAGAAACAATCGAAACCTATCAGTATTGTTTTTTTTTTTTCCCTGTGGAATGAGATTGAGGGTTGAGAAAAGGTACTTAACACTTCATAACCCCCATGCCAACCACCTCATGTTTTTTAGCTTCTAATTCCCTTACCTGAGTACTAATAATTTTAGTACCCTAGAAATATGCATTTACATGCACATATATCTATTTTGAGAATTTTAAGTAGAAATGCATATATTGTTCCACAGTTTGACTTCTTTTTTAATGTTTGTCACATTTACTATTTTCTCTATTTCTTGTTATATATTTTTTTCCTTGGCCCATTTCAGAATACATTGCAGACATACCCTGTACCCTCCAGTACTAGATATGTACATCATGAGAATAAACATGCTAAGTACAGTTATCAAATTCAGGAACTTAGCATTCATAACTGCTTTCATCTACAGTCCCTATTCTAATTTAATTTATTCAATTAGTATGTATTTTTTCAGTTACAGGACCTAGTTCAGAATGATGTTACTTTCCCTGACTCTAATCTGAAACAGTTCTTTAGCCTGTCTTTGTCCTTTGTAGTATTGATGTATTTGAACAAGATAAGACAGTTAAAAGCATAGAACATCCCTCGGTTTGGGGTTTTCCAGTGTTTTCTTATGGTTAAAATCAGGTTATGCAGTGTAGGTTGAAATACTTACTATTAGTGATATGTCCTCTGTGTCACATCCAGACTCACAGAACGTCTTTTTGCCCCTTATTGGTGATGGTCACTTTGATCACTTAGGTAAAATGTTGCCAATTTTCTCCACTGTATAGTTATTGTTTTTCCTTTGCAGTTAGTGGTTAATTTGTGAAAGGAAACTTGAGACCATGTTGATAATCTGTCTCTCGTCAAATCTGTCCCTTGTAGATTAGCATCCTTTAATGATTCTTGAAAAAATTTTTACTGTGATGTTTACAAAATTGTGGTTTTCCGACTACATCATTCTTTGTGTATTAGCTTTCATTCTACTTTAAGGAAGAGATTTCCCTTTAACAGTATTGGTATCAATATAGAATAAATACTTTTTTCTGACCTTTTGTATGTTAGCCACAGATTTTGGGCCTCTTTACCTCTAATACTTAAGTGTTCATTTCCTAAGAACAAGGATATTTTCTAACATACCCACAGCACAATTATTAAAAGCAGAAAATTAACATTAATATAATACTGTTATCTAATCTTTTCCATATTTCACTAGTTGTTCCAGTAATGGCCTTTGTAAAAAAAAAAAAAACTGGACTAGGATCCAATCTAGGATAACACATTGCATTTAGCTGTCATGTAACTAGTTTCCTTTAATCTAGAACAGTTCTTCAGTCTATCAAAAATCTCAAAGTCACTGAGCCATATAGTCCAGTTATTAGATAGAATGTCCCTTAATCTGAGTTTTTTTTTTGACAATTCTTCACAATTAGATTGAGTTTATGCATTTTTGGCAGGAATGTCATAAAAATGATGTGTTCTTTTCAGTGCATCATATGGTGTCGGTTGTCCCATTTCAAGGTGTTAATTTTGATCATTTGTTTGAGGTGGCATCTGTTAGATTTCTTCACTATAAAGTTTGTATTTTTTTCTGTTAAGCAATTTGTAGGGAAATACTTTGAGAGTATAAATATTGTTTCTTAGTAAACTTTCACAAACCAGTTTAGCATCCAGTGATGTTTCTTAGCTGAATTGTTGTTCTGATGGTTGCCAAATGGTTGTTTTCCAATTTTATCATTCCTTCTACATTTATTAGGCATTCTATTGTAAAGAATACTTTTTCCCACAGAATGAACTCATGGATTCCTTTTTTATTCAGTCTGTTACTCTTATTTGTTTTGATGTCTAATTGTCCCTGATTTAGTCAGCAGGAGACCTTTCAAGCTGGCTTCTGGGTATTTTTGACATGTTCTTACCATTTTTTGAGGCAGTCCTTACTTTCCAGCAAGCCATTTCTCCAAAGATCCCTAGTTTCTTTACGTAGAGAATGGTTTATAAACTAAGATCTGGGCCTGCAGGTTGTCATTACCTCTAAGCCTCTTCAATAGAAAGAGTTAGAAAACATATATGTTAAAAATCACGGGTTTTATTGATAGCTCCAATTCCGTTTCAGTCCCACAGGGTTCTTCCTTGCCTTTCCCTATTCTGTATTTCTATATTCTTTCACAGTGGGAACCCTAGCTCTCAACATCATCAATATAATTACTCATTTTTTTATATTGGTCATGTATTTGGTCATTAAAAATAATTTTAATTTTTTTAAAAAATTAAGCCCATAGGAGAATTATACATGAGATGTCATTGATATGTTATTAAAGAAAAAACTTGGGAACTTCTGTATATATGATGTCTCAGATAAGTTTGACAAATGAACAAATGGTACTAAATACTTTTTTCAATTCAGCTAACATTTATTAGACCTCTATTTTTTTTTGCTTATTAGCAAGAAATTGATAAGCAGCCAATCAAATTAATGTAAAATTATTAAAGTAAGATATGACAATAAGAACAAGGAAAATATATTGAAAGAATAGTGACTAAAGAGAGGCTGATTCAAAAACAATAATTCTAGCAAAAAAAAATCTAGGAACTTCTAACGTGGTACAAAGAGAATGGAAATGAAGGCACAGATTTGGAAAGACCTAGTAAAAGACTATTTGACAAGATTTGTTGACTAAATATGGGGAGAATGAAAAGGTGAGAATGGTGGGTCTCATTTAGATGTGGTAGTAGTAGATTTGTCCACCAGATGGCAGTGATGTTCTTTCTTGGTTTTTAATTTTCCATCATGCTAAAAGATTTAGCAACTTAAAGATCAAATAAATGAATGTAAGTCTCCAACAACGTCATGAACAAGAGAAAGCATACAATAATTAAATTCCTGGAAAATATTTATGTGTATTCATATGCATGTAAGTATACTGTATATATCTGCATATATATATGTATGTATGTATTTTTAAATATGCATATAATTAAACTGGCAAGAAAGTAATGATGATCCTCAGAGGCCAGAAGCAAGGAAAGTACAAATTAAAAAGGTGAACTAATACCAGAGCCAGTGCTTGCCTTAAGGAATATCTGCCAGTTTCCCAGGGTCTGAAGACTAAGTTTTAAAGGGCATCACATACATGGAAGACATAGCCCTGGGCTCGAGCAAGGTGGGAAGGTTAGATCAGAGACGTGCATAAAGTATAGAGCACTGCAAGGCAACAATTTCAGTGGGCTTACTAGAATATCCCCACATATGCACAAAGACAGGATGCATTCATATCTTGGCCTTTGCCCTGGGAAGACCAGGGGAAAAAATTTAAAATCTTTTCAGAGACTAAAGTACAAAGATCCAGAGATAAAAAATATGAAATAGAAGTTGAGATATGAAAGGTAGCGGAAAAGGGTCTTATGTATCATCCAAAGTTCTACAACTGATATTTCAAAATTCATTTCATAATAAATAGTTTCCTTATAAAACAAGTGAAGTAGACATTTTTAGGCAAGCAGATGTGTTTACAACCAACAGATCCTCACTACAGGGCATTTCAAAAGGCATACTTCAGGAAGAAGGAAATGAGCTCAAAAGAAAGATAAAAAATGTAAAAGAATCGTGAGTCCTGAAAATGGTAAATATGAAGGTAACTGTAGACAAACATTGATTGTATAAAATGATAACATCACATTTGTGGAGTTAACTAAAATACTGGAAAATAGTAGAATATAGTTTAGTTGATCAGCTTAAGTATTCAGGAAGGAAAAGATACAAACTTTCAACTTGGTCAAGTTAAAAATACATATTAAAATTTCTTTAACAATTGAAGAATAAAATAGAGTGCATAATTTCCAAACCAGAGGTATGTGGAATGAGGGAAAAAAGTCAATTTGAAAGAAGAAAGGGGGAGAGAAAAAGAAAAGTAACCAAGTAAGATGGAGGAATTAAATCTAAATATATCTCTAATAATAGTAAATGTGAATATACTTAAAATTTCCAGTTAAAGGAGACAAATATTGTCGAATTGATTATTTTTTTTAAATTCCAGCCATATGCTAAATGTGAGTTTATAGTAAAAGGATTGGAAAGTATATCAGGCAGATACTAACTAAAAGAAAGTTGGTGTGGCTATTAATATACAGAGGAAATAAGGCAGAAAAAAAACTAGAGAAAAAAATATTACATATTGATAATAGGCTCAACTTTCCAAGAAGATTTAAAAAAAACTCATATGTTCCTAATAATATACTTCAAAATATACAAAGCGAAAATGACAAAACTATTGTAGTGAAAGATTTTATACACTTAACAGTAATTGGTAAAATAAACACCAAAAGGTAAAAGTTCAGTAAGATTTGAGCAATACAATTAATGAGCTTTATCTAATGAACATATATAAAACATCCCAATAATGAATAGTACACGTTCTTCTTAAGCATGCAAAGAACATTTACAAAAAGTAATCAGTTACTAAACCATGACAGGTCTCAAAAGTTTTCAGAAATTAGATATCAGAAAAATCAATTTCTAACCACAACACAAATTAGAAATCAACAGCAGGAAGATAATTTTTTTAAAATTGTATATTTGGAAATTTAACTCTTCTAAATAACCATTGCATCAAAAAATCAGTGGAATTAGAAGACAATAATGAAAACATTTTATCAAAATTGCAGGATACAGCTAAAGTGGAATTTAGAAGGAAATGCATAGTTTTAAATATTTATACTGTGTAGGAAAAGTGACAATGAGCTGAGAATTGAATTTAAGTTAGAAAAACAAGTCCAAACAGTAGGAAAAAGGAATTAATAAAAATAAGATCATAAATGAATCACAGAAAACAAAGATACAATAGAAGAAATAGAGCTCAACAGAGCAAAAAGCCAGTGCTTTGTAAAAACTAGTAAAATGCTAAAATCTCTAGCAAAACTGATAAAAGTCAGCAAGTTAATTTTAGGAATAAATAAACAATTATAAATGCAGCAAAGATTTCTTTTAAATAATATTTCGAACAATCTTTTGCCAATATTTTTGAAAAATATTAGATGAAATAGTTTTCTATAAAAATAATAGGGATTGAAACTGAAGAAGAAATTAAAAATCTGAAAAGACCTATAATCATTAAAGAAATTTTATCAGGCGTTAAACCAGAAATTTTGTCAGGAGTTAAAGAAACCAGAAAGATGATTTTATAGGTGAGTTACACTAAAATTCTAATAACACCTGATTCCAAACTTACACAGACTTTTCAAACAATAGAAAAAGTGGGAACACTCCTCAATTCATAAGGCCAATATAACCTTGTTGCCCAAACCAGGAAAATACTGTAAAGGAAGATTATAGGGCATTATCAATCATAAGCATAGATGCAAACATAAGGAAACAAATCCAGCAGTGCATAACAGTTAATATTATTTTGTGACCAATGTAGATTAATCCCAGGAATGCAAGATTACCAACATTAGAAAAAGCTATTAATACCCACATTAACAAGTTAATGAAAAAAAAACCCTGACTTTTTTATTAAATCCAACAATTAATTATAATGAAAACTGTTAGCGACCTAGAAGAGACATTCCTTAACCTAGTAAAGGATAACATTAACAGACTCACAGCAAATATATCAAGTGTTAAATATATTGCCTTTAAAATTGATAACAAAAAGAATGCCAACTCTTACCCCTTCTATTCAACATATCGGAGACCCTAGCCAGTGCAATAAAACAAAATGGGGAAAAAGGTATAAAGATTGGAAAGAAGGAAGAGAACTGTCATTATTTGCAGTAATCCAGCATTTTCTAGATTCCAAAAGAATCCACAGCAAATTATCAGGATGAATAAACTGATCGCAAAGGAGATCAGTACACAAGAGTAAAATGCATTTCTGATAGCAGCAAAAACAAAATGTAATTTTAAAATGTACTCTGTATAACAGCAACCAAAAAAAATATAATAAGTATAATAGGTTTCCAAGTCCTTTATATAGAAAGTTATAAAATTTTATTGAACAAGATAGAACTCAACAAGCAGATCGTAAAATTTTTATGGAAGAGCAAAGGCCCAAAAGGCACTTTTAAAGAATCGCAAATTGGAGGGACTAGCTGTACCGAGTATAGAAGTTTATTATAAAACTGAAGTAGTAAGACAGTATGGTACCGGACAAAGACAGAAACAGGCCAGGAGTGGATGAATACGACAATGGAGAGGTGGTGTAACACAGGCGGCATTATAAATCAGTGGGGAGTTCTTCAGTAAATTCAAACTGGATCGCTACCTATACACAAAAGTCAAATCCAGGACTTAGACGTGAAAGGCAGTCCTACTCTGACTGTTGTCCAATATCAGAAAACAGTTTTCTAAGTTTTGTCTGGTTTTCTAGTTGATTAGAGCAGAAAAGTAAACCTGGTCCCCAGTAGTCCATCATAGTCATAAGTGGAAGTCAAGTATGGTTTTTTAGAGTTTTCTTCTTCCTACAGTCTGTTTCCTCTATGTTACTTTTATCTGTCTAGATCTCTATCTTCCTTGTCAGAAGTTTTCTTATATGTCTGGTCATCTTTTGGTTTTCTGCTCATTCTTAATAGAGTGGGGAGACTGTTGGAAACTGCTTGTGTTGGTGGGCAAGTTGACTGAGTTTCATGTAAGGCAGAGTTTATCAACAGTGGCATTGCTAACATTTTCAACTGAATAATCCTCTGTTGTGGGAGGCTTTTCTTGTGCATTGTAGGATATTAGAAGCATCCCTGGCCCCTACTCACTAGATGCCAGTAGCACTTATAGAGATTTGTGACAATCAAGAATGTTTCTAGACGTTGCCTTATGCCTTTAGTTGAGAATCACTGATGTGAGATGCTCTACCTGGGCTGTTAGTGAGGAGACTTTTGAAGTCAGTATCTTTAGCTATTTCTTGTCGAGATGATCATATTCTCCACAGAATAGCACTCTAATTTCTCTTAACTGAAGGATAGGGTGGTGGAGGAAAGCAGGGAGACTTAGTACTTGATATACATGCATTCACTTATTTTTCCTGTTTTAAGTACTTAATACCCATGCTCACTAGTGTTCCTCCAATCCAGAAATGGTTTCCCGTTTCTGAAACCTAAATCTCTAGATTTTGGCCAGAGTATAGGAGGGGCAGTCAATGAGTGATATGGAGTGTGGGGAGGAGAGAAATCCAGGACTCCACCCGATCAACCAGCCTTCATTCAAAAAGTCTTCCTTAATTCAACATCTCAGTGCACCCCACTTCCAGAGATGCCATCAATCCTTGAGCCTTTGAAGGATTCTGGGATGCATATTGAATTTATTTTTATTTAATGTCAGTTTACAGTTTGGTCTTTCAAGTCTGCCAAGTCCAATACCATTTTTCTGCCTCCGAAAATCTGGTTCCTTTGGTATCTTCTTTATCTTTAGGACTTATGCCAACTCCTCCATCCCAAATACCTTTAATATAGTTTTATGTGGGAAGGTTGAGAAGGCTAAAACTTAAATGTGTGTTTCATTCTGCTGTCTTTATTGAGATGCTTCAATTTTACGTATTTCTGGTAGTTTTGTCATGTTTCTAATGGTCACCAGACATTGATTATTACTTCAGAATGTGAGCGTCAGATGGAAGGGGACAGATATAGCCTTCATTTTCTTCTCACTCTTTCTCTTTCTCAAAGGTAATGTTAGATTTCTATTTCTCATATATAATATTATATCTTGACCCACGGAGGAGATATTCTAATTAATAGGAGAAGTAGCAGGGACAAAAATAAGCAAAGATGTGGAATGAAGAGTGGAATACTACCAGAGGATGTGGGGAGATTAACCTGGTTGAAATTGAAGTTTATGTTGAAAGGTCATGGGAGATATGAATAAAATAAATAAGGTGGGATGAGATTATGAAGCCCAAAATATTGGTTTGAAGAGATCAGATTGGATCCAGGAGGCAATAGGAAAGCATTTTGGACTTTTCATCTGAGAAGTGATTTGATGAAAGTAGATTTTATAAAATTAATCTAACAGCTCTGGCAACAGATAGACAAGAATAGAGAATGAGTAGTGGCAAAGGACCTTTCTAGGAGACTGGCTAACATCTAGATAGGAAGGATGGCCATAGCAGGAGGGATGGGTATAGAAAGGACTGATGGAAAAGTCATTGAGAAGGAAAATTTGATTGTATTTGTTCCCTCCAGCTGTTTTGGAAGTTAAATAGATCACAGTTGAACTTATAGAATCTTATATTCATGTATGGCAGATCTAAAACACATTAAATAAAATGTTGGTTATCGCAAGAAATGTGCCTAGTAAAGCACCACATGATGTAGTTACTGAGAAAAGATTCAATCAAGACAAGTCAAGAAGAGGAAAAAGGAAGCTACTATAAATCCACAGAGTGGTCTCATTGGAATATAAGGATTCCTAAAGAACAACCAGCCTTCCAGGATCATGGAAGTGGAAAGACACTGAAACACTTTCTCTGTGTTAACTTCAGCTTTTTCAATGAGCATCCTGTACAAGGCCTACAAGGCACTTTCCCAGTCCCTGAGGCCACATGACCTTTCTGGGTACATCTCTGCTGCCAACTGCATCTTTCTTTGCTCTAGTCTTTCAGTTCGAATTCCTGAAAGAAAATTAGGGCCCAGCTCCACTTTTCAGGTCAGAGTGCAAGTTACACATACCTGAGTGGCCAGTCATGGCAGAGGATCGGCTGGGGAGGGAATGGTTATACTATGATGACCAACCATTTAGCAACAGCAACCATGAATATGGCAGGTCAGCTTCCCAAAGAAAACAATTGTTTTAATGAATTCAAATTACAAAGGAAGCTGACACTTTTTGGTGTACAACCTTACCCTTACATTTGGTATCACACACAGAGTCCCCATGCTACCCCACCAAGCCACTATGAGAGGTAAACGTGAAAATTATAGAATTGACTTAGTGTGCTTTTTTCCAATTATGTAAGTAGTTTGTACCTCAGTAGATTAACAAGTCTCCCTGAATCCAGCACCAGGTCTGCTGCCTGCGAGTCATCTGGCCTCTGACAGCACCAGACAGTCCTCATCCAGTCTTCCTATTTGCTGGCCAGTGGACCAATGTACCGTCACCACACAGCCCCACAGAAATTGGTCTGCTGTGGAGCTCTAAGGAATTCATAATTTTTCCAAAAAAAAACCCCGAAATTATTCTACATCTATGCAATTGTTTAAGATCAAGGGTTAGCAAACTATAGCCCTCAGGCCAATCTCTAATTTTTTAATATACAGTTTTTTGGGGACATAGTCATGGCCATTTATTAACAGATTATCTGTAGTTGCTGTTGTGTACAATGGCAGAGTTGCAAAGCCTAAAATATTTACTACCTAGCCCTTAAAGAAAAAGTTTGCTCACTCCTGTTTTAGATAATTCTAGAAATGATCAGTGTTTTTTGAAATCTTTGGGTTGATGTAAAAGGTCAGTGGCTGCACAATAGTTGTACAATGTTTTTCCAGGCTATTTTTGATGTTTCTTAATTCCTTAATCACTTTATGTACTAAATTTAGGACTAGAAGTCACTTAGGCATCTCTAAAGACTGCCTTATTGGCATAAACTAAAGCATATATTATTCTACATTCATAGACTAAACTATTAAGTAATTTGATCTAGATGATTGTTTACAGTTTAACTCGAATGTCTTTTGTTTTATTTTCTTGCTTCTTCACTCAAGATTAATAGTGTGTAACTTACACCCTGTGTGATCTGGAATGTTGGGGCCTTTCTCCAAATGCACCTTCGGTTGGTTTCCGTGACATGGAGTTAGCCTTTCGGTGATGTGGTTGAGGTTCCCCAAACAGGATATTAATTTTTTACTCTTCACAGCTGGGGAAATATAACCATATTTCATGATTTAGTGGGCCAAGGAGTCTCCTGCCTTCTCACACTATCCTTTTTTAAAATATATATGTAAACTAAATGTTAATTTGGTTTCTTTGTGGATCATTTGCAACAAATTCATATTTTCAAGGAACTCACCCAATACTCAGATGAGCATATTGAGGTAAGGCACCCCATTTGGAGGTTTAGCCAAGAGTTTAGTGACAAAAATGCATTGCTTGCAAAAGCTCTAATTTAGCACTCGGGTGCCTTCTGCATGATTTTGTCAACAAACTCTTCTTTGCCTGAAATGTGGAATCATTTAAGTCATCTGCCACTTTCTCTCCAAGAGGCAAAGGGGAGAGACTTTGTGGCTTTTGCGTCGTGAAGGACCCTCCACCCCTGGGTTGCTCCCCTAGGCTCCTGATTCAAATAGCAAAAGTTGAGAAACCAGGAAATGGAAATTTATTGCGTAGACATGCAGCAGACATGTAGTTCTTTTGAATGAGAAAAATGTATGTTCATATTTACCAAATTAGAAATGTATAGCCATCACTGCTACTGGAAATTTGGGGCTGCTTCAGAGCCGGACCAGCTGCTCTCTGAGCCCTCTCCCACCTAAGAGATGTCTAGCCTATATGCTGGCCTGTCAGAGCTTGCACTGCCCCAGAGCCCTTAAGTTCCATCTGTTCCTTCTTGCCCTACCCAGGAAGCTTTTTGTGACACGTCCAGGCTTAGCTAGGTATCCTGCCACAGTATCTCAGTGCAACCTGCTTTTTTCCCATCATAACATTGAGATCGCTCCTTCACTTACCTTTCCATGGGCTCCTCCCTCCTCCAAGTGAACAAACTAACTGTAAGAGCCTTAAATCCAGAGACCATGTCTTTTTGTTCAACAAGAGTCTTAGATATAAGTTCACCAAGACCAAAATTGGGTTACTTGTTCTCTAATATGTAGCCCAGCATAGAAATTCAATGGTTTTGAATTAAAGAATGAAGGGACTTCAGATCTGCCTGGGGCGGAACTTCAGAGTTAGAAGCAGCTGCCTGTCCAACAGTCTGACTGGCTAAAGAGCCTCCATATACCACGGATGGAGCTTTCATCTTTCACTCTGTCCTTAGAAAAGATCCCTTTATTGCAGCGTGTGTCTAAAAGTCACTTAGCTCCAGATACTGCACTGCAGAAAATGTGAAGAGCATGTAGGAAAACTGTACCGGGGCTTGGGGGCTTATTTTAATTATTCTATGAAAGTTCACTTTTCGCTCAGTGTCTGATTTCATTTGGGGGCTAACTTCCTCTTTTGCGGGCTCTAGACCTATGAAATCTATATTTGTGACAGAATAGTATCAGCTGATTCCTTTCCCCCTGTGTTTACTCTCCTCCCTTCACCTCATCAAGCGAAATTTGTGCTTCTTATCTCAGAGGAGGGATGTGATAGCAAGAGGCAGAGAAATAAGAATGTCTTCCTGGCTTTTGGTTTCAGAAGCTACCTTTAGAAGAAAGGAGGGGGCAAGGGGAAGGGAGAGAGAGGAGGAAGAGGAGAAAAAAACAGCGTAGACAAAATATTTGGAAGATACTTAGGGTAGAAAAAGTTCACTATTCCTGCAAGGGGGTGGGGAAGGGGAGATGATGTAAATTCGTGGTAAAATACCAAGAGCAGAGATGTTGTTAGGTAGATTCTGTGAAGTACTCCACTGGCTCACCCTGGGAAGGTGGCACAATCCTAGATGTCTTTGTGGGGTATCAGAATGGAGAAGACATTCCTTGCATCCTCAGTAGAGCCCGCAAGGAAAGTTGCAAGACCTCAGAGAAGAAATAGGTGCATGGTAGGTCCCCACCGAAGGAGCTTTAAAAGGCTTGCAAAGTTTTCCATGTCCCAGCGAGATATGGAAACATGTGTCCTTGTGCCCAAGAGGACAGTGGAGAAATGGAGGGTGCTCCTGGACCTGAGGGGGTCATGCAAACAGGGTGAAGATGGGTCAATAAATACCAGTATGGAAGGATGCCCTGGAGGACCAGATTCCTCACTCCCTCCACTCCTCCTCCTCCTACTGCATACATTCACAGCTCATAATCACCTCCCAGAAACTAGACAAGATCCCTGGGAAAGGGAAGGCTGAAATCAACAAGTTCACTGAAATTGAATTTCTGAAGATGCAAAGAAATGGAAGCTTGAAATAAAAATTAATTTCTATTTCTTAATATAAATTTGCAGACTAAGAAATGTATCCACTGCTTATAACTTGTATTCCAGGACATTTCTCTTAGAAGAACAGTGCTCAACTAGCTACTTAAAATGTCTTCCTGGGGTGGCTCCATAACATAAAGCACGTCTGCTTTACACACAGAAGGTCCTGGGTTCGCACCCCAGGTGGAGCCACGGACCATACCCCGGGCGCACCAGGTCCCGGTTGCACACCGTAAGCATGTGGGAGGAGACTCCCCGCCTTCAGAGATCCAGTTCTTAAGGGGAGATGGCAACATCCATAGGTCAGGGGTGGATGTGGGAAGAAGGAGGGGGAAATTAAAGAGCGGGGACAGGGGGCAGGAAAATCTTCCTAACTGGTTTTAAGATTCTAGATAACAAATGGTGATATACTATCCAACGAATGCCTTGAAAGTGGAGCCAATATCTAGGGGAAAAGTTCTCTCCTGACGGGAAGGTATCTATATTTACGGAGCTAAGAATAGTCAAATGATCTGACAAGTGTGAACACTGTGTTTGGACATCAAAAAAATTTTTTTTTCCTTAAACTCAAGCATGACATTAACTCTACTTTCAGTATCACTTGATTAAGAGAATACATAACAAAAAGCTAAGATATTCAGTAACATTGTAAGTTTATTCCTTTTATTCATCACAACATTTATGCGTATTTGAAAAGTAATCCATATGAATGAGCCCATTTTTCATCCTGTCTACAGATGGAACATGCACATGGGTTTGCAGATCCCTTGAGGTAACTCACTCCACAGCAGCCAGGGTCAAACGTCCACAAGTTAGAGCCAATTAATTTGAAATTGGTCTTAGTTGGAAAATCCAGTACGTATGATGGTGATGTCTTGCATAAATATTCCTTCCAGAATTCCAGTCTGTGGGCACTGGCAGAATAATAGTTTGCTGCAAAACAGATCACTCTTTTTTGTTTGCAAAGGCTTCATACCAGCTGAATCACAGCTTGCTTTTCACTTCTCGTAACACCTTGCAACATCGCAAAATATTTGCTGAAGTTTGTGAAGGGCGGCTGCAGGATAAGTAAACCAAAAGGCGGCCTGCCTTCACTCCCACCCTGTCAGCACCTTATGTTCTAGCAGACCGACAGGCAGCTTGAGAACTCTGACTGCTTCTCCAGATTAGGACAACTCTTGGCACCATAGCCTGGAGCACGAGTGGAAGCAAAAGGAAACATTTAAGGAGTTTTGCAGGTGCTGGTACATAATATTGTCACTTTACAGGATTGAATTTATAAATGACTTCGTGAAGGTGAATTGCTATGGAAACCAGCCTTCTCAACTTTGATGTAAGTCGGGATAGTGTGGGCCATTTCTATTTGGGAATATTTAATCTGGGTTTAATGACTGAATACCCATGCTCTAACTCCTAGTTAACTAGGCTCATATAATGCTGGACCAGGAAAGAACCTTAACAATTATCTAGTTCCATCTCCTAGGTATATAGATGGGGAGCTGAGATTCAGAGAAGCGATGCTACACAGCTAACACGTGTCAGACCTGATCCCATGTCTCCTCACTTAGTTTTCTAGTGTTCTTCTCTTTATATCATGCTACCTTTCTGAATGGATTCAACTTCCATGAGTGGGTAAGAAAAGTGGAACCACAATTAGACATAGGGCCTCCATTGCTTCTTATTGAGATGTTAAGTCTTATCGATATGTTAGTGTCCAAGTATATAGCTTTTTCTATCAGAGCAACTTTCATTTATCCAGAATGATGGATGGAAGGACAGTGTGGGGAGGTAAGGAGTGGTCTGAGGAGTCTTGATCCAGTATTGTAGTTCCATCATACATCATACATAGATGACCAATTTGCAAAGAATTAGATTGTACCAAAATTATATTGAACATGAGGTAAATTTCCTTTAGCGATTCAAAAATTTTGTTTAAGATTTTCCAAGGCCTAGTTTCTTGAAGAACGATTTCCATTGCATAAATACATGCAAAGATACTTTGGATAAGAGCTTTCCTTCCAGTTGATAAATCACCAGGCCAAGGAAATTTAGCTATCAGGAATCTCCATAGGTTTTTGTAGAGAGAAATGGCAGAAGCTTAGAGTATCTAGTGCGACTTTTTTTTTTTTTTCAAAAAGCAAATCAAAATCCAAAGTTAAAACTAAACAGTGAAATTAAAGAGTGTTTTAGTTAGGGTAGTATTTCCTTTTAAAGGGACATCTGAATACAAATCCTCAGTTCCCCAAAGTCTTAAACATGTGTAGATCACCTGGGGATCTTGTTAAAATGCAGATTCTGGTTCAGGTCTGAGATGAGTCCCAAAATTCTGTGATTCTAAACAAGCTCTCAGGTGGTGGTGTCAGTGCCCCTGACCCTTGGTCCACACCTTTAGTAGAAAGGAGCTAGTTTACCTGCCATCTCTCTCAATGCATTTTCTGTGAAGGGCAACTCTGATTTTCAGGTCTGTACTCACCCCAATCACAAGAATCTTTCTGGCTTCTGAAGTCCTAGTACTCTTATATTTGTATATATAATTCACAAGGCACTTAGATATTGCTGCGTATTGTTATGTCCCATATGTGCATGTCTTATATCCCCACCCAGACTGTAAGCCCTTCTGCGTTTGCTCAGCCCTGCGTGTGCAACACAGATGCTGAATGAAGAACTGTTGATGACTGATTGATAAAGCGAAGATTATTTCCTTCTCACTCAGAGTGCTGCAACCTAGCTCATCAATGAGCTCAAGACTTAAACGCCTGGTTTGAGAGCCATTGAGTCTATTCTGCCCCTCATTTCTCCTTCCTTGTTGACTTTTTCGAAATCTATGGCTGTGTGGAGAGTTCTGATTGGTATGTGATAAAACAACAACCCGCTGTGAGTGGGAAAGAAAGGGGGAGACCCGTCACAGCATGTTTCTTGGTTGCATTAGACCACTAAAGTGGAAGCACTGGAGTATACTGGAAAGAACACAGGCTCGGAAGCCAGCAGACCCAGGTTCAGAGCCTTATACACCATCTATAAGTTGTGTATCTTTAGAAAAGTTACTTAAAATTACTAGGAATTTATTTCTTCATCTGTAAAACAGGATACTTTTTCCAGCCGTTGTTGAAAGAACTATAGAAAATTCGTTGTAAATTGCCTACCAAGGTGCTCAGCAGAATCGCTTCCACGTTAAATTGGGAATTGAGTGGGCCACCCATCACTCTAGTTTCAGAAGATATGGTCCCCAGCAATGGTCCCCAGACCCGGGGCCACAGACCAATACTAGTCCGTGGCCAGTAGGAACAGAGCCACACAGCAGGAGGTGAGTGGCTGCTGAGTGAGCAAAGCTTCATTTGTATTTGCAGCCACTTCCCAGCGCTAGCATCACCACCGCAGCTCTACCTCAGATCATCAGGTACGAGATTCCCATATGAGTACCGGTCCCTGGTGCCAAAAAGGTTGGGGACTGCTGACAGAGTATCAGCGCCATCTAGTGGTTTGCCACTGCCTAAGCTTTTCCTTACAGAATTATGTCTTCCCTTAGTGCATAACTTTGATGGTCACTTGATTGATTTATTGATTTCAATTCAACAAGCATTTATTGAGTGCCTCTTGTATGCTAGGCCCTGGTTTGGCTGCTGAAGCTATAATGGCGAACAAGATAGACATAGTCCCTGTCTTTAGGGAGTTAACAGGCAGGTGAGGAAGACAGAAATTAAATAATTTCCCAACTAAACTTTGAATTCAAATTCTGAAATGCAGTATGGACTACAGGATCCTATGAATTTGTAATAAGATTTCCTTAGGGAAGTAACATTGATGGTAAGAAGAGAAGTTGACTAGGAAACCACATCAGGCATGCATCAGCCACCTAGCATCCTTCTGGATACCTGAACTCCCATTTCAGATCAGGATCCTGCCAGTCCATTGGGCTCTTCAGCCTTAAACCGTGGTCTATTTCATCAGTCATTTGGTACCTGACACATGCCCCTCTATGCTAGTCACTGTGCATACATCATTAATGATCTCAGGTCATCCTTTTATAGACAATATTCAGAGAGGATAAGTAACTTTAACCAAGTGACATGCCAGAGACAGGATTCACACTCAGGTCTTTCTCCTTCAAAGTCCATATTCTTTCTTCTACTCATGCTGTCTCCCCAGTGCCACGCCCAGACCTCTTGATTCTGCTGCTTGCATTTGGCTGAAAGGAAACCATTAGGAGAAGTGCTTGGGGAGAATGAAAATGTGAAGGGAAAATAATAGCTCGGTGGGTCACATGTGAAGGGCAGAGAGGAAACTGCTGACTTGGCTAGTTATGCTTCATCAGTGTGTTTTAGAAAAGTAAACCCAAGAGATCTTCTCCATCTGGAAAAAACGTCTCCCTAATAATGTTCATTATGTTCTGATTTAAATGTGATGCAGCTATTGCTAAATTAAAATGCTTTGAGGAATCATTTGGAGAAGAGAGATTATTCTCTGGATACCTGTAGGAAGATGCAAGGATTACCAAGCACCAAGAACAGAACTTTACTGGGCGAGGAAATGGCTTCAGGCCTGTGCCATGGGTAGGGTGACCAACCGTCCTGGTTTGCTCAGAGCTGAGAGGTTTCCCATAACACAGGACTTTCAGCTATAAAACTGGGACATTCCTGGGCAAATCATGATAGTTGGACACCCTAGAAATGAGTCAGAGTAGGAGGGTCCGATATATCCATGGAAGTTAGACTGAGGCAGTTATTGAAACCTGGGGTGCAATGGGGGGCTTGGTCATAGACCAAGGCAGAAAAGATAGGACAAAGTAAGATACCTTTGTGCTGAGTTCCTGGATCACCAACCCAGAGCTCCTGCTCTAGGACCTGAGGGCAGAACTAGTTGGCCTCAGGCCTAAGGAGGGGCTCAGGTGGAGGACATACATGATAGCAGAGTCAGCCTGGTCTGTGCCTTAGTTTCCTCATCTGTAAAATGGGATAATAGTACCTACTTCCTAAAACTGTATATGAACTATGTGAGTTAATATGTGTAAAGTGCTCAGAGCAGTGGCTGGCCCAGAAGAATACATAAAGCGTCACGATGCGTTTCTCAGGAAGAGAGACTTGTATGTCACCCTGGACTGATCACCTTCTATAGCTGTTTCCCTGTCCTTTTAAAGTGGAAATCAAAAGCTCTGCCAAAGCTTTCAGAAGAAACAGAGCAGGACACAATCAACAAGGAAATGGAGAGTGGTTAGGAGTGTGTGCTCTGGAATCAAACCACCTGGGTTCCATCCAGCACAGCCATTTAGATGTTCATTTATTATTTAGCAAACACGCACGGCCCAGGCACTTTTCGAGCACTTTGCGCATATCAGCTCGTTCTGTTCTCATAGCAGTCTTATCAAGTGGGTACTTTTTTAATTCATCCCATTTATAGATCAGGAGACTGAGGCACAGAGAGGTTATAACTTGCTCAACTCACACAAGGAGCCAGAACTGTGGGCAAGTTTGTTGACATCTCTATTCCCTAGTTCCCCCAGAAAAGTGGAGATATAAATTATGATACCTACCTCATAGGGTTGTTATGCGGCTTAGATGAGATAATCTCTATAATGCACTTAGCAAAGGGTCTAGAGCATAGTAAGTGCTCGATACTTAAACTCAAAGTAACCTACTACTTAATCGGAATGGCAATACATGTGTTATTTGCTTTAATTACCAAAAATATAACCGTCGGTTTAAGAAAATGGCCAACTGAGTAAAGTAGTGAAAGTCTGGAGTGGGGTACATAAAATACCCTGAATTTAGGAATAGGGGGTTAGGCCTAAAGATTCTGTTTGCGCGAGACACCTTATAGGCCTTTGGGAGAAAATGGTGAAGAGGACCCTAAGGACTGATAACTGGTCCCCAAACTCCAGGCTTTACTTTTCTGAACTAAGAGAGATTACTGTAAACAAGTCCTTGCCTCTGGAAAGAAGTCCTCAGAAACCCCAAATAGGAGAGCAGAAGTACCTGGAGAGGCCCACACCTGGGCCCGAGGCTACAATGGCTGAAGCGGTCTACAGATGCGGCCCGCTCTTGCCTCCTGCTGTAGAAAGCCTGGGAAGGGTCAGGCTCCAGTCTGTGTTCCAGATTTCTACCGTGACCATCCTCCTGCCTGCCAGCCTGAAACCACTGTTGTCCCGGCGTTATCTCTCTGGCTTTATCCATTTAGACTTCCATCTTTGACCCAACTAAACTCAGCACTCTCCCTTCACCTGCTCTATTTTTGATTGTGCGTCCTGATTCCAGACAAGGCCCATCACACCATGTGGCCTAAGCAGAGGGACCTTGAAGGCAAAGAGGATTGGCCTGGGATGGGTGAGGTGAGAGGAATCTCTCTGATAAGAGATGAGGTCTAGACTCTTGGCCAAGTCCTAGGAACTCACCCCAAGTTTTTCATCAGAGGGGGCATTAAGCTAGATTTTGGAAACCTAGTAAGAGTTGTAATTAGCAGCAGTAAGAAAACAAGAACCCTTCTTTGGGGTGAATCATAAGAACAGTAAGCGTTGAATGGACACTAGTGGTCTAGCCAAGCCACGGTCCTTCTCCTCCTCTCTCACCTTTTAAAAAGTGGCTGGAGGGGGTGGCTCCATAGTGTAGTGGTTAGCACATCTGCTTTGCATGCAGAAGGTCCTGGGTTCGTGCTCGTGCCCCAGGAGGAGCCACAGACCGTACTCCAGGTGTGCCAGGCCCCAGGTGCATACTGCAAGCATGTGGGAGGGGATGCCCCGCCTTTAGAGATCCAGTTCTTAAGGGGAAATGGCAACATCCATGAGTCAGGGGTGGAAGTGTGGGCGGGGGGGATTAAAAAGTGGGGAAAAATGTGGCTGGAGCTGTGCTCTCAGGCTCAGAGAATTACTTCAGGCTGCCCTGCTTCTCCATCTTTCCTAAGCCCCTTTCAGATAGATGGTTAGATTGAAAGGTACTGGATTTTTATTTCTATTTCTCCTCTGGATGCTGTCTTCCTCCAATCATTGGAATCCAGTGTTAGCGAATTTCATTTCTCCCCTTTGGATGGATGCTACACTCTACCTTGGGCCAGTGCCTTGGGACCCTTTGTCTGTGGAGGACTTGGATCATGTCTGCAGCAACTATGGTGCCCAACATTTGAACCCTAGTTCCTTCGGTCTTGGTTTGTGGGTTGGGGGCTACAGAATGGAGCCACCAGAGCACGACGATGGGGAGATTCCCCTACAATGGCAAGGGGGGAGGGTTTCTGTAGGAGGAAACGAATACCCAGGAACCATGATGGTCAAAGGCAATTGAATTGTTTCCCACAAACTGAAGTTGCCTGAGGAGACTCATCTAAAGTCATCATGTGACTCTAGGGTTCAGCTAAGAAAGCTCCCCATTGGGCATCAATGGGTTTGAAGGGTGGTGCACCACATTGTGCATTCAGGTCTGCATTTCTGCTCCAAGTGGTCCTCCAGTCCAATTTTAGCACTCTCTTTTCCACCAATGTTCTGTTTTGTTCTACAGATCCTATAGGAGATAGCGTGATAATGAAACTCTTGTGCTGCTTATTGTTGTTACGAAGAGGCCAGATTAATATTTTATGACACTTCTTGTTTTTTTAATGTATGCCGTATGTGAAAATATCTGTTACACAAATCAAATAGTCTGCTTTCCATTGCCAAGCATATCTAATATAGGAGCTGTAAGAAGAAGTGTACTGAACACAAAACAGTTTTTAGAATCACTAATTTGGTGGCTGGGATATGAAGCTGGCAAGCCCCTCTCAGCCCATGCCACCAAAAACTGACAAGGTTGAGCACATCTTTCCCTTAGCTCATGATGCTGCAGAGGAGGGAGGTGTCTTTCCTTTGACTTCATCCCCAGGCAGCCCCCACATTTTTGACACTCCTGTTCCTGCCCTAGGGACCGGTGCTGAGTGCCCCGCTTGCTGCCTTCCTGGGATCTGTGGGCTGCACAGTCGTCACTGGCTTCTTTGCTTAATCCAACTCCCACGGATGGCATTCTGAGTACTCACCAGGAAAGCATTATTACTCATCTCTTGCGGTCACTGTCATCTTCCCTTCCCTCTCTGAGGCCTCTCCTCCTTCAGCACACTTCTTTTTTTAACTGTGAAGAGTCTCCTCTGACCTTCCATCCAGAGCCCTTTTCTCTTCAGTAAATCCACACTCACTCCAGCCTCAGCCCTTGCACCCAGTGTCCTTTCCACGATACCTGTCACAATGCCATTGACTTATATGGGTTGGCTAAGACATATCTATTTGCATTTCATTGCAATGGGGATTTGAGGTGCGTCTGTGAAGGAAATAAGGTGTGAATTTATTTTATTTTTCTTTATTGTGTTTTTAAAGGGCAGGGAGGAGAAAACGAATATTAAGAGAAGGAAAAGGGAACTCGCATTTATTGGCCATTAAAGTGCTGGAGATAGATGCCTCGTACATATTAACTTACCTTCCTAGCGGTCTTGGGAGGTGTCATTTATCCCATTTTACAGAGGAAGAAATGGAGGGCAAAAAACTTGAACAAAGTACGAGGCTGGTAAACAAAGAAGCCAGTTGATAATTTGCTCTTATTTTGTCTAAAAATTAATGAACATTTTCCGGATGATTCAGTACTTTAAAAAAAAAAAAGATTCATAAAGTGTGCCGTCGAATGAGCTGTGTGACCTGGAGCAAGTCAGTGAACTTCTCTGGGCTATAGTTTGAACATCTATAAAATCAGTAGGCTCTTCTAGAGGGATTTACCATCTAAGACCTTCTGACCCAGTCTTTGATTACCCTTGTCCTCAAAGAAGGACTTCTCCTGCCCAGCCCAAATCTCTCAAGAACCTAAATCATACAGGAAATAAATGATCTCTATTCACAAAAGTATTAATCAGAACTACATCAAGAATTTTCATTCTTTTTCCAGTGAGGCAGCGGTAGTACAGCCATGCTCTAACTCTCCTAAATCAGGACCTGTAAGTGGGCAGAAGGATGAGAAAACATAGCTCCAAAAGGCTTCTATATCACCTAGATTTCTACATCACTACTCCTCCACTCCTCCTGCCCCAGCAACTGGAACCAGTGTGCCTCAGGCTTGCCATCCTTCCCTGTGCAGCCCATGTGCTCCCCCATAGCTAGCTGCCAGGGGGAGGGCCAGTGCCCTTATGCTTTACACCTGGGCAGGCCCAGCCAAGGTAAACAGGCCAGACTTGCATGCCCTCCCCTGCACCCTGGGAGAGCACTGCCCAATGTGAGGGAAATAAGATACTATTTATGAGCAAAAACAAAATGTAGGAGCCATGAACTGAAAGGCCACTTCCTGACTCCCTGTGCAATTTGTATTTGCCTGGCCGAAGTGAGGGGAAGGATCACACACACACACACACACACACACACACACACACACACACGTACATGCACACATATGTACATATATACATACATGTGTATATATGCATATACGTATACTGATGGCTTCTTTGGGATTTGGGAAGTCTCTCACATGAAGCATCAACAGCCTTAGGAAACGGTACTTATGAACTCTAATTTCGCTAGAGCTTGCTAGCATTCCAGAGCCAAGTCAAGACTTTTAAATAGCTGTGGACTAGATTCTGACCTTGGAGCACAGACTGGACAAAGTAGGGCCTGGAGATGCCAGGGATACGGAGTTTAGTAGGGAAGCCAAGGCCTGCCTCTCTCACCATCCATGTCCCTCTCTCCCTCCCAGCCTCCCAAGCCTACTCCCCAGTACACACACCAGAAAAGTATTAAGTCCCAGAATGAGCAACCGAGTATAAGAGACAGACAGTGGTTAAAGCTCTGTGTGTGTGTGTGTGCACGCTTGTAGCTATGCCCGGTATTTGATCTGGAGATGACCACCAGAGACAGTGTTACAGTAATTTAAGTCAAGTTTTCTTTGGCACTCGCCTGCATCTCACAGCTTATCCTCTTTGTTCCCATCCCAGCCCTTCTCGGGCACCCATCCAAGCTGCTCTCTGCAGTTCAACTAAATTTATAGAACACTCCTCCACTCGGCGCTGTGCTGAGGAATACAGAGTCATCTGGTACCAGGTCTGTTGCAAGCTCTGTGACCTTGGGCTTCTCGAGTGACTGTGTTCTTGCTCCACCTTAGAGAAACTGCAGTGATGCAAGAAAGATGATGAGGAATTCGTGCGCAAATGAAAAGCCCAGGCTTCTCATCATAAGACTGGCAAATAAACCCATATCTCTATGTTTTAAGTTAAAATAAGACATTTAAGGCTGGTATTTCATTGTCTTATGAGCTCTAACCAACTTTTCAAGTGTCTCATCGACAATAATTCCAATACATTTGATGAGAGCTTCTGCAATAATATCTTAATTCTTATTAATGTCCATGATTTGTAAGGGACTAAGAAGGCACCGTAGAGCCAAAGGGTGAGGCCATCCTAGAGGGGTGGAGCTTGGGGTGGGGCTTGAGCCAGGCTGATTGCCACGAGGTAGGTAGGACCAGGGTGGGAAGGACACAGGACATGGACCCATGTCTGGGACGTTAGGCCCTGGTGGGGTCAGAGAGGAGATCGGGTTGGCTGAAGCACAGGAACTTGTAAGAGAGTAAACAACAGGACACAGACGTGGATAGGTAGAATAGAAAAGAGGGAAAAAGTATTTATTATGCACCAGTTAGTGTATCACATGATTTCACAAACTATATACAATTTTACCTGGAAGTAGAACCCCCTGGGGCTGGGGTTCCTCAGCCTCTAACAGGGTTCATTGACGAAACTAATTTAACTTAATCCCCAAACAACTAGTTAGTGGTAAAACCTAGATTCTAATCCTCCTTTTCTGTCTCCAGGTCCAATGATTGCTTTTTTAAATTTTACTTCACCTACCTAGTTACCACCATGTTAACTTTCTAAAAATATTATATGAAATGGATTAGATATGCAAATGACTATAAATAATATGTATGTATTATTGAAGAAGAATAAAACAAGCACTTGCGAACCTACCACCCAACTTAAATAATAGAATATTGCCAATATTATACCCCTCCCTCCCTTCCTGGCCCCAGAGGTAACCACAATGCTCAATGTGTGCTAATGATTCCTTTGTCCCTTATAATTTCACCACATGTATTTGCTGTGTAATTCCCATTTGCCCTCCAGATCCATTCTCCAGTCTTCATTGATTCCTGATGGGTTTGGCTGAAGTGAAGCACTGACAAGAGATCAAAAGATGAGAAGAATGGGGTCAGGGTGTTTGCTCCCGTGCTCCCTTCCTGCTGGGTTACCCACCGTAAATTGGTTGCAATCCTCTACCAAACGCAGGCAGCCCTGCCCCCGCCCCCATACCGTTATTCCCTCCCCTCCCCTCTCCTTGCTTCTTCTGGCCTGGGGATGATAAAGCTTCCTGACTGTATTGTTAGCCATAAGGCACTGCACCATTCTTTGTCGGTTTCCCAAACCTAGTGTTTCTTAATCTTTTTTTTTTTTTCATTTTTGCCTCCTGCTGAGTAGCCTTTTTAGATTTTTTTTCCTAATCATCTTCCCCACCATATTTTAATATCACAGACACACTGTATATCTCTTTATGTACTATAAATATCTTCTGCACTTTGTACATGAAAATGATGTAATTTTTCTGCCCCCAAGAACTCATTGAGAATGCCTGCTCTAACCCAACTCACATTTTTGTAAAGAGTCCCTTTAATAAGGGACCCAGTTTGTGTGTGCCATCTCTTTCTTGCTAGAGCACTGACTAATACATTATCTGTGTCCCTGACAATATAGTTTTAGTTTTTCTAGATTTTGATCTTTATGTAAATGAAACAACACTGTTTTTCTTTGTCTTGCTTTTCTCACTCAATGTTGTTTGTGAGATTCATCCATATTAATGTGTGTAGTGATTGTTCATTTTCACATCTGTGTAGTATTGCATTGAATCGATATATCAAAATGTACATGTTCATTTAGTGTTGATGTACATTTGGGTTGATTTTTCTGAGCATGTGGCATGAAACATTCTCGTATATGTCTTTGGATTTGGATATGCATATGGATATGGATACGGAGATGGAGATGGAGATGGAGATGGAGATGGAGATGGAGATGGAGATATGGAGAAAGAGAGAGAGCGTCTAGGGTACATACCTGGGTGTAGAATTGCTGGGTTGCAGGGTGTACCTATCTTGTCCTTTCCAGGAAATGCCAAATTGTTTTCCTATACCTGTACCAATTTATATTCACACTGATAAGATATGAGAGTTCTGGTTTCCCCACATTCTTTCCAGCATTTGTTATTGTTAGACTTAAAAATTTTTGCTGATCTTGTGGGTATAGGATAGGTATCTCACTGCAAAACGAATTAAATATTGAGCATCTTTTCACTATTCATTGGCCATTCATGTTTCCTTTGTGTTAATGCCTGTTTATATATTTTGTCTATTCTTCTTTATTCTTGATTCTTTGGTGTCCTTTATATTCTGGACACTAATAATTTACCATTATATAAGTTGCAAATATTTTTCCTACATTCTGGATGGTCTTTTTGCTTTCTTTAAGGTGAATTCTGATGAATTAAAAGTTTAACTTTTAATGTAGAAAAACGTATTAATCATTTCCTTTATGGTTTGTGCCTTTTGTGACTTATTTGAGATACTGTTTCCTATCCTGAGTTGATAAAGTTATTCTATAGTTGCTTTTAAAAGTTTTAAATTGTGCCTTTCACATTTAAATTTTTATTCTATCAGAAATTCTTTTTGGTATATAGTAGGGATCTATTTTGTTTTTCCCCCATATTAATTGCAACCAATTTTCTAGTGCCACTTATTGAATAGACCCTCTTCTCCCTTATCTATCTTTAGTGCCTTCTCTGTTGTATATTTATATGTGTGTGGGTCTTTTTCTGGATTTTTTTCTTTTATTCCATTGGTCTATTAATATATTTCTGTACTAATAACACAGTTCTAATTTCTATAACTTAATAATGTCTTGATATTT
>NW_011888847.1:2355508-2362999 GCF_000151845.1 Pteropus vampyrus | reverse complement strand
GTATATCTCTTTATGTACTATAAATATCTTCTGCACTTTGTACATGAAAATGATGTAATTTTTCTGCCCCCAAGAACTCATTGAGAATGCCTGCTCTAACCCAACTCACATTTTTGTAAAGAGTCCCTTTAATAAGGGACCCAGTTTGTGTGTGCCATCTCTTTCTTGCTAGAGCACTGACTAATACATTATCTGTGTCCCTGACAATATAGTTTTAGTTTTTCTAGATTTTGATCTTTATGTAAATGAAACAACACTGTTTTTCTTTGTCTTGCTTTTCTCACTCAATGTTGTTTGTGAGATTCATCCATATTAATGTGTGTAGTGATTGTTCATTTTCACATCTGTGTAGTATTGCATTGAATCGATATATCAAAATGTACATGTTCATTTAGTGTTGATGTACATTTGGGTTGATTTTTCTGAGCATGTGGCATGAAACATTCTCGTATATGTCTTTGGATTTGGATATGCATATGGATATGGATACGGAGATGGAGATGGAGATGGAGATGGAGATGGAGATGGAGATGGAGATATGGAGAAAGAGAGAGAGCGTCTAGGGTACATACCTGGGTGTAGAATTGCTGGGTTGCAGGGTGTACCTATCTTGTCCTTTCCAGGAAATGCCAAATTGTTTTCCTATACCTGTACCAATTTATATTCACACTGATAAGATATGAGAGTTCTGGTTTCCCCACATTCTTTCCAGCATTTGTTATTGTTAGACTTAAAAATTTTTGCTGATCTTGTGGGTATAGGATAGGTATCTCACTGCAAAACGAATTAAATATTGAGCATCTTTTCACTATTCATTGGCCATTCATGTTTCCTTTGTGTTAATGCCTGTTTATATATTTTGTCTATTCTTCTTTATTCTTGATTCTTTGGTGTCCTTTATATTCTGGACACTAATCATTTACCATTATATAAGTTGCAAATATTTTTCCTACATTCTGGATGGTCTTTTTGCTTTCTTTAAGGTGAATTCTGATGAATTAAAAGTTTAACTTTTAATGTAGAAAAACGTATTAATCATTTCCTTTATGGTTTGTGCCTTTTGTGACTTATTTGAGATACTGTTTCCTATCCTGAGTTGATTAAGTTATTCTATAGTTGCTTTTAAAAGTTTTAAATTGTGCCTTTCACATTTAAATTTTTATTCTATCAGAAATTCTTTTTGGTATATAGTAGGGATCTATTTTGTTTTTCCCCCATATTAATTGCAACCAATTTTCTAGTGCCACTTATTGAATAGACCCTCTTCTCCCTTATCTATCTTTAGTGCCTTCTCTGTTGTATATTTATATGTGTGTGGGTCTTTTTCTGGATTTTTTTCTTTTATTCCATTGGTCTATTAATATATTTCTGTACTAATAACACAGTTCTAATTTCTATAACTTAATAATGTCTTGATATTTGGTAGAGTAAATCTTTGCTTTTTAGAAGTGTATTGCCTATTCTTTGCTCTTGGATCTTTCCTGTAAATTTTTATTTGACCTGTCAAGTTCCAGAAAGAACCCTAACAGGGAGTGTCATGGATAGAAGCAGGAACAGGGAGGAGCATCTACATTCAGAGCATCAAGGGCCATTTGGGGCACAGTAGGTGATGAAAGGTGGTGCCAGTGACCAGAACATATCTGAAGTCCAGGGACCAAGGCCTCTGGGAATCAGAACAAGACCACCTGGTAGGAGGAAGTTCAGCCAATGTCAGAAAGCGATTGAGCTGTCTCTGTTTTTAATAGCCCAGAGGCCCAGGGACATCATAAAGGTACCAAACCTTCATCATAAGCCTCCTTTGGGGAGGTTTATTAAGGAACTGGGATTATTTATTCAGAAAAAGAAAAAAAACTAGCAGTGACTTACTTGTCGAGTACTGTTCTATGCTAAGGAGATAAGTGAAAATGGAAAAAGAGGCCAGAGTTGGGGACTGAGACTGAGGCAGGGAGACAAACCTAGATGAACCCACAGTACCAGCCCATTTTCTCTCAAAGAGAATGTATGTGGTCCCAGTACAAATCCATGTCCATTACTGGTGTTTTTGTTTGTTTGTTTGTTTGTTTGTTTAGGTGACACTTACTGAGTGAGCATTTACTATGGACCTGGCTCTCTTCGAGGAACTTACTATGTATTACTTTATTTAAATCCCCCCAACCCAGATCAACTCAGAGTATGCATCTGAGTGATGATTGATGGGTTAATTGGCATGGTCCCATGAGGAACAGATTGCCGAGGGAAGCTGAAGAATTCCTCTATGTACAGATCTTTGACAACCACTCTTCAGCCTGGGCTTTTGAATGTTTTCCTAGTGGATCGCATTTATTTGCTCTGAATGGAAAAACGTAAAGCCAGGTGTTAAGCTATGAGGTTTAAAAACAAAAAGACACAAGATTATGGTGACCACATTTTCTCTGTTGGGGGCAGGCAGAACGAAGGGGTGAGCAGAGGGGTGTTTTGGAGCAGACCACCTGGAGTAGCCATTATACCCTCCACAGAGACCGTGTGAACAAAACTTGGCCCCTTGCTGGAGCACGGAAGTCCACAGCCTCAGATGCCAAGTATTGGCATCAGGGGTTTTCCAACAAGAAGGCAGTGCCTCAAATCCTTTGTGGAGCAAGACAGGTTATAAATAGATCCATAATTTTTTTTTTAACTAGAAGGCAACAGGCTCAGTACAGCTATTCTTCCCTTTTGGTTCTCCTCCCTGCACCACTTTGCCTATTATATCCCTGCTACCAGGCAGATCTACCTGCCTCTCAGCCAATCGGCTGCAGCAGCCTCAGGAGAGCCAGGATGGAAACTGGCTTCTATTATGACTCCAGGTTGTGACCTTGCTTGTGGAAAAGAGTAAATCTTTCTTTCTCATCTCTAGCTAATTGGGCAGGAGGTAGAGGAGACGAAAATTTATTATACAATTTGCTACCTGCTGACTAGAACACTAATATATCCATTTCAGAGGCAGGCTCTGATTTTAGTGACAGGCTGAGGGGAAAAAGGACATAGACTGGGTTTCTGGGACATGTAGTGAAGACCTGCTCATGGGATTTTTAACTACAAAATCAGAAGACTGATATTTTACTGGTGGCCAAGTTATACGTGGCTCGGGATTGTGTGCGTGCGTGTGTGTGTGTGTGTGTGTGTGTGTGTAAGAAAGAGAGAGACAGAGAGAGACAGAGAGAAAGATATTTCATTTCTCCTAACATATCCAAAGGCATTTAAGCATGCAGGGACCTAGAAATTATTTAGCCCAGTATTTCTCAAACTTTATTGTACATCAGAATCCTGGAGGTTTGTTAAAGCACATATTGCTCGGTCTCACTCCCAGAGTTTCTGATTTAATAGTTCTGAGGTGGAGCCTGAGAATTTGCATTTCTTGTAAGCTACCAAGTGACACTGATGCTGCCAGTCTGAGGACCACATTTTGAGAACCACTGATTTAGCCTAATTTTCTGATGTCACAGATGAGAAAACTGAAGCCCAATACTTAATGAAAGCACGTGTCCAAGGGCCCACAGCTGGTTATTGGCTAAAGCTAAACTAGAACAGAGACTTCTGATTCCTAATCTGGTGCTTTCCTCACCACTTCGGGCTGGTACATGGCCAGAGTGCCAAGGAGGTGCTGTTCTAATAATAAACATGTTATCCTTTATGGCTGAAGATTACTAGTCTCTACGTTGTTTCTTCTTCCTCTGCTTTCCCCAGTCCAACTGGCCCTGCTAGCTCAGTATATAAATAGCCCAGTCCAACCCACTCACCCTATCACCCAGTGGGACTTAGAATCAGGTCCTGTTCCCACAGCCAGATGCCCACTCCCAAAGGCCTAGGTCCTACTTTACGCCCTTCATAGTCTTGCTGTTAAATGAACTGTAGATCTGGGGGCTCTTCAGTGACTACTGGTCATGCATAATGGCCTTGAATTACAGCTCTTTCTATAGTCTCCATGTTCACCAAAGATTCAACTTTGGTATCTGACATTTGTCCTACCTACCGGCCCAGTCCCCTTCTAAGGCTGGAGTTCCACTCTGAATGATCATCCAGTGGTCAAGGACTATGTTTCTGTTGGTCCTATTCCTGGGCTGCAGTGTCGGCCTACACCCAAATCTGGTGGCTGGGTCCTGCAGCCCATGGGCAAACCTCCTACATGGTGTCTGCCCACCCAGAGGCTAACTGAGAACTGACTGCCTCTTGAATTCTTTAGGGCTGCACTCCAGCTGCCAGATTGACCTGTTAAGAAATCAAAGCTGAGATTTTCATGGTCCTGGGATGCTTGTCTGCCTATCACTGACAATCTCAGAGCCAGCTTCTGCCTTGGATCAGTTCTCCAGTCCCATCTCGCCCTAGCCACATTCCTTTTTTTTTTTTTTTTTTTGCCCAGTGAGATCCAATACAGAGATGTCCTAAAGAGGACAAGCACTTCCAGTTTTTCCCCAGCGTGGGGAAAGGATACACTGACCCATCCACACAGTGCCCTTTTCATATATGAAGGTGATGCTCTCTGAAGGCTTGGTCTGAAAGGAGACAAAGAATCGGCTAAATTATTCTGCAAAAAAAAAAAAATGCTAGGTACTGGAAAAGGGAGAAAATACATAGCGAGTCTAGGAGAACACTGGAGTAGTATTAATGACACAGCACGAAGCTGGAACCTAGGGGGAAAGTAGCCAATAAGAGATTCCCTGTGTGGTGTACACTTTTGCTGTTCAATTTTAATTTGTCTGCTGTGGGACAATATGATCTCCTCGCTCCAAATCTTGATATACCTCTACAGCTTTTGTGGTGGTGACATGGAGAATGAGAAAACAGGACAATGTAGAAAAGTGTAGCCTCCTCCTCTCACCTCTGCTGAGACTCATGTGTAGCTAGCAGCATTGTATCTCAGTTTTAGGCTGTAATCTACTAGTTCCAGGTGGCCGACACCAGAGGGATGAGCAGTGGCTAAAAGTGGGGCTGAGAGAAGCAGAGATGAGTGCTTGGCCCAGAAACAACTGGCAGGTGGACAACTCAGGCAGGGCCATGAAGCATACCTCCCTGTTTGCTAAACATACTGGAGGCTCCAAAGGGAACTCTTAGATGATGGGGCCAGGTTATTCTAGGATTCACTGTCACTGCACTTTAGCCATTTGAGAGATATGAAATACACTAGATTCTCTTTAATTTGATATGAAACACACTAGATTCTCTTTAATTTCGATCCAATTAACTTGGAATCTGTGTTCCCTTGTTCAGGACTTTGGGGAAAATGATCTCTTTCTTGTCTATGAAGAAACAAATCAGTAGTAAAGACGAGATGGTAGGAAAAATGTTTAGCCTTTGTAAAGAAACAATTTAGTAATTCTTGCATTCTGTTTTTAACCCCAGGAAAACATAGTTTGCAATACATGCATTGATAGTTTCTGGGGGTTTATGGTTTTAAAGAAAAAAAAAATTTAACTTTCAATCTTTTTTTTTGTAATTTAGTTTGAGAAGACTTCCAAACCTTTCCTAACCACTTTCTTCTTTTTATTTCTCCCAAGCAGAACTTGCATGGTGAGGAGCTGATATGGAGAGCCAGAACACCATTTTTACAAAGACTCCCCAAAGCATCCTGGAATGGGACGAGTTTTTTTTCTCCTCTCCAAATAAGTGTCAGTCATCAGAGCTAGTGGATGGTCAGGATATTGCAGTGGGACTAGAAAGAGAGGAGAGGAAAAGATTATTGCTGAAACCATTCCCATCTTTTTATTTGTTCCTAGTCCAAGAGCTGCTGGAAAGTGTCTCTTACAGCACACCTTGGTCCTTTTCCTGAGAAGCCAGAGTTGGAAGTGACTAACCAGCAAGTCTAATTGTGCCTCCATGGAATCCAGATTCTGGAAGAAGAAAAAGAGAGGTCTGGAGGTCTCTGACTGGAGAGTCTGATGGATTAAATCCAAGCCTTGAACAGTCCCAAGAAGCTGTCAGGGTGCCTGGGCAATATGGAGCCGATCTGGACAATGCATTCCAGATGGTTTGCCTTCCTTCCTTGGGTTTAGGACCACTTGGAGCTCCCGGGCGGTCTCCCAAGGTAGACCCGCAGGGAGCTCAGGGCAACTGTCCAGTGGGAGGGACCAGGCTCAGGATGACTGTGGCAGGCTCAGAATTAGAGGCAGGGCCCCCTCCTTTGTATGGAGCATCTGGATATCATTTTTCAGGCTATTAAAAACACTAACTTTACTCTGCTAAATACAGTCAATTCATTTAAGGAGAAAAAAAAAAAAGCACTCAGGGGACAATTCTAGGCCAAGCAGTTGCCCCAAAACTGATCCAGATAATTTTGGGCTATATTATATGGTGAAGCTCAGAGAAGGGCTCCAAAATTCTCTAATAGGTGTCCAATCACCACCCCCACGCCCACCTCCCAGCTCATGAGCCATGACGCCACCCACTGACAACAAAAACTCAAGGGCAATGTTAGGGCTTTGCAGTATGTTTTACTTTTTGTTTTTGTTTTATTTTAGTTTGTGCAAAATGTACAAGGCAGACGTACAAGATTTTCTCCCATTTTCAAGACTTTCCAACTAGTTTACAGAAAATAAAACAGAAAGAAGGGTATGGACAGGAGAGGACGAGAGAAAACAAAGAGAAGGAGCAGACTCAATGCATGAGCTACCTGAAAATTCCTGGTGGACTGCATGGTCTCTGAATTAGCTTTGGCCATGACTGAATCTTTTTTCTATAAAGAAAAGGTTTATTTGCCTGCAGTTCTGTTTCAACCCTGTGGTGGGAGAGTAACCTGAGGTCAGTCAGCTAACAGCAGCCCCCTCTCCAAGAAGGGAGGAGACAGGAAGTACAGAGTGTGCTTCTGCCCCATGAGCATCCAAGGCTGGATGGGAAAGAACCAGCTCCTTCTCTGGGGAAGTCCTGGCTAACAAGGCAGCGGATCCCAGTACTGGGGAGTGTCTGGCTTACTAGAAAAGAATTATCACAGAGCAGCATGTACTAAACAATTCCAAGGGAAATGAGTCCATAAATACTGAGAGACACAGTGAAGGACTGAACAGAACAGGCTGGAGTTATTTGGAAGAAGAGTTGCTAAAAGAGAAAACCATTTTCCATCCAATACTCATACAGGAAGGAAGCCCAGGTCAGACCCTACTCAAGCATTCCAGTGTCTATTTTGGAATTGTGCTTTAGTGAAACTATTTTGGACACATTTCCAGAAGGTAAGTATCAGAGAATTAAAATCCTACATATCCAATTAATCCCGCCAAGATGCTTTGTTTGATGAGTGGAAACGTGTTCTATATGTATCTCCCAACTCTACAAACTACCTCTCATGGTGGGAAATAATGGCATCCAGTATATAAATGTCTACTGTATGTGTGTGTGTATATATGTGTGTATATATATATCTCATTATATAAAAATAAGCTACAAATAATCAAATACATAAATCTATATACTGTAGACTTGTAATGACATACCCTACAGAGCTTATCCACATGCTCTTCACTACTTTATCTTACTAGGTCTTCAGGA
>NW_011888847.1:2349603-2355458 GCF_000151845.1 Pteropus vampyrus | reverse complement strand
GAGAAATGGCAGATTCCAGGTCTTGGGCATGAGATATACAAGATGAGGTTAGAACATCTTGTCATATCAGATAACAAGGAAGCTACCAAAGACTGCGAGGGTCATGTCAAAAGGGTTCAAATGCCAATGAAAGAGGCGCTCACTGGCCAAAGAGGGGACGAATTTAGCTGCAATAAGAACAATGATTGCAATGACTTGAAACCCATAAAATATGATGAATATATGAGTTCGTGATGACTAAAATAAAAAATCACCTTTGTAGGATGACAGGAAACATTCATTATTTTGAAAATTGGTAAATCAAGGGGAAAGAATCGAGCATTTACTTGCCTTTTCTTTCTGAATCGTACAAGTGATTAAACAAATAATAGATAGGAGGAGGTATCTTTTATAGAACTATTCCATCTAATAAATGAAAAAGAAAAACAAAATTAGAATATTCTATAGCCCACAATAAATTAATTGGATCTAGGTATTGAGCATCAATATTTGCTAAAGTCACAAAAAGAGACAGCCAGACATTATGTACCTCCTAATGACGTATCCATCATCTTGCCAAAAGTGAGACTCAAAACCTGAGTCTCATCAAGCCTCCAAATCCAGCTGCCAGTCTGCATGAAATATGAAGGACAGGGGAATATGCTGAACTGCATCAAGAGAATGCAGCTGGCATCACCCAGACTGCAGGAAACTCTACAAGTCAAATGCCCTAAGCTCTTCAACTGAGAAATTGTGTGGACACAACTGATCTACAGTGTTCAGGGATGCCACTTGGCTGATAAAAGCACAAAAAATAGAAGGAAGCGATTTCTATAGAAGTCGGTATGATGATTACTTTCAGGGGAAGGGAGATAGTTGTGATTGCCACAGAGCACAGGGAGGGCTTCTGACATAGCGACCGAATTCTGTTTCTTGATCTGAGTGATGGTTAAAAGGGTGCTTACTTTGTAACAATCCATAAAGCTCTGCATTTGTTTAGTTTGGTTTTCTGTATTTGTGTTTTATTTCATAATAAAAAGTGGCTTTAAAATTAAAACTGCACATATCCTTTGGCCTAGCAATTCCACTGCTAGTCTGTAAGATAAACTCACTGAAATATGCAAAGACTTATGTATAGGTATGTTCACTGCAGCACTGTTTGTAATTGCTAAAAAGTTGGGGTAATGGTGGAAGCGAATGTCTGTTAGGTGGGAACTCAATGAATAAAAAAGAGAGAGGTCTATATCTCAGATATATTATTAAGCGGGAAAAAAGTAAGGTGTAAAATAATATTATGATGATCTCATATGTGTATACACGTGCACACATACACTGTATTTGCACTGAAAATACTTCTCAATAAAATATCACAAATGAGAAAACATGAAGGCCATAAAAGGGTTGGTGCAGGAAAAGTAAACCCTTGGTGAATTCAGCGCTAAGAAAGCAGATTTCCTATGGTGTGCAAGATTTTTTAGGCTTAGTTTTAATAACTAATAATGAGACACAAACTAATGGTAATCTTACCATTAATGTTTCCTTAGAGTCTTCAGAGTATGGTAATTCAACCTAAACTTGGAGCCCCTATGCTGTTGTGTGAACAGGAAATTCAACTCAGGTCAGTCTGAAGTATAGTTTGTACACTTACTGAGGGCTCTGGCTGGGACCAGGCATCTTAAGCACGAGAACATCTGTAGGCCCTTCCCATCATTGCTCCACATACGCCAGTCCCAATCTGCATGGTCCCTTTGGGTTTGACCCTCTGCTATTTTCTAGAAAAGAGGGACTCTTTGGCAAAGACACGGCCTCCCTGAGGCATACATAGCAGGGGTACTGCCATGAAGCAGGGTAACATCCTTGCTGTTTCTGGGGGAACAGATCTGCACGGCTGTATTTCTGGGGAAATATAGCTCTCCTTAAATCATATTCTCCTTGATGGGTTTATTCAGAGCGAAAGCCTGAAAGTCCAGCCACAAGTTTCTCCTGAGGCAAAGACACACAGAACCAGTAAGAATGGGAGAGAGAAAGGGGGGAAATACAGAGGGAACAGAAACCAATATTTCTTAAAAGCTTTTTTCACCAAATTCCTTTTATTTTAGATTCGAGGAAACAGACCTGGGCGTAATGACCAAAGGCAAGCAACTGGTTACTGACAGAACTGGCCTTTTACTATATCACCACGCCTCATGGCTTTTCTAATTTCCAACCTCTGTCCTATTCTAAATTGCCCTTTTTAATTGGCACTCAAGTCTCTGCACCTAGAGTTTTAGACATATTTGGAAACACGTTGATCCACTCAGGGCAGAATTATTTGTGACAGCAAGAATAGCTCTACCCTGGGGCATATCCAGCAGGATGAGGGATTCAGGGATAAATCATGTTGTGCTCCGTTCTTCCTGGCTCTCCATATTTTCACACAAGAGAAATTAGGTTTCTGAGAGTGCACAAACCCCAGAAGGCCATCCTAAGAGTGTTTCTGGAGAGAAAGTCCCTCTGTGGAGGAAAAGGCAATGTCCCATGGGTCCAGCTATCTTCCACAGACACCCTTAGGATGACCTTGGGGAACCTGATTTCTCTGTAGCAATGATATATGTGGACTAGGTAAGTGATTTGGAAAAGGCAGGCGAATTAGCTATATGTATGAGGTTAAGTTTTTGGTTTTACTTAGTGACAGCTAGCAAGAGCATGTCCTTCTTCCATTGCCTCCGAGAGTCACCATTCAGGGGTATCTAGGCAGGGAGGGGAAGTGGCAGTGGTACTGCATCTAATTTTGAGAGTAATCATTACTATATCAGAATGTAAATGACATGTTCCAATGGGCAGTGTAGGAGTGCACGGAATTGTCTAGCTATCTTGTATATTATAGGCATGGTCTAAGACTTTCTCATATTCTTTCTTGTAATAAATTGCAAGAGAACAGGATGTACTGTTGTGCTTTATAATTCAGGCAAACAATACAGGTATTGGCTAACATGGTTTTACATAATCAGCTGCCTTTTTTTTTAAGCTGATCTGGCAGAAAAGCATTGGGCCATTGAGGGAGTTGCACTGGCCTTTCCAACACTTTTCTGTCCAGTCCATTAATCAGCAGCAGAATAGCTGTACTTACTGCACTAGAGCACAAGGAGGTCTGCGGTTGTGAGTGGGCTGACTGGGAACAAAATGGTATCATTCCAATTCTGATTGATTAATGCTGAAGTCATCGCTGAATAATGATTACTAGTTTGTTTCCACAAATAATTTAGTGGGTACATAAGGCCTAAGTTAAACAAACTTGGGACTATGAAAACAGATTTTTCTTGCAGTGGAGGCAGAGGTGTGGAGATGGTAGGAAAGGAGAGAAAAAACCTGGATAGATCTGACTGAATAAGCAAAGAGAAAAAAACAACCGTAGTTCAGGTTCTCATGATGCTTTGGGCACTTTCCTACCTCGTGCTATGGCCTTCTAGTCATCTCTGCATTTGCCATCTCTCTGCAGTCAGATTACCACAGTCACTCCTTTCTATCACCCTTGGCTCCCTCCTTACAGATTCCCCTGAATCCGTAGCCAGATGGAGTTACTGCCTGCTGAAATGATTTAGACTTCCCCTCCCTCAAGGCTTTTCTACCCAAATTCTCCAACTCCCCGCAATTCCTCCCAATGACTTGTTTCTAGCAAAGTACATTCCATATCATTCCTCTTGTCTCATTCTCTCCATTTCTCTTTTTTATTGCTCCTGTGTCCAAGTATTCACATGCATGGAAAGATAACATTCATCTACTTAGGTTCGATGACCTTTTCAAAATGTTTAGTGTTTTCCACTAATCCTGGACACAGAGGAGGTAGGATATTAGAGTCGCAAGAATGTTTGGGGCAATATCAAATTTAAATATTGCTTTTCCATTTGCGGTTCGAGACATACTTAAACAACAACCTCTAATGCTGTTTCTTGATGGCTTTCTACTTAGTAGAAGATGCTTCCTAAAGATGCACTTTTGTGAAGTCAAAACCAGCAAAAAACTGAGCCCAATCATGATTAAAATTCTTGCTGGCTGCTCCTTTTGCTGGTACAGTTCTGTGTTTCCACTTGTTGGAAATATACCTGCCTATTAATGTTTGAGAACTCCAGTACCTTTTTGAAATTACAAACTCACAGTGTTCCTCTTCAAGAATGCTAGCATTCATAATTTTTAAGTCTCAAACTTTCAAAAATGGAAGCAATTGAATTTCTCTGCATTTTAAAGTAGAAATGGCAATATTACATAACTGGAAATTTCTATAAAGTATGGATCAGCAATAATGTCATTTATGCTTTCAAAAATAAGGTCCTTCTAAATTTATGTCTGTGTATCAGTCACAAGTTAATACATTCCTTAACTTTAAACTACTTTCTTTCTTGTCCCAGAAATTCTAAATGATTGCTGTGATGCAGAAACTTACAGAAGTTTGAGTTGAAATGAAATATTTCAAAATTCAGGTAGATGTGAATTATAATTTATTACTGTGAAAAAAAAACACTCTTAGTTGCAAGATCTCTTAAAAGAAAGTCTTTAAATTTTCTAGATATGACAAATAAAGATTTATGAGGTATGATTTCACAAGTAGAAAAGTATTTTGGTGAGAACTCCTTTTTTGTAGCTAAAATGAGAAATCAAAAGAGTAACTAGATGAACCTCTGTGGAAATCATCTGCTAACTTAATGGAGCAAAGAAAGTCATTAAACTTAGGAAAACCAAACATGCATGTTTATTACGTAGTTTTTGGTATTGAATTCTTTTTAATTTCTTATAGAGTTGTTTGTGGGATCTGTTATTTTGAAAACATGCTATTTTGACATAGGTTATCATTAACTTGATCCTAGTAATATGGTAGAAAAAGTGAACTATAGAACCTGGGTGTAACTTAGTCAGCTACTCACCAGGTTTGTGACTATGGTCATTTCTCTTCTATGCTTTGGACCTACATCTTCTCAACTGTTCAGCAGGAATGAGAAATACCTGATCTTCTTGCCTCTTAATGTTGTTGTGAGGCTCAAATAAGGTCCTAATTGTTAGATTACTTTGAAACTATAAAGTGCTATACAATCTAAGGCATTCTACTCATTATCATCTCAGAATTCCTCTCAGATTACATTGCCTCGAATGCATTATTTAGGAAAAGTACAAACTTGAATGCCATATGGTGTCCTTGTTGACACTGCAGATGTTGGTTAATTTTAGATTCTAAAAGAACAAAAGAACAGAAGCACTACCAAGCAAATTATCCTCTCTTTAGCTTTTTCTTCGAAATCTCCTATTATATGAATACCAAACTAAAAATGGCAGGCTAAATATTATAGAAAATTACATCATTTTAAGAATTGAAATTCTGTATATCCAAGCCCTTTTGCAGAACATGAGTTTATTCTCTCCAAAGCACATCACCAATTAATTTAATGCTATAAGATTAATTATGGGTTTTTTTCAAGGACCAAGAAAAAAGATTTTAATTCCAAATTTTAACTTCAAATAACACAGAGCCAGGGGAAACGTAAAGGTCTCAGAAGAGTCATAAAAAGATATGCAATCCATTTTGGTGGTCACAGTCTTTTCTGAACTAATGGAAAACTGAATTAAGTTCAGCTAGCCCTGGGTTCCAATTCTGAAGATTTATATTTACAAATGGGAATTTCTTTGCAGAACAGGTGTGACAGACATGCACATACTAATGACAACTGCTTTCACAAGCCCTATCAGTTTGGGAAGACCTGTCCCACTCATGTGTGCCATCTGTAAGACATCTCTTTGCATCTTGTCAAATCTGACATCCTGCTTACATATGCATAAACAAGAGGTGTTTTTGTAAAATATATAGATGGCATCTGTCATTCTGTCTGTTGTTTGCATACAACCCACTA
>NW_011888847.1:2342685-2349553 GCF_000151845.1 Pteropus vampyrus | reverse complement strand
GTACATACATACACACACACACTCCATAAGGGCAGGTCTAGATTTTCCAGAATAATTCACTGCACGGTGGGAAATGAGCTCATCTGGTCATGGACCTGACAGATGGCAATGACTCTGGCCAGGAGTGCCACGGAAAACTCCCCAGAATATTGCTGCTCCTCCCTGCGGCTCTGGTGGCAGTGCCACATGGTTGGGTCTGTCTGCCAGTAGCCTTATACCCATAGAGCGTAAACACCAAAAGAAGACACATTTCCTGGGATCTGCACAGGGGATTTCTTGAAGGACATCTTACCTGATTTGGGTCAGCAGAGGAGAATCTGTCAAACCAAATCTCATTTGGGAAATGTGGGGCTGTTCTTAGAATCTGACCTGATAGAGTCCACTCTGGCAGCTAAGGGCTTAGGAAAGTTGGCTGAAAACACCAAGACTCATCCAAGAAGCAGGATGGAGGCACACCCATCCTGCACTGGTGGCTGGCTGCCAAAGAAGATTGGCTCCAGGTAAGTTGCTGGCAAAGAAAAGAACACTTCTCCCTGCTCTGCATCAGAAACCTGTACATGGGTCATGAGCTGCTGGAGCAAGGGCACGGCGTAGAATTGGAAGGACACCAGGAGGCTTTTGCAATCTGATGATATTCCTGGGGCTCAACGATTTCTTCCATCTGATCTCCTACTTCCAGGAGGCCTCCTCCCCTGGCCTCTCTCCAGGTGCCATGATAGGCCTTTCATTTGATATTGAGCAGCTATTTCCATACTGTCTGTCCATGCCTCCATCTAAGAGACTGTTGTATTCTTGTCTGACCCAGGTGATCACAATCTGGGCTCCCCGCACCCTCGCTTCTTCCACTTGTAACTGAGAAATGAGAATACCCTGCAATATATTTTAGGAATAAGGTAAACAGATTTGTTGTTACCAAGAGTTTCTAAATTTACTTTTATCCATAGCAATTCATATTAGGGAAAAAGGCACAGCAGTTTCCTTTTCCAAAAATTTTCCTTCTGATTGTTCATTTCACCCTTGTAACTCTTAGAACCATGTAGGGACTACTCAAATTACCTCTATTTGACAGCTGAAAATAATGCAACCCCAGAGTGGCTTGTTTGAGGGAGTCCAGGGACTTGGTAACAAAACTGATGTCTGACCTCCTGATTCCTGTTCTGGGGTTCTTTCTACCAATTTTCCTTATTTCATTTATTCAGTGTAGCAACTAAAATGAAAAAGTGCCTACTCCATGCCATGGAAGAAACAGGTTTCTAGTCTTATCTCCCACATCCCACCCACACAAACCATCTGTCCAGCCACACAAGAATAGCCTTGTGTTTTCAGCCTCTGTACCTTTGCTCCTGCTGTGTGACTTGCTTGAACTGGCCTCCTCCAGTTCTCTGCTTAATGAAACTTAATCATCCTAAGCCCAAGCTCAACTGTCCTCTCTTCTATATTCTATTCCTGATTATTGCAACAGGAAGTAGCTTCTCTTGCTGAGGATGAAGTTAATTTTAAAAAGGCAACTTGGATGCCATCATATACTGCTTTGATTTATAATTTTTGTAGGTGAATTTTATCTCCCCACAGTAAACTATGAGCCTAAAGGAGGCAGAAACTTTATTTCACACATCTTAGTGTTCCCCACAGTCGTGTATCTAACAGAAGCTCAATATTTATCTAGTGAACAGAGACATGGGGAGGGTAAATGGCTTCTCTAAAATTTCACAGTACTTGAATTCAGAACTCCAGAATCTGATCTCCATGTACTTTCCACCAAGTCATGCTGAAAACAGTGCAGTTTTCACTATGTTTAGCCTCTTTGTAGGTCAAAAATGGTTGAAAGAGACTATGTCATATAGCTCAATCTAATACAATGCATTTGATCTGTTCGAGAAGAGTAGAATAGTTACAAAGTTGAGCTTTAAAAATTGAACTTCCTGTGCCGTTGGCCAGCATGAAATGAGTAGCCCTCTCCCAAAGATGCCTCCTCCTTTCATAAACTTTAATTGATTCTCACCACGAGTCAGTGGAAGAATAAAGTATGGTGGTCATTAAGGTGCCTTCATGGACTAAACAAAGAGGAGAATGAGAGAGTGACCCAGTGTTACCTTCTTTCAATCATCCATGCACTATTTCCGTCAGCCTTGAGTAAGCACGCTCTAACTGCCCACCCTGAGTTAGATGGTAGGTATACAGAAGTAACACAAAATCTCTGTCCTCATGGAATGCCAATCTGGTGATCGTCTAGGGCCACTGCTGTAGTAGTAGTAGTACTCTTCCTTTCGTTTTATCTGAAGAGTTGAATTAAAAGTGATACTCCAGGCATCATTCTGTAAATGAAATGTATACTCAGTCTGTACACTGAATCCATCTGTGTACTGAAATGTAATAAAATAGAGATAAGTATGCTTGCTAGGACCCCTTCAGGAAGCTTCTGGGGGTGGGAAACTCGCAAGAGATTTGCTCAGGTAACAACAGAAGTTCACTCACCTGCCTTCAAACAGGGGTAGAATGTGGTTAACTGCAGAGCTCTTCTGCTGAGCAGAATGTACAAGTCTCAATCAGAACTAAATTGTTCAAGCCAATAGAGAAAAGACCTATCCTATGTTCTTTCCCTTGTGGTTGTCAGGCTCTCTTTAAATAAATATTAGGCACATATGTAAAGAACATGGGTTTGAAGCAGTACCAAATTGGCCTGTTAAGGTGGCCATCTATCTTGGTCTAGCCTTGTTTACTAGTGTTATTTTACTTACCTAAGGGAATGGACCACTCCTTAGGCAGTAGCAGAAGCCACAGTGGAACTCAGGAGTCTTAACTCAGCCTTGCACCCTGTGCATTAACATCCCATTGCTATTAGCAATTCATTCCATTTGTTTATTTATTAATGACAATTATCTGCATTGCTCAAGTGGCTTCCTCATCCAAATTAGATATTAGGATATTAGGTCAACATCATCAGTTTTTTGAAGGCCATACCTCTCTGGTATACAAAGGGATTCAGCAAATCAAGCCAAGACCAATTGCCTGCTTCCTACCACGTACTGTGCTAGGTACTGCACGTCACAGTAGGTAAGACTTAGTATGGTTCATTCAGAAGACTATTCTGATAGACAAACCAACAAATGTTTTTGCAGAAGAATAAAAATGATCATCAGTACATCGTCCTTACAAAATTATAGACATATCCTAAATAGGTCTAGCTCCCTTTAACCACTCATTAGTTCTTTATGCAGTTACCTAAATTCCTATAGTATTTGTTTTGTTCATGTTTCTAGCATTTCTTGGTATGATGAATTTATAACTGAAAGAGTAACATAGAATTTCCTCTTACATATTCTAAAATTACTTCTTTCAAAGTTTAGAGGCTCCTTCTCCCATTTAGTTTTAGTGTTGGATAATCTGGTGAATCATTCCTGATTATACAGTATATAAACTTCATATTTTCATAAAATTTAATCATGTTCCTGTTTGGTTATCTTTGCAAAGTGCTCTACCTGCTGCAGTGAGTCACCAGTCCTCAAGGCATTTTTGAGGCCTTCCTGGGACTTTTCTGGTTCTTCATATTTGTACTGATGTGTATGCTTTCCAGAAGAGTGGGCGATAGCATACAAGGTATAGATAACCATGGTTCCATATATATCCAAGCTGATACCTATGTAATTCTTTAATAATAAGCAGGTCAGTATTTCACACAACCATTTATCATCAATCCATGTTTCTTCCTTGCTGTGTGAATATCCTTACTGCAAAAAAACAAACAAACAAAACAGCCCTACTGCAGCAAATATGTCTAGAATATTCCATTACGACTCTTTGCCTGCTGCTGCATCTCTTCTCTGATTTTGGTTTTCTATACACACTTAAGCACTCGTCTACATGCTCAAAATAAACAAACACACAAAACAAAACAAAACAAAAAAAAACATAACACTTTTTCTCCTGAAAAATACCAAACAACAAACTTTCTCCTATTCCCTATGCACTCCATTCTCTCTTTAACTATGTCTACTTCCTCACTAAACTCCATTTTCTTTTTCTTTTCTGGCCTCTAGGGATTCTTTCTCATCTTTTTTTCCCCACAGGGTGTCCATTAAAAACACAACAAAAAGAAAAGAATTTTCATTCTCTAGGTAATGTGCAGCCAGTGTAGTGAGGAAAACAATAGGTCTCTTAAGCCAAATAACTTTTAGCAATTAACAGTATCTTCTGTGCATGGAACTTAAAAATACAGTTGTTGATACTTCATACTTTCACAAATGCCAATTGTGAAACTTGCATTTATGTAATAATTTACTTTAAAACTAGACTCCTGTGTTATGTATGGAAATCATGTGGTGAACTAATGAGAAATGGATGGAATGGATGGGTTTTAAGTTTTTAGGAGGTAATATTCCCTATGGGACCTTTGAGACAGTCTATGGGCTAGCATTCTGTAGAATTAATACAACTATGACAGCAATATACATTTAAATAAATGAATTGGTTTTAGAAAGTGATACTTTTAAATGTTTCATTGGTATATCTTTAAAAAAGGCAGCATTGTACCCTTTCAGTCAAGAAAAGTTGGTGTTTTTTTTTTCTTTTTAAACTTGATGAAATTGGTAGTATAGGTGCTTCAGTGTGTCTTCAATCTTTCCCTGACCTGTCCATTCTAAGTACTTTTAGTCTGGAGAATCATCATTGGCCTCAAAACTTCCCAAAGAAAGCCTCCGCTGAGTTTTAATCCTGAGTTTTTTAGTGACAGGTTCGATGCCAGCCGGGCTGCTTGAGGATGTAGGTGGCATCTTCAACTTTACATGATCAGGCCACTGAGTAGGTGGCACCGTATATCAGTGAATTGGGAGTGAACACAAAATTCACAAGGACAGATGTTGGGACAAATGTTCCTCAAGCATAAGGAAGAAGGACTGAGTCTAACATTTTAAAATACATAATTAGTCAATGACTAGGACTCTTCCACACATCAGTCTGGAAAGATAAATCAAATACAAAATGTTTTCTTTTTTTATCTTAAATATCTGTACCAGTTGACTAGACAATACTCTCTGAGTTGCTAGTTTTAGAAGTGTTAGACTCATTTTTATAGTATAGACATAAACTGTGAGGTCCAGAAAAGCTAGTTTTTTTGAGAATATAACTAAAAGTTCCTGTCAGAAGCTGCTTGTTGTTAATGAGAAGCCTGTTGAAATAGAGAATATAATAAACACCAACTGTCCTTCCCAGCTGACTTAATTTTTGAAGAAAGCTAAAGAAAACAGACATGTGACCTGTGGTTTGAGAGATGCCCAAATAAACTCTCCAACATATTTATATTCAAACTTGACCCTGCAGAGATCTTCAGTTTCTGCTTCAAAGATGCTATAGTTAATGGAAGGATTCATATGCCTCTTCCTCCTGAATGGGCCTCTGAAAGGCAGTATGTACCCATCCTCCAGCTTCATTAATCATCTCAGAGAAACCCATTAAGATTCTGTAAGGATTCCACAGAATTTGAGATCCCACTAGCTCTTATTTACAAAGCTCTTTGATACCCAGTCACAGACTTTTGGTTCAGAATGAAAATGCATGTAGGATCTATAGCCTCTTCCTAGAACTTTCTTCCTTTTCCTTTTGCTGTTTAGAAATAGAGATCTATTCATTTAAAGCAAATGTTCAGGAAACATATTACCCTTCGGGTAGTTTGGTAGTGTCTATCAAATTTTAAAACGAGGAGAGGATTCTGCAAAGATAGGAGAGGTGGCAGTATAGCTTTGAATCTTCCCAGATCACTTCACAAAAACAAAGTAACTAGATAGCAAAACTAAAAACTCTTGGAATATTTACAGAAAAAGCCAGATGAGAAAGTAGCTCCATGAACGTCAAAATACAAGTGGAAGAGGTTAGACACAAGACGTGCATTACGTCAGCACCTATGCAGGAGGAAGCAAAGGGGACAGTATACCCAAAAGATCTGTGAAAAGTAAAACTCAAAAAATAGCCCATGAGCATTCACTAGAAAGTATAGTAGGCTAATGTGATACCAGTAGCTAATCTGGAAGAATTTTGCCCTCCGTGGTGATGAGTTCATGGAGCCCCCAGTCAGATAGACTAAAGAGGCTGAAGCCATGTAAACCCTATGAATGGTTGAGGCTGATGAGCCACGGAGGGCATCTTCCCAGGACAGGGCCCACAATGAGGAGAAACTGTGGAGAGTAGCATCAAAATTGAGCTGGACTAGGATAACAGAGATAAAGGAAATGAAATTTCAGATAAAAATGGGGAGAACGACAGAGCCAGAAACCCCCAGAAAACCAGCCACCTTGTTTTTGAAGACTTTGCAAAAACAACAAAAGAGGGACCTCAGTGAAGTTAGCTTTTCTAATTCCTGAGCCATGCCTTTTAACTAAACCATGTCTCCCTCTAAAAGTTCAGGAAAAATAATTTTACAATTGAACAACAGAAAAGGATGAAGGTCAAATCCTGTGCAAACATTATTAGAGAAAAGAGAATAAGGAGCAGAATAACATTCCTACAATGAAATCACTCTAGAGAAGCAAGTCTTCAAACAAGAAAGAAAAATTGTAACTTACCATTTCAAAATGAAGTGAAAGGAATTAGAAAAGTTACACGATACCTGAAAGGATAACATGAATCAAAATTAGAAAAAAGATCAGAAATGAAGCAGAACTGAGAGAAGAATATTTTTATTTGTATTTAATAAAAATTTTTATTTCAAAAATAAAAACAAAATTACAAGAAATAAAAACAAATAAATGCAACAATAATACTTTAAAATAAATATAATGTAAAAAGGAGGGAAAATCTTAAAAATCTATATGAAATGAAGAAAGAAAAAGGTTGAAGAGAAAGTGACCAATATTTTCAATAGGCAAAAAAAAGCCAA
>NW_011888847.1:2333268-2342635 GCF_000151845.1 Pteropus vampyrus | reverse complement strand
AACTGACCCCCAAGATAAATTGGCTTAATTCCCTGTAAAAGGAATATGAATCAGGTTGCCATCTGTTCCCTTCCTTCTTTTACCTCACCAGTGGGCCGGGTTTAAATATCTAACTGGAGGAGTCCTTGGGGAAAGGGGAAGAGAACTCTGGCTTGTTGTTTGGATGGGTACGCTACAATGGTAAAGTCACTCCAAGTGCAAGAAGAGAGGAGTCTGGGAATTATCTGGGGAAATCTTGTAATTTGTCAAACCATTGGAACAACATGAATTTAATTTGCCTAATTTTGTTTGAAGATATTGCATCAACTAAAACTCTTTTGCTTGCCAGAAATGAAAAATATAAACCAAACTAGTTTAATCAAAAAGGTAAATTTATTAGCCCATGGACTGAGAGTAAGGGTAGACCATGGTCCCCTGAATAAAATAAGAGTTGGTTAGTAGAACTGATGCTTTCTACAGGTACTCAGGGACCAGATGCTCAAATAATTTCATCAAGTATTACTTTTTACTTAAAAGGAATTCTGGCTATATCCTAAGGATAGTGTTTAATTCTTACCAGATTGGGGGGCAGGGCGGGGGCGAGGGGGAGGCGGGGGGAAGGCAATGACCAAAAGAGAGACTATAATATCCTTATGTGAAACATTTTAAAAATAGAAGATAGTTTCAACTAGAGCTGAGACTAGCTACTCTTCAGAGAGATTGGACAGTTCTACAATTTCTAGATTTTGTGATTCCCAAGGAAGAGAGCTTTAGAGCTATGAAAAGCTTTCTGGATAGCTATTTACTGCACCTTGTAAACTTCATGGTTTATTTTTAAATGCTTTCTCTCATGCCATAATTTTTTAAAAAAACTTCCACACACATGGAACAGAACCAAAGAGAAGTACTATGTGGAAAGATAATTTTATTTTCTAATAATAATAGTAGTAATATGGCTGAGTTAGCTTCTTAGGATATATGTAAAAATGTCAGCTCTCGCTGACATATCACTTATATTATTTCTGCATCTGTATATGTTCTCCCAAAGATCTCATGTAAATTAACCACCCTAGGAGTCTTCTACCCTGGTCTCATGTATCTGTAAACTAATAAATAAGAAAAAGTCTTGTTGGGGTTGGGGGGAGGAAGCTAATGTAAAAATAGAATACTTACTTTACATGACCCAATTATAAAGCACATTTATCAAAGTGCATCCATTTACCAAGCCCTTAAACCTATTTTCCCAAAGTAACTATGGAAAAATGAAAAAATTGCTAAGGGAGATGAAAAGGGATGCTAATAAAAGGTGGCCAAGGAGTATTTTATCTGGAGATTGGGTAGCACTAGAGCTATTTGGGGCAATGCACACCTTACAAGTTCTCGACGCCAAACCCATCATCCCCATCTGAGACTTCATTTTTAGATATGTTTCGATATGTTGAATTAAGAAAACTCAAGTTTTTTTCAGAGCTTGCAATTCATTAACTGGGGCATAATCAAACTGAATTTTATTCTCTTTCTTCCTCTTCTTTTTTTAGACATCATGCCAACTATTACGCCGGAGTAGTAGATTAAATATATTTTTAAATGTCTTTACTGGAAAAAATACAAAGATATAATTTATAGGCCAAAGAATGAAGAACTATTCTTAATGGAATATGAGAGTTAATCCTTGGAAAGCTGAGGTTCTATTTGGAAACCCAGTCACACCATCTTAGAACATTTCTTTGGAAGATTTTATTTGGGAGACTTCTGGGAATTTATCCTAAGGATATACCGGTAGACATATGTGCCAGGTTATTCATTACAGCATTGTTTGTAATAGTAAATACTGGAAACATCCAAAGTGTTCATCAATAGAGGAATGGTTAAATAAACTATGGCATATATTGCAGTGTAATGCTATGCGGCTGTTTAAAAAAATAAGGAAGCTCTCTTAGTACTGATATGAAAGATCTCCAAGACACACTGTCAGAGGGAAAAGCAAGATGCAGATCAGGGGATATAATATACCACCTCTGTGTAAGAAGGCTGGAAGAGAAGAAATACAAGAATTGCTTGAATTGTTTGAAGAAATTCTAGAAGGGTTCATAGAGAAACAAATATAAATAGTTATCTCTACCTGTGAGTACGGGTGGGCATGGAGAATTGGATGGAAGGAGCAGGGTGGGCAGAGACTTTTCACCATATAACTTTTTTTTTTGCCTTGATCTTTGAAAGGCACACATTCACATGTGAATGTATCAGCTGGTCAAATATAAATAATTAAATACCAAAAAGAAAAAAAGCTTAAGAGAAGTCATTCAGGAATCATGTGGTAATTTTATTAAAATTACAGTTGTAATTAAACAAAACACCTGAATCCATCTCAAATGAAGGCACACTGTTGGTAGGGTGTGAGAAGGGGGCAGGCAGCAGCAGAAGCCCAGACCATACTAACTCCCATTCCTGTTAGCTAAGTATTTTGCCTCTGTCCAGTCTCTTTATCCTCCTGGTTCTTTTTCCATATCCTTCCTTCCACTTCTCAGTGGAACAGAATAACAAACCAGAGATCCTGATGGCAACTATTATGCTTTATTCATAAAGAGTTAAATTAAAGTTTTGCCTAGAATGTGGATTATCGCACATATTCACAAATGCTGAGGAGGTTCTCTAGTTATTTTCCTAAGAGAGTGAGACTCTTGATTCACTCAGCTGCTCTGGGCTTAGGGGCTCCTTTTTGATGCTCATTGTATAATTCTGTCATTGTCCTTAAAACACCCTACAGAAATCACCAGTGTAGGAGGCAGTCTTCCCCATTAGACTATGAGTTTTTTGAGGACAAGGACTGTTGTCTTATTCATTGAGCTTTGTATGGAGCTTAATGCAGTGCCTTTTCAGGCACTGTGTAAACTCAGTAAACTGAAACTTCATCCACCTAATTGCTTAGACCATAGTCCTAACAGTCATCTTAATGTCCTTTCTTAACTCACTGTCATTAAATCTATCAGAGCTTCCAGTTCTCTCTGTAAAACACACCCTCAAACTGATTACTCTTTGCCATCTTTAGCACTACTACCCTAATCCAGACTACCAACATCACCAAGTCTAGACCAAAACAACTAGTTTGCCTTCTGCTACTCTCTCCCACTGCCCCCAGATTGCATTCTCCATATGCAATTAGGGCAATCTTTTTAACAACAAATCATATCGCACTCCCGCTTAAGACCCTTAAGTGATTTTTATTAAAATTAGAATACAATTTAAACTTTTTACTCTGACCTTCCAAGCCCTACATGATCTGGCTCCTGTCTGTTTCTTTGACTTCACCTCCTACCACTGCCCCGCGCTCCCTCTGCATGACGTCGGCCTTTTTTTGTCCCTCACATCTACTTTGCCTGATCCTATCTCAAGGCCTCTGTCTGGGATCTTCCCCCTGTCTGGAAGGCTCTTTCCTTTCTTTCTATATGGTTGCCTCCTTCTCATCATTGATGCTCAAAAGCCACTTTCTCAGGGAGGCCACACTGACTACTCTAGTCACATCAGCCTCACACTCAACATTGTCCTATGTGTAGCACCTTTAACTATATAGATTAATATCTTTATTTGTTGGTTTATGCTTATTGTCCCCACTATAATGTAAGTTCTATGAATGAAGTCTCTCGTTCGCCTCCAGATGACCAGTGCCTAGAAATAACAAAGAAATAACAAACGAGAGACCCTGCTGGCAACTATTATCTTTCATTCATAGAGTTAAGTTAAAGCTTTACCTAGAGTGTAGATTATTGCACATATTCACAAACAGTGAGGAGGTTCTCTAGTGTAAGCAATTAATGGCTCTAAAAAGTTTTTGTTGAGTAAATGAAGGAATTTAAAATTAATCATGGATAGCATATTTATTTCTTTAGAGACTTTTTAATGTAACTAATTATAAAGGCAATAAATAATTGTAAACAGAAATAAAGATGTCATGTTTAGCTTTTGAGGAAACATTTTAGAAAATAGGCTAAGAGAGTTAATGGCAAGAATATGATTCTACAAAAAATGTCATAAACCAATTTAGGTAACAGGCAGGCCCAGATACTACATTAGGTACAAGGGATATAACGATGAGCAGACATTAGTTTTGCACTCGAGAAGCTCAAATCTATCAAAAGATACAACTTTGTAGTATCTAATATCTACATAATGCAAATCGTGTTCGCATTTATAATTACTTCATTTGATCACCACAAGAGTCCTATGAGGTAGGGTATTATTATAATTGTTATTATTACAATTTTATAAACTAAATGTCTAAGACTTAGAGAGGTTATATGACTTGTCTTGGATGGCACAGCAAGTAATGAATGAGATTTTTAAGTTAGACCCAGATTTCTTTTACTCAGCTTTCCTGTTTTATTCACTACTGTGTCTATTCAGTGTCATAAATGTACGTGCAACATACGATAGGAGGTTAAGTATAACAAAGAGAAAGACTTTTTATCTAGAGAGGTCTGGGAAGGTTTTATGAGGAAAAGTATATAAATAGGGCTCTGAAAGATGGGCAGGAATATTCAGGTGGAGAAAGAGACATATTTCAGATAGATATGTGAAGGAGAGAAAGATGAAAATGTATAGCATGCTCCACGTGGCAGGGAGCAAAGGCATCCAGAAGGAGAAGTTGGGGCCATACGGTGAAAGATTTTCAGTGCCATTTTGTATGCAAATGGGCAGTCATTGAATGCAGAAGATTGAAACAGTGATGAATTGGAGCATGAAGAAATAAGTTAGGCGGGTTTTGAGATCGCACAAGAGTATTTAAGTGTCTGAGGAAGGATAATGAAAATGGAAAGGACTGATTACAAAATGTTTCTGTGAATTAGAATCACTTTTGTGGAGGTGGAAAAGAGGGAGGAGTAAAGATTATTTTTAAACATTTCTAGCTTATACAACTTGGTAGATGATTCTCTCAAGCAAATTGAAGAATACAGAAAAATAGTTTGAGGCGGGAATTGGAGAAAAGAGATGAGGGTTTTCTGGTAACTAAGATAAAGCATTTGCTTTATCTTTTACTCATTTTTGGTTTGAGGAGCCTGTTTGTAACATCCAGGTAGATATGTCAAGCAGGTAGCTAAAAAGATAGGCTTAGAGTATGAAAGCAGGATTGAAGCTGGAGAGCTAGATTTGGGAGTCATCAAAATACAAGTTGTATTAAAAGTCTTACTGCAAAAGGGGCACAAGGAAATGTTTTGGAGGTGATGGAAATGTTCTTTTTCGTGATTATGATTGTGGTTACAAGGGTATACATGTCTCAAAACAGATCAAACTCTACACAAAATTGGTGCATTTTACTGAATCTTAAATCTCTTTTAAAAACTAAAAATAAGTAAACCACTTCATACAACATAGTAAGTGCTAAATGTTTTTTTTTTTAATTGTTAATCAATTGTTTTAGAAAAAAAGAGAATGAGATATTGCTCTACATACACCAGTTAAAAACAACTGATTGGCAGCATGGAAAACTGCCATGGTTTCATTTGTTTCAGAAACCAGTGCTAGGTGTGCCAGTTTATGGGCCATTTGAGAGTTCTCTATCCAAAATTGTATTCTCTCCCCAAACCATCCTCCTCCATCCTTTGCTCACACTTGTAACACTTAAGTTGACTTCCACATTTGGAAGAGCTGAGACAATAAAGGTACTTGAAGAATATAATATGACTCACTGCTGAACAAGAAATCTTTCCTTATTGATTGATTTTAGGCTTATGGCCAATTTGGCCTCCTTGTTTGGCACCATTCCCTCAGCATCAATTCTGAATCGTCCTTTCAGTGCTCAGCTTAAAATCTACTTCGTACAAAAAAAAAAAATTTTAATTTGATAAAAGGAAGTGAATTCTGATACCTATATTCATCCACTAGTGTGGACACATCTACCATGAGTATACAAATATCATATTTGTATCATTATGTTGAAATCTGAGCTCTGTCATTTACCGTCTTTGAGACCTTGAAGAAAATGAGGATAATAAAACCTACCTTGCAGGGTGATGTGGATTAAGTCAGATAGCACAAGTGAACATGCTGAGTATGGCATTGAATAGGCACTTAATAAAAGGCAGATGTCTTGTCAAGCTTGACTACATTTTATGAATTATTTAGTCTGTATCATAAGTTTTTTTGAAAGTAAAAGGGCTCTTACCTGGGCTCTATACTCCCGCCCTAACTAATACATCCTCAGGAGACATGGGCGAATGATGTTTAGAAGACTGGCAGGTCAAGAATAAAATTGAAAAGGATTTACACAATAAATACGTAGAAGAGAAGAGATCGTTCTAGGGACACGGGGAAAAAAGGAACTTGATTTAAAGATGGTGGCAAAGGTCATTTTTTACATTTCCTTTTTCCATTCATTTAAAGTTTTATTTTGCTGAAAAGAGGGGATAGAAGGACTCATTTTGATGAATAGAACTGCAAGACTATGTGTCAATACACCTGGTATTGATTCATGCCAGCTGGGAGAGGAGTTTGGCTTCTCAGTGTTTTACTACTGTGGTTTCCTGGGCTGGGCAGCTGGGTGCCTAATAATGATAAAAACCATAATAATACTTCATAATTACGTACCGTCATTTGCCAGAACTTGGGTTTAAGTGCAATGACTATGACAGAACTGGTAATATCTCGCTTCCTGTTGGGGTGCAACACCCAAGGGCCTGCAAATACAAAGTGAAGTGGCAACAGCAAACTTCTCCTGCAGAGCCTAACCTGGAATTTCACTCAGAGGCCTCTGGGTTTGAAGCTCATGGCCAGAAACAAAGAGTACTTTTAAATTGCCCATGTGTACTTGGCACTATCAAGTAAATAATGTTTCTGAAGCAACTACTGCCATGCATGGGGTGCAGCATCATGGAATCCCAGGCCTGGAAGAGACCAACACAGGTGATCTCATTCATTCTTACCGTTTTCTGCCACGAGGCATCAGTCACTACCACTACACTCTAGTAGGTGAGTTCGCTGACCTTCTATTCTGGTTTGAGCCAGAGATGCTTTTGTGGCAGCCTGATTCAGGTGTCAGGGGATTCACCAATTCATTTAACAGTCACAAAGGTGAGCACCTTTCTGAACCAAGGCACTGAGGAGACACGAAGATGTATAAGGCATGATCCTTGCCCTCAAAGTCGCTTATCTTCTCGTTGGGGGATTTCTATTCAGGCAGCTGTAACATAGGGGAAAGTTCTAGCAGATGAAGAGGAATGAAATCAGGACTCCAGGTGAAAGGAGTCTTAATCTCTTTGAGAACAAAAAAAAGGATGAGAAGGTGTTGGGGAGACTGGGGGAAGAATGAGGTGAAGAGCTGGGCAACAACTTCGGGAGATTCTTTCAGGTTTCCATTTTGTTTGTTTTTGGCCTTTATAGCACTTAGCATCTCCTGAGTTATCTTGTTTATTTCCTAATTTACTCATGTACTCTTTGTTTTACCTCACTTAGGAACCTTGTCAGTTTTGTTCATCACTATATCTAAGCATCTAAAAGAATGCCTGTCACATAGTAAAGTGCTTAGTAAATATTGGCCTAATGAATAAATGGCCTAGGTGAGGCAGTGGCTGTAGAAATGAAGAGGAAAGGGCATTTAGTAAATATAATCAACTTGACAAAGTAAGAAGGGGTAGGGAGGTGTCACAGCAGTGAAAGAGGAGCCTGGAAGATTACTCCCAGGTTCCTGTTTCCTGGTTTGGCTAAATGAATGGATGGTGATGTTATCGAAGAAGGTAAGGAACAGAGAAAGTGCAGGTTTTGTAGACTTCTGAAAGTATTTGAGTTCCAATTTGGAGACAGAAATGTCCAAAAGTACTTATATATGCAGATCGGGACCTCATTAAAGGTACACTCAGCCATCACAATGGTTAGATCACTAAGTATGCAGCAGAAAAACTATGCACTGCTAAGGAGAAGACTAAGGATCAGATCCTGGGGCTCTCTTAAAGAACCAACAGAGAACAGATTTAGGTTAACTGAAGAGAAAGACAACTTGATGGTTTATGGTTTCAGGGAAACTGGGGTAAGGGGTGCACTGGGGAGGTGAAAAAGCTTCAAGAAGGATGTAGTTCAGAGTCTACTGCAACAGATATCAAATAAGAACTAAAGAGACCCTTGAACTTGGTCACGGGTATCACTGGTAACCTTAAGAGGCGCACTTTCAATGGATTAGTAGAGAGTATAATTTAGCCTGTATTTGAAGCATGAATTGTAATAAGGATGAGAGCTTAACAGGGTCTCATAAGCAAGTTTTTTGTTAAATTTGGGGCGCGTTGGAACACGATCATGGTATGCCTAACAGAATTGTCCGTTAAGTTTGTGAAGGACGACGGGTTTCTGGAAGGCCAGATGGTAAGAGTCCTGGCAGCGTCACGATGCCTCAACTGTGCTTCTACCCTTTCAGCCATTTCTAGGGTGGGGGCCCTTCCATATAAAGTGCAGGAAAAAGTGGGAGACAAACACTCCTCCATCCGATCTATGAGTCAAGTTTGTGACAGATGGGAGTTGCGATGGCAATATTTGAATTAAATGAAGTGCCCAGTTTCTAGTAGATCTTGGAATATTTTAACGAGGAGGCTCCATGCTGGAGACAGCTAAGGAGACCCATTCACATTTTCCGACCCGGCACTCACGCCACCCATTCATCATTTTTCCTTTCCTTTTCCCCTAACAGTTGAAACGAGAGACAACGCCTTCTTCCTTCTCCCACCTCCGACCTCCCACCAAGCCCACTAAAGGCCCTTCTTCCACCACATGACCCTGAGCCCCGTGACTCGCCGCCGCCGACCCCTCCCCTCGAGCGGGAGCCCGCTTTTCTCCGCCTCTCAGGTCCACGTGACCGCCTCTCTCCCACCTGACTGGCTCTTCCCTTTCCCCTCGGGCCGAACCCGGCCGCCGTCGCCGCTGCCCGATTCCAAAATGGCAGCCGCGCACTGCGCGCATCCGAGCGGCCGGACCTCCCTGACTCTCGGGCCGCCCCCCTCTTGCTCCCTAGCTTCTTCCTTCGGCCTTCACCTACATGCCTTCGGATTGGCCACTAGGAATCCCGCCTCTCCAGAGCCTCGCTTGCTATTGGTCACGGTAGGCTGCCCTTCAGAGAGGCGTGCCCCCACCGCCCCCCGCCCCGGGAGGTATTTTCCATTTGGTGGGGGTTGGGGGGAGGGGGGAAGGGGAAAAGGGTGAAGAGGGGGAGGTGGCTGGGGAAGGGGGTGGGGGCCTGGCGGGGGCATCCGGCGGAGCTGGGGTCCCCGAGCTCCGCTTGGAGGAAGCGAGAGTGCGCTCGCTCGGGCAGTTGGAGGGGACGGCACGGGACCGGCGGGCTGGCGGACTCGCCCTCTCGGTGACTGCGCCGTCCGGGCCCGTCCTGCCTGGCCGCAGGTGCCCCTGGATGAGG
>NW_011888847.1:2320188-2332100 GCF_000151845.1 Pteropus vampyrus | reverse complement strand
CTGCTGAAGATCTTTTCTTCAGGTTTCTCCATCTATAGCGGTGGCTTAGTTCTTCCCAATTTAACGTTTAGGCTGAATTGTACTATTATAGTTTGCTACTGAGTTTTATTCTACAAGATTAATAAGTAATTCACATGCTTTTTTTTTTTTTTACCTTGCTTTTAATTGTTTCTTTACAAGGTCATGCAAAATTGAACCACAAATTCTATAGAAGCTTTAAGGTATTTTAAATGTTGAACTGGGAAGATGTTGGTAAGCTAGCAGCTCTAAAAAGCAATACTAAAATCAGGTTGAGTTTTCTAACAGTTGGGAATATTAATACCAAATGCTTAGTTTAATTTTAATAATATTGTATTTGCATAACACTCTTGAGAATGGGTTAGAAACATAGAAAATGCGTACCAAGGTTAGGCAGTGGCAGTCCACAGAATCCACCTCTCTAACAGCCGGTGAAGGTTCTTCGCTTCACAATCAGCAGCTAAAAATTGCACAGCTAGATCTTTAATCTTTTAAATATTTCCTTAATAATATATATGGTATCTTACTAATTCCTCAAAATTTACAAATCAAAAGCTTTTTTAGGGACTACTTAAACATATTTGAGAAAATTTTATAGACCAAATTTTTGCCCTCTGATATAATTCGTCAGAGAAAACATTTCTGCAAAAGTGTTAATATTTTCGGTTGGCACCTTCTTAGTTCTTGAATAATTAATGAATAATTACATTTTTTTTCCTCCCTATTGTCCTTGAATTTTACTATTCGTCCTTAGAGAGAATGTACTGGCACACAAAACAAGTCGCCTAAAATATTGAAACCTAACACCTTTTAACATTATATTAGCTTTAGCTTCTACATTATTCACCTTGAGACTTATCTATAGCATATCAGTGGTTGTAAAGGCTATCCCCTGTCACCTTTGTTTAGGATGGACTGTTTTCTCCATTTGTAGACCTAGGGGACAACAATGCTTAATGCCTACAAAGTAGTGGTAATACCTAAACAGAATGAGAATGGGAAGCTTGGAAAAAATACCTGTATGTATGAGTCACAGTTCTAGAGTGGAAGAGTAGACCATGGAGATGATTATTTTGTAGATCTGGGAACCAAGATCCAGAGCAGAGGAAGGGACGAAATTGCTAGTGATAGAGCCAGGGTTGATGGAAGGTCTCTAGAGGACTCTAGTCCAAGGTTTTTCTATTTTATCACATTCACAGCATTTATTTCCAAAGCATTCTAGTGCCAAATATATATGGTTTTTGGATTATTTATAATGTTCCCTTCTAAGGATGTGGAAGTTTGAGTTGACTAATTTTGTACATGAAATGATTTAACATTGGATGAGCTTTTACTGAAAAGTTGAAAATGATATGCTGCATTGTTGGTGAAAGTGCTGCTATTTCTCTGTCATTGGAAAAAGACATTGTCATATCGATTAAAATATTAGATGAACTTCTTAGTGTATGCTAGTTTTCTATATTTTTAGCATATTTTTATGCTAAAATTTAATTGCATAAAGATTTTCAGAATTCAAAAGGGTCATATTTGCAAGATGAATTATACTTTAAAATATTATTTTCAATAAGTGTGGTGGTGGTTTTGTTATGTTAAAATGCATTCCATTACCTTTAAAAAGAGCAGTAGTATAGTTACATGATAATTGTGAAAACATAATTTCTATCATAGTTGTAATAGAGAAAATCTAGGTTTGTATCTCAGCCAGATAATAACATTATGATCTCTGGCAAGTGATTTAACCATTGTGTATTTAGGTTTCTTCATTTGTAAAGTGAGGGGAATACCTCATAGGATATTAGCACATAGTAAGGGTATAACAAATATTAGATATTATTTTTTATGGTTCATTAGATACAGATACAGGCACTTTTATGCCCATTTGTTTCCTTGCTATTAACGAACTCGCTGTGAGTCTACAAAAAAAATTTCCTAGGTAAATACATGATCTAATAATATAATAATAGTCTGCCTTAATAGTCATGTAGTAGGGGCAGTAGTGCAAATGATGCTGTCATTTTTCTTCCTCCTTTCTCTGTTCACCTTGGTCCGTTAATTAGGTAGGCATGTCAAGTTAGACTGGATGTGTCTGTTTTAATGAATGACATTGGGAGACCCTTGTAGTTTCATTATTCAGAGCCAAAATATTAATAATTGATTTGTGAGTATTCTACTGAAAATACAGCGAGTTCTAGAGGCCTACTGACTAAGCTTAGATGAGGAAACCAGGAGTTTTAAGGTCTGTTATTAATTGCAACCCCTTTCTGCCAGTGGAACCGTGAGATCATTGAACCTTGCTTTCTATTAAGTGAATATTTTGATGACCTCATTCATTAAACTGTTAGGTTTTAGTGATAAAATTTGTGCAACAACAATTTTGTAACATTTTGTTCTTTTTAATTTGCTATAACTCAGGTATAAGCAGTATTGTGAACATGTGGTTTAGCAAATGTTTTTACAGCGACAGTGGTAGATTTCTTCTGGATATTCTTTGGTTCTGCTTTATGAGGTTCTATTGCTTTTATAGCAGCTCTTCTTCCATTTATAGTCCTCATAATTTTGATTCTCAGGCATCTTTGTGGTATTTCCTTCTCACAACATCCTTACCTCCTGTAACAACATGTAACTTCTTACCACTTGTCACGCATGAGCCTATTTTTTATGCCTCTTTTTAAACATTAATTTCAATTATTATTATGATTTTTTAAATTTTTTTCCTCTTCTTTTTAATTCCCACTCCCCCCCCACCCCCCCTTCCACCCTTGACCTGTGGATGTTGCTATTTCCCCTTAAGAACTTGATCTCTGAAGGCGGGGCATCTCCTCCCACAGGCTCCCAGCATTTGCCCCTGGGGTACCTGGCATACTGGGGTATGGTCCGTGGCTCCACCTGGGGTGTGAACCTGGGGTGTGAACCGAGGACCTTCTGCATGTAAAGCAGATGTGCTAACCACTACACTATGGAGCCACCCCTAATTTCAATTATTTTTAAGTGTATATCACATAGTATTTTTTAATTGCTCTTATTTTTAGAGTTTCATTAAAATGAATTTATTTTACTGGTTAGAGATTAAAATCGGAAACAAGTTATAGCTCAAAAGCATCCTCATTAATGGCAGTAGTAGATTCTTGCTCTATTGTTTTAGGTCTCAGGCAGATATTCTGTTGATGGTACTTCAGATGGTAAATTCATGGGTCATCCCTTTAGTCTGAAGTAATAATGCTAGCTGGGCTAAGTGAGGTACATGGAGCCATCAAAAGTTTTCAGGGTCATATTATTTTTTATAACTGATAAAGAATTTTAGTGTTTGAGAGTGACCAATTCCTAATCTTCATTTGATTAACTATTGTAATAAAGATTATGGAATTATTAAAATTTATTGTACATTTTTGGACTCGACATACTTTTAGGAATTTTATAGAACTTAGACATACAGATCTTTTCTTTAGGCCTATTAAATAATCTAATTATGTGATATTTAGTTAAATATAGTTTCAAAAGACATCAGAAATACCGTGTTATAAAATTCAACCATTGCTCAATTTTTCTTTAAGTTGGGATTTTCTTTATTCAAAAATAATTATGGCATTGTGAATTGCCTGGTACTCATATTTAAAATTCATAGAGATATGGACTGAGAGGATATAGACCATGCAAACTACTTAGCTTCAATGTAGATGTTAGAGAATAATAGAGAGAGAATACGAATCATTTGCTTTACCTAGCTTAATAAATTCTTCATCTGAGTTAGCCAACTATCTTACTTTTAAGGAGAGGAAAGGGCTTTTGAATCTGGTCAGAGTGGAAGTAATCTTGAAGGGTAATTGGCTAGACTATTGATTCATGTAGTGTTAGGTAAATTTATATCTGAGTGGTTTAACTAAAAATTAGTTGCCTGACTTTATTCTATATGTAGGTGAAAAATTCTAAGGAATGACTTAAGAGAGACCATAATGACACTATTGCCAAATATAGTGTAGTGGAAATATATTTCCACAGGTTCTCTAACAGCTGATAAGCATTTTACTTATATACTGTTTAACACCAAAATTAAATATACCTTTGCTTTGATGAGATATACAGTAATCTTTTATCAAAGCTAATAAGAGGAAGCAGTGATGATCATTTTGAAAAAATTATTTTTGAAACAGGCTTATCTGCTCTGCAATTGTCTTCAAATTATGGCTTCCTTATTTTATTTGAAGACTACTATAACAAGAATAATATCCAGTCTTTTTATTCTGAGCAAGATTCTTCAGTTAGCGGTGGTCATCAAGTATATGATATGCTGTATTTTAAGTAATTGAAAAGGATAGATGCTTAAGTGATACGTGTATTTAAAATGGAACATGAAAGATAGAATGATGGAATGGAGCTGAACTTTAAGCCTACATATATGGTGGGTAGCCAGAGGAAAGGAGAGCTAAGGTGAGAGAAAAATGTTGAGAAAAACCAGGATTCTGTGGGAGTTTTTTCCCTGCATAGATCCTGAATTCTATAGATAAGCATGTTTTTGTATTAGGAAAACTGCTAAAATATATTCTAAAACTAAATGATAAACTTACTAAACATTAAATATAATGCGTTGGGAGAAGTCCAAGTATCTTAAGGGTTAAAATCTGCATGTAGCCAAAGGAGAGCTGATTTATCTAATTAGTTAGTTTTTTACTTTCATTATTAACATGGAACAACAGTCTAACCTCATTATATTACAGGTGATTGGTACTGGGACCAGTTTTTATTTAACATTTTTTATAAATGATTTAAAAAACAGACTGGCAGTAAAAGTTGCCAGGTTTGCAGCTGACAGGAAGTTAAAAGCCAAGCCAGCAAGGAGAAGCTACAGGAACATTCTTTGGTGAGTTTTCATGTAGCAGAGAACAAGATAATGCATTTAGGAGATATTCCAAATTATATGTCTAGGACCTGAGTTATGACTCAGAAAGGGGATCCAGAAGTCATGGAGATAACTTCCTTGAAGGTATTTGTTGTAGTTGCTGCTGGGCTGCAAAGTCCAAGAACCAGGTTGGGCATGGTTCTGAAAACAAAAATGATGATGTACATAAAAATAATTATAAAAGTGGTTACCATTTTTGACTATTATGTTCCAAGCTAAGTGATTTGTAGTCATTCTTTTATTTAATTCTCTTAATTCTGAAAGGTGGGTGGCATTATCCAATTTTATCAGAGAAGAAATTTGACTCAGGGAGGTTAAATGACTTTCCCAAGTCAGACAAATATGTGGTAGAATTGGGACTAAGGCCCTAGTCTTTTGACTGTTTATCCTAAATGTTTCCCAGGATAGTAAAGAGGCACCTTTTAAGACTTGTAATAGTTTAATTTAGGGTTTATGAAGTGTTATTTTACTCTCTTGTTGTAGCCGCTTTGGATGTCATTTCCATGAGAGAGAGTATCTAGATATTTTCAGAGGGTTTAGAGACATTCCTTAAATTCTTGATTAAAAAAACAATCCTGATTTTTAAGGAACTAGGGATATTTTGGTGCACAGTTTTACTCTTGAGATTGCTAAATCAACACTGGCTGCCCATTAAATGTTTCTCCTGTTGACTTTATAAAATGCTGGATCATTAATGGTCATTAATAAAGGCAACAGTTAAAAAATATATATTGTTTGGTAGAATAAGAGTCCAGAGATCTAGATTCTTTTAGTGGTGTTAAATAGTGGTGTGAAAACATTCTGATAGCAATGAAACAGGTATACTGTTCTTGCTCTGAGGAAGGGAAGCCATCAACTGTGCCTTAAAAGATGAGCAGGTTCATGAAGAGGGGTTACAGAGTTCTGGGCAGAGAGAATATAGCAGTATATTAGATGAATCACTGAACTTTTTGAACTACAATTTCCTCACATTTGAGTTAAAGTATTAGAAAAGTATTTTATATTTCACTTATAAGGGCAGTAGCTGCTGTTTATAATGTTACACACACACACATTTTATATTTCTTGATTTTGAAATCCCAAAAAATGAAGTTCTTAGAACCAAGTAAGCCTGTGTTAAAGTGCTTGGTAAATTTTTATTTATTTATTTTTATTTTTATTTATTTTTTTAGGCAAGGCAACCCTTGATTGACCTCACAGATTGCAAGGACCTTGTCAGCTTACAATCCCTTATTTTTTATTTTTTACACCTACAGCACCTAGTCTTCCTAGGTGGTCTCCCATCCAAGTACTTACCAGGCCCGACCCTGCTTACTTCCAAGATCAGATGAGATCGGGCTTGTTCAGGGTGGCATGGCCATAGACAGTGCTCTGTAAATTTTTAAGAGGTCTAGCAATAAGAGTGATAGAGAAATACTGATGTTCTTATGAAGGGTGGACAAAGAGGATACTGTGAAAACAGGTAGCAGGAGGAGAAAAATATAAGAGGAGAAACAGCAGAAGTGGGGAGGGGACGTGTTAAAGATGAAAGGAAATGGATGTGAAGAAAATTGAATTATAGTTCTCTTTGTGCCTGTCAATATAAAGGAGAGTAATAAGTCTGTAACTGAAAACTTAATATTAATTTATTGTAAGGAAGAAACTCAGCAAGTAGTTGAAACATTTTACTCACTTTTCCATTTAGTCTGGACTGACCATGTTAATAAATAAGCTAAGTGAGAGTGGCTATATTGTCTGATTGTTTCTTCACTCATTACTGCTGTACAGGTTTAGCTAACAGTTTTAAATAGTGTAATGGTGCTCATAAAAAGAAAATAAGCTGGACTGAGTTATTATTTATTCTAGATTATTAAAAATGAAAAGACATATAGTGTGTGTAAGGAGAAAAGTGAAGTTTGGTCTGTTGAGTACAAATGAAAATTAGGAAATCAAACTAGGTAAAATGGGAACAAATTGTGAATAATTTTGTATGCTATACTAAAAGTTTGGATTTTTGCTTTATAGGCAGGGAAGTGACACAAATAGTTTGGTGTTTTAGAAAACTGATTATAGCAATAATAAAGAGAATAGTCTGGAGGAACAGATTGGAAACATTTGTTCACCAAGTAAGTAATACATATGGCAGGGTGAGTGAAGGAGGCAGTGAGTAAATGAGGCAGTCTCTCTGGCCTCTGGTAGGTAGATCACAGTCAAGGATGCCGTTTAAGTCTCTGCCCTACTTTAGGAAAGAGATTTTGATTGTCCGGATTAAGAAATTGTAGTGGGGATAGAAACAAGAGCAGATTGCAGAGCTATTTAGGAGTTTTAAGTATTCCAGACTCGGTTAGTGTTTGGAGGTGATAGAGAATGAGTCTAAGGTTCCTGACTTGGCAGTAGAATAATGTATATAAGTTTATAAGAGAGGGGGGAATTCTGAGTTTGCTTTCAGGTAAGTAGTTGTGCTTTTTAGATATGTATAATACCATAACCTATATATTAGTTGGAAATATGGGTTTAGCTTAGGAGCATGGTCAGGTTTATAGATATGATTTGGGAAGCATAAAGTTTATAGTTGAAAGTTATGAAATTAGACGAGTAATGACCATAATTCCTAAGTAATAATGCATGCAGAACAAAAAGTAACTGCCAATACTGGCACTTAGTTTGGGTGTGTAGACTTTTTAAAATTTTTTTAGTAATCATAGGTTATTATTTTTTTAATTTATTTTTTACGGTGATATTGGTGAACGAAATCCAGTAAGTTTCAGTTGTACATTTTACCAGTAAGGCATATATATATTTACATTGTGTGTTCACCTCCCATAGTTAAATTTCTTTCTGTCACCACATATTTGACCCCTTTTACCACATCTACCTCCCCCCTCCCCTCTTTCCCCTACCCTCTGGTAACCACTAGTTTATTGTCCATGTCCATGTGTCTCTGTTTGTCGTGTTCATTTGTTGCTTTTAGGTTTATATCCTACATATAAGTGATAATGTGATTTTCAAAGTTTTCTGTCTGACTTATTTCACTTAGCATAATTATCTCGAGATCCATCCATGTCGTTGCAAATGGCAGTATTTTAGACATTTTTTAATATTTACCTTTTGCCCACCTCCAGTCAAACCACAACTCCTTGGTCTTACAAGGAATACTTAGAAATATTTGCTGCCAGAAAGCCAGAACTACTTTAGTGTCCTTGAGACAGTGTACTTCATCCTGTCTGGCCATCCAATACAATATAGGGAATTCATAGATACACTTCCTTATTCTTCACATAAAGTCTCTTTTTGAAATCCTGTTTGGTTCCTTGGGCTGTGAAGTAGGAATACATACTGAAGCCTAAAGGCTTTTTTCACCTTTAAAATCTAGTCCAGAGCAACTCTAATCAACCATTTCTTTGCCTCTCTTGCTCTCCTACCCTTCCAACCCTATAGAATTTAAGGCTCTGGAAAGTAGAATGCACTCCAAAAGAGAAAAGTAAAAACAGCACAAGAGAAAGACCCTCGAAGAGGACTGTAATCTTTTTCAATTCTCCTCCAAAGGTTTTCTCTAAACTAGGGAATGGATTTGGTGAGTCATTGAGAAGAGATGTCCAAATTCAGTAAAATAAAAACATCTTTTAGGAGCAAGATTTTCAAGTGCTTAGAGAATTTGGAAAGAATCTGAGGTGGTTTAGCACTTGTGGAAAAGATGAGTTTTTGGTTCAGTTTTAAAGGAGGTAGAAATACAAGTCTGTGCAGCGAAAGGTAAGAATAACACTATTAAAGAAGTGGGAAAAACAGTACCAAGGAAGTAGAACATTAAGGAAGAAAAAGCAAAGGAACTGGTAAACAGGATTCCTTATCTAAAATGCACAGTTTAAGTTGAGATTAATGAGAAATTAGGGTAGTTAGATGATTGAAGACTAAGATTTGGATTTGGAACTTTTTGAAACACATGCATAGAAAATTGAACACAAACAGAGGAGTATTGTAACAAGACTTAAATGGCGATTAAACACTTAAGGAAGATGACAACTTATATATAGTTTATGATATATATAGCACTGATTAATTTGTAAACTACCTAAATCTCTTACATTTTTTTTCTTATTATGTACTTCTATAACTGTGGAGTAAAATTATATTCCTGGGCTTAAGAATTATATGAAACTCTTGTTTAAAATATAGATTCATCCATGTTACATGTAACAGTAGTTAGTTCCTTTTAGTTGCTGACTAGTATTCAATTATATGGATATACTGTAATATAATTATTGTGGAAAGGGTTTCTAGTTTTCATGTTATGACTAAAGCTAGTATGAACTTTTTTTTTTTTAAGATGAGGCAACCCTTAGATGACCTCACAGATTGCAAGGTTTACAACATAGTGATCAAACATTTATATAACTTACGGAGTGGTCATCCTGATAAATCTAGTACCCTAGATCATTGATTTTAAAATTTATTTTTGTTAAATATTAACACTTAAAGCTGTATATTTTCATTATCATTCCATTCAAAATATTTTCTAATTTCTCTCGTAATTTTTTCTTTGACCCAGGAGTTGTTTTGAAGAGTGGTGTCAAATAATTTCCAAGTATTTGAGATTTTCAAGTTATCCTTTTGTTACTTTGTTTTCATTTAATACCATAGTGGTAAAAGAACATATTCTAAATAATTTCAATCTATTTAAGTTTGCTGATTGTTTTAAGGTACAACATATGGTATATCTTGGTGAATGTTCAATGTGTACTTAAAAAGAATGTATATTCTCCTATTGCTGGGTCGTGTTGTATAAATATGGTTAGATTAGGTTGGTCTTCATATATCTTCTTATATTTTTACTAATTTTCTGTTAACTTGTTTTATCGATTACTGAGAGAGGAAAGTTGAATTTTTCACCTATTTTGAATTTCTCAGCTTCTCATTTCAGTTCTATTGGATTTTATTTCATGTTACAGCACTATTATAGCACTGTTAGATACAAGCACATATAAGATCATGAATTGTCCTTTTTTATCTGTTTATTTCCTTTGTTCTGAAGTCTGTTTCAGATACTAAAATTTGTTTTGATTAACATTTGTATGGTATATCTTTTTAAGTCATTTTTACTTTTAACCTGTTTATATCATTATATTTAAAGTGGGTGGGTTTCTTGTAGAGAGCATATATCTGGGTCTTGCTTTTTTATACAGTCTGACAATATCTCTTTTATTTGGTGTGTTTAGACTGTGAGTTGGCAAACTGTCGCTGGCAGAACAAACTTGACCTGCCACCTGTTTGTGTAAATAAAGTTTTATTGGAACACAGTTATGCCCTTTCATTTACATATTGTCTATGGCTGCTTTTGTGCTACAGTGGCAAGGCTAAGTAGTTGGGACAGTGAACATCTGGTCCTCAAAGCCTGAAATATTTTCTGGCTCTTTACAGAAAAAGTTTGCCAACCACTGGTTTAGACCATTTACATTTAATGTAATTATTGATATAGCTATATTAAATAGTACCATCTTACTATTCTTTTTTCCTCTGTTTTCTGTCTGCTTTGAGGTGGTTATTTTTTCTTCCATTGGTTTGTAACATCTCTCTCAAAAATTTTTTAGTGGTGGCCCTTATAATTTATTAATTAATTAATAACAGTGTGCCCTCAAATAATATACCACCACATGTGTAATGCAAGAATCTTACATAAGAGTATACTCCTGATTCCTTCCTCCCATCTTTTATGCTTTGTTACACATTTTGATTTTATTTTTGCTTTAACCCCATTGCTGTTCCTTTTGCTTTTCTCAAGCAGTTACCTTTTAGAGCAATTAAAAATGAGAAAAATATTTTTAATATTTACCTTCATTTAACCATTTCTTCAGATCTTCATTTCTTTCTGTGCATCAAGTTTGTATCTGGTATTATATATCCTTTGCTTGAAAAACTTCCTTTTGTAGTTTTTATAGTGCAACATTCTCTCTTTCTTTGCCTTCTAGGTTTTCAGGGTTCCACCCCTGCCTTCCAGCACCTTAAAGATGTTATTCTATTATCTTATTTGCATAGTTTCTGACAAGAACTTTGTTGTGATCCCTTATATTTGTTTCGCTGTGTGTAATATGCTTTTTCTTTTGGGCTGCTTTTAAGATTTTCTTTAATCACTGTTTTTCAGCAACTTTATTGAGATGACACTTTGTGTGGTTTTGTTTCTGTTTATCCTTGGGGTTTATTGAGTTCCTCAGATCTGTGTATTGTTTTCATCACATTTATAATGTTTTTAGCTATCTTCAAATTTTTAAATCCCAAATATTTTCTGCTCAGAATTCAAATATATACATAAAAGAATAATTTTGTTTTTTAAATGGATTTGTGCAATTCATACTATTTTTTTAGTTAATTTAATTAACAGAGGTAAATTTTGTAAATGAAATAACACTGGAAAAATTGGTCTGCCATAGATGAATATTTATTTACTAGAAGAGATATTATTTCCTAAAAGATTTTTCTCTAAGCTTATGAAATAAGATCATAATTCAGTAAATTTGCTTAACATAGACTGCATAATTATGCAGGCATAGACTGCATAATTCAGTAGATCTCTCAGGTGAAAAAGAATCAAGTTGTTGGCAAATATTTTCTGTTGGTAAGAACATAAATTAGTACAACTTTCTAAATGGCTGTCAGTCAGCTCAGGATGCTATGACAAAATGCTATAAATTTATGTTATTGTAAACAACAGGTGACTTACAGACAACAGAGTTTATTTCTTACTGTTCTGAAGGCTAGAAATTTCAGATCAGGGTGCTAGCATGGCCAGGTTCTGGTGAGAGCCTTCTTCAGGATTGCAGACTACAGACTTCTTGTATCCTCATGTAATAGAAAGAGAGCTAGCTAGCTCTCTGGCCTCTTATAAGGGCACGAATCCTGTTTATAAGGATTCCACCCTCATGATCTAATTAATTACCTTGCCTCATTTCCAACTACCATTACATTGGGGATTAGATTTCAAAATATGAATTTTCGGGGGACATATTCAGTCTGTTACACTGACAATTTG